>NC_045615.1:160288356-160601034 GCF_009829155.1 Mustela erminea | reverse complement strand
TTTTTTCTCCTTTGTTGCCTTTGGGTTTTCCTAGAGACTCTGAGGCACATAGTTCTATTTACCGTAATTATCTTACTACACAGGAGCAACACTCAAGCGGTTTGAAGATGTGGAAAGAGAGGAAGAGTCCTGTAGTTTTATGATTAGGTCTCAGTGTTTTAATGGGCCTTTGAGGTAGATCTGTTCCTTCCTACTCTCTCTGCCCCAAATCGGTTAGAGGGGGCTGGAGTGTCGGGTATTTACTTGAGATTAAAAGGTAAAAACTGACCTCATTATATTCTGCTAAAATACTTTTCCTTGCATGCAGGACTTGTTAATGGGAGAATTACTGCCCCCAGAAACACAAGGGGAATTTTTTCCCCCAGTTTTTATATTAAAAACCTAGTGGGGTCTTGGAAGTAAAACTCAGGGACCTATTGGAGGCTCCTAAGATTGGGTGCCTTTGATTTTTTTTTTTTTTTTTTAAACTCTCAAGCTAATTTTCTCCATGCCTCCAGCAATTTGTCCATTATGACTTGAAATGTATCCACTGATCCTAGCTCTATTCCTGGGCTCCTGTATCTAGACTTTTGCTTCCGTTCGGCTGTGATTCTCTGTATCTGCTTGTTTGTGTTCATGGCAGCAGTTTGCCTTATGACTTCAATTGTGCAGACAGGAGTGACTAACTTCCAAGTTCTTTATATATTGAGCCAGAAACCCAACTCCTGTTCTTTATTTCTAGAGCTCCAATTTAATATATGTTAAGATTTTTTATCTTAACATATCTATTACTGTCTCCTGCTTTATATCTTTCTGACTCTTTGTGATGCATATTCGGTAGTTTTTTTTAATGTATTTTTTTCTGTTGACTAATTTTATTTTTAGTTGTGTCTGATGTACTGCCTAACTTGTTGATCATAGTTTTTTTCCCCGCCTAGCACTTTAAGTTATAATTATATGTAGTAAAATATCCCAGTATTTTAGTATGCACTGTGTCTTATTTTGATAGAAGTATACACATGTGTTACCACTGCCTACCTTAAGATAAGGGCATTTTTGTCACACCAGGTAATTTCATTTTTCTCTTTCACTTCATTTCTCTCATTCACTGTCATTTGGAAACTGCCAACCAGATTTTCACCACAGTTGGAGCATTTTATACTTGTACTAGCAATATGAGAGTTCCAAGTACCCTACATTTTTCTTTTACTTTTTTGGTCAATATTTTAAAATTTTAGTTGTTCTGCTGAGTGTGTGTTGAAGATTTTGTTTGCTTCAGTAGTTAAAACCTTTGTTTCTGGAAGTTCCATGGTTTTTGTCTTTTCATATCTTTTTGCAAGACTGTTGTTGCATGCCTGTCTGAACAAATTCCTCTTTTATTTCTGAAGAGAATATATAAACTTGACAATAGCTTTTTTTTTTTTTAATATTTGATACATCTGACTGTTAGTACTCAGATATTCCTGATCACCATCATGAAAAAATTCTTAATTTTCCTCTCATATTTTACCAACTCATGTTTGTACAAGGTTTTCCTTTCACTTGAAATGTCTTCCTTTCTCCATGTAATATAAATATTCTAACTAGGAAGAAAAAAAGGAGATTTTTTTTTTTAAATGATAGCATTCCTTCTTTCTCATATAGGACTGTTTGTCTTTCAGTTAGAATATTGCCTTCAGAGATAAAGTAGAACTTAAAAAGGTTAATTCAGGGTGCTGAATTGTGATATTACTTCAGAATTGACTAAGATTAATATATATGTTTATAAATGTGATTTTGGCAAACATAAATTGTAGGTATATATTATAAACAGTGATTTCTGGAAAGAACATTTTTGAAATTTTATGACTATCTTAAAGTATTTCTTTAGAATCACATACTTTCTTTAAATTTATGTAACAGATTAAATACTTTAAAATTCACTTTACAAAATTAGTATTTTATTGTGTACATCTGTCTGTCTTACAGATTTTATTTTTGTATTCTGCTTTAGGCAATCCTTTATCACAGGATATTCTCAATTTATACCAGGACCCAGATGGAACCCGAAAGCTACTGAACTTCATGCTTGACAATCTTGCAGGTAACTCTTAATGATCAGTCAGTGAACTCTACATGTATTACTGCGAAATAATATGACAGATGCTCTTTGATCTTTTTTTTTTTTAATAGCTTCTCAGTTTTAGATTTTCTTCTGTTACTGTATCCCATGGTAGTGGGACATTCTTTTCATATACTGAGTGGTTTGTATTTACCAAGCAATATATTAGGAGCTTTAGTTAAATTATCTCATTTAATTTTTCTAAGAATCTAAGAGGTCCAAATTTTTACTGATATTGTACACATGCAAGTTCCGAGATTCAGTGAATAAATTAATTTTCCCAAGTTAACACAGCTGATTAATGCCAGCGCTGTGAACCCAAGATTCTCTTGCTCTTAATCACAAATATGTAGTTATTAATTATTTGAATTTGATGGATATTACGTGGATCACATACACTGTACACAATTTTTGTGCATGAAATTACAGTTTGATTGACTACACAGTTGTAGAGATTTGTGAGCAGGATTTTGATTAAGAACACCAGATCTGTCTGACTAAAATAGTTGTATTCCAAATGGAAATTTTTCTGTAAGAAATCTTTTAAGTATTGACACGATTTTTTTTCGCTTAAGTATTCAGAATATGAGTAAAAGATTGTAGATGCTTAAATTCAGATCTTTTTCTTAGAATAATGTCTTTCTAAAATACAGAATCCTGAAACAGAGCTAGAGAAATCTAGATTCTAGCATGAGGCCATCATCACAGTATGTTGTCTATCTCCCCCCCTTTTTTTTTTAAAGAAGAGTGTCAAATTTAATCTTTATTTACAGAACATATACTCTTTAATTCTCTCTCCATCATAGAAGACACCTACATACAAATTTTTTTTAAAAAGTAACATTTACAATAATGTAAAACCAAATTAATATCATTTAACATTTTTTGGCTATAAAGACTGAAATTTGGTGGGAGAGAGATAATAAACTTAAGAGAAGTCTTTTCAATAACAAATTAAGAATATATGGCTAAAAGTTTAATTTAGCTATGTATGTGTACACTGTTTCCTTTCTGCTTTAAAAATACATATCTCCATTCTCTAAATAGATGTAGCCACTTGATCCATTGATATGGGTGTATGTGTGTGTAATTTTTAAGGAGCTCTTCATTGCTTTAGATACAAGTCATTTGTTGGTGTATATATTGCTGGTAGCTTCCCCCATGCTGCTGTTTGCCTTTCCTCTTTCTTAATTTGTCTTTTGATGAACAGAAAACATTTTAAAGAATTGAATTTATTGATCTTTTCTATTATGGCATTGTTTTGTGTGCCATTTAAGAATTTTTCCCTACCTCAAGCTCAAGGATATATTTTCCTATATCTAAAAATTCTATCTTTCACTTGTAATATATTTTTTTAAGATTTTTATTTATTTATTTGATAGAGAGAGATCACAAGTAGGCAGAGAGGCAGGCAGAGAGAGAGGGGGAAGCAGGCTCCCCGCTGAGCAGGGAGCCCGACTTGGGGCTCGATCCCAGGACCCTGAGATCATGACCTGAGCTGAAGGCAGAGGCTTAAACCATTGAGCCACCCAGGCACCCCCACTTGTAATATTTAAAGCTAGTACCTTCCTAGAATTGAAATTTGTATAGCACAGGAGTCAATTTTCATAACTTTTCCATAATACAGATTAAATTGACCTCGAGTCACTTACTGAAAAGACTGTCCTTTCATTACTGCTTTTTATTGCCATCTTCGTCATAAATTGTCATTGTATGTATGAGTTTATTTCTGATGTTTTGTATCCTCCGTTCATTTCTAGTAGTCTTTAAGACAGTATAACAATGTTATTAATTATGGTATTTTTATAAAATGTCTTAAGACCATAGAGTAGGTCTTCCCTCTTTACTTGATTCTGAAGTCTAAGCTAGTTTTAGGCCTGTGCTTCCTTTACCTTGTATTTTCATTAAAATTGTTGGAATTGACTTTTCAAATTTCTCCCCTCCCTAAAAGATAGGGATTTAGGTTGAGAATATATTGAATCTATAGATTGCTTTGGAAAGAATTGACATGTTTACAACACTGGATCTTTTAAACTAACAGTGTTGAATATTCTTTGATTTATTGTGCTTTCTCTAATCTCTCCCACTATTGAGTTTTAGGTTTCTGTGTAGTGGTCTTCACATTTTTTTATTACATTTTTTCTAGGTGTTGACTTTTTATTTTATTTTATTTTTCTCTCTATAGTACGTACACTCCCCAGTGTCCATCACCCAGCCTAGGTATTGACTTTCTGATGGCCTCATAAACTGTCTTTTCAGAAATGAATCTTAATAAGGTTATTATTGCTTATTTATGGAACATAGTTGGGTTTTATATATTTATTGGTGTTCATATACTTTGCTGAACACTTGTAAATGCTTTTGGTAAATACATATTCAGCCACTTTGCTAACCTCTTTTTAATCCTAATGTATTTTTATTTGTTTCTACAATTGTATTAATTTGTGAATAATGACACTTTTATTACTCTCTCGTTCTTTATATCTTTTATTTCTTTTTCTTGTCTTACTGTACTTGCTAAGATCACCAGTAGATGATAACCAAAAGTAGTGATAATTTGTCTAATTTCAAAATTTATAGCTTTTATTAATTACAATTTAATGTGAACTTCACCATTATATAAGTTAAGGAAGTTTATCAGATTAATACATTTTCTTCTGTTCCTAGTTTGTTAGTTTCTAATTTTTTAATATGAACAAATGTTTAATTTTTTACATGCTCTTTCTCTGTTAAGATAAAGATATATTTTCTGTTCTTTATCTGTTACTTTGGTAAATGCATTGGTTATTTTCATGTTATACCACCTTTCTATTCTTAAAATAAATTAAAATAGGTTGTAATATAGTTTTTTATATATCCCTTTATGCAGTTTGCTAGTATTTTACTTAGGATTTTTCACATGTGAGTTTGAGTGAGAGTGGCTGATATTTTCCTTTTTTCACTATCCTTGTCATGTTTTAATAAAAAGATTATACTGGCATCATAAAATTTATTTTCTGTTATTTGAAAGAGTATTTGAGATTTTTTTTTAACATTTTATTCGTTTATCTGACATAGAGCATGTGTGTGCATGCATGTGTGGATCCGAAGTGGGGAGGGCCAGAGAGAGAGGGGGAGGAGCAGGCTCCCCACTGAGCAGGGAGCCAGATGCAGGACCCAATCTTAGTACCCTGGGCTGAGCTGAAGGCAGATGCTTAACCGACTGAGCCACCCAGGTGCCCCAAGGTGTTCTTACTTCTTACACGTCTTATAGAATACATCTGAGTCTGGGGTTTCTTTGAAGGAAATTCTCAATTACTGATTAAATTTCTTTAATAACTGTAGTACTGTTCTGATTCTTGATTTCTGTATCAGTTTCTGAAAGTTGTGTTTTTTTGTAATTTGCCCATTTTATCTAAATCTTCACATTTATTGACGTAAAGTTGTTCAGAATATCTTTTAATGTTTATTTGATACATAGTGATGT
Source organism: Mustela erminea (assembly GCF_009829155.1). Lineage (NCBI taxonomy): Eukaryota > Metazoa > Chordata > Mammalia > Carnivora > Mustelidae > Mustela > Mustela erminea. The sequence goes on along the minus strand of NC_045615.1, from coordinate 160,595,488 downwards.
CTCTTTCCATTCCAGATATTAGTTATTTATGTTGCCCTTCATGCATAGTCTTGCCCAGGTATTTATTGATATTTTCTTTGGAAAAAAGAACCAATTTTTAACTTTATTGGTGTGCTCTTATTTTTAATATCAGTGATTTTTAATTTTTATTCCTTTGCCTTTCTTTGGGTTTTCTTTGCTGTTCTTTTTCTAACTTCTTAACGTCTAAATCATTAACTTTTAGACTTTCTTTTTTTCCTCAAAGTATTTACTTATAAATCTCCTTTTTTTTTTTTTTAATTTATTTTAATTTTATTATTTTATTATTTACATTATTTACATTTACATTTATCATTTACACTATTTTATTTATTACTTTTTTTTTTAATTTATTTTTATTTCCAGCATAACAGTATTCATTATTTTTGCACCACACCCTGTGCTCCATGCAATCCGTGCCCTCTATAATACCCACCACCTGGTTATAAATCTCCTTTTAAATATGGCTTTTAGCTGCATCCTTCAAGTTTTAATTTGTATTATTTTCATTACCATCCAGTTTGTATCTATCTATCTATCTATCTATCTATCTATATTCTAAGATTTTATTTGAGAGAGTGAGAGCAGGGAGAGCATGAGCAGGGGGAGAGGTAGATGGAGAGGAAGAGGTGACTTCCCTGCCTAGCAGGGAGCCCAGTGCAGGACTCGATCTCAGGACCCTGGGATCATGACCTGAACCGAAGACAGACACTTAACCAACTGAGCTGCCCAGGCACACCTAGTTTATATTTTCTAATAACTCTCATCATTTCTTTTTAGATGAATCACTTAGAAGTATCTTTATTTCTAGGGGAGATGTTTTCTTTGTCGTTGATTCCTAGCTTAATTTCATTGTGGTCAGAGAGTACTCTAATTGATCAAAATTTTTAAAATGTGTTATTTATTAGCCAGCATATGCTTAATTTTTCTAAATGTTAAGATGCACTGAAATAGAATATGCATTTTGTAGTTATTTGGTATTGTATTCTGTAAATATTAGTTTAAGTTTGTTCATTGTTTGAATAAGACATATATACTCGGTACTTTGTTTTTCTCCATTATTTGTAGACCTGTGTTAAAATTTCCCCCTTTGTAGATTTGTTTATTTCTTATAGCTCTTGCAGGGATCAAAAGGATTGATTGTTTTATCATTATGTAATCACCTTCTTTGCTCCTACTATTTCTTTTTAATTATATATAATGAGGGTATATTTTCATGTGTTTCATTTTTCTGGTTATTTGAAGTGTTTTATCAGCTCCTGATGCTATTCTTATTACTTTAATATTAATATGGCTAATGAAAATATGTAGCTATGCATGTTCTTTCTGGTTAGAATTTGCACTGTATACTTTTTTCTGTTCTTTTATGTTTAAGCTTTCTGTTTCCTTATATCCTAGTAATTCCTTCTGTCTGTTTGTTTTATTTTGTTCTTTTTCTTACTTGAAGGAAAAAGTTTGATTTGAAAATCTTCCTTTTTATAAATGCAAGCATGTAGCATTATAGTTCTTCCTCTCAGAACTACTTTAGCTGTACCCCACAAATTTGGATATGTTGTATTTTCATTCTGTTTGATGTATTTTTAAAAATTTCCTTTGAGACATCCTCTTTCACTCATGGATTATTTAGAAACATGTTGTTCCTTGTTCTTTCTGTTATACTTGTCTGATTCCAGTTGGAAAACACAGTCTGCATTATTTTAGTTCTTTTAAATTTTCTGGGGTCTGTTTTATTGTTGGTGAATGGTTCTATAAATGTAAATTAAATTAGATCATGTTAGTTGGGGTGCTATTCTATTCTTTATCTTTTCTAATTTTTTATCTAGTGCTATTATAAATACTGACATTATAGTGTAGAAACTCCCAACTGTAATTATAGATTTGTCTGTTTTTCTTTTCAGCCATGTCAGTTTTTGCATCGTGTTTTTTGAAGGTGTATTATTTGGTGTATACATATTTAGAATTACTACATTCTAATGTGATGGTTTGAAACTTATTATTATGTAATGATCTTCTTTGTTTCTAGTATTTTCCTTGCTCTTTAAAGTCTGCTTTAGCTGCTGTTAATATAACCACTATGCTTTGTTGTTGTTGTCATTGAATACTGGCACGGTCTTTTTCCATCCTCCTTCAACTTTACTACGTCCTTGTATTTGACATGAGTTTCTTGTAGACAATATACAGTTGTGCCATGCATCACGTTTTTATATCTGTCCTGCCAGGATTCTGCTCTTATAATTTGTATACTTAGATAATTTAATTTAAAGTAATTATTGATTGTAGAACTTAAGTCTTCCATTTTTTTAGTTGTTTTCTGTTTGTTTCCTCTGTTTCTCCTTATTTTATCTTGTCTTGGTTTCCTGAGGGTTACCTAAACATTTTTTACAATTCTACATTGTTTTATTTATGCTATTTTTGAAACTTAGGAGAGTTCTGATTTGAAATTCTTTTCTTAGTGTTGCTCTAAATATCACAATATACATATTTAGCATAGTCTCCTGATAATGTTTTATAAATTAAAGTGCATTATTGTTGCCTTACTTCCATTTATGTGCCTTCACACTCCCCACTTTTATTAAAATGTAATTGTTTCTACTCTTTCCTCTACCTACGCAGAGTATCACACAGATGTTATAATTTGTGCTTTAACCATTAGATATATTTTAAGAGGCTTGGAGAGGATAATCCATTGTGTTTAGCCCTAATTTTACTCATTGCTTGTTCTTTCCTTTCTGATGTTCCAGTTCTTCTGTTTTCATTTCCTTTCTGTTTAGAGAGCTTCCTTTAGCCATTTTTTAAGGGCGGGTCTGCTAGCAACAAAGTTTCATGGTTTTCCTTTTATAACATTTTTATTTCCACTTGATTTCTTTAAAAAAATTTTTTTTAAAGATTCTTATTTATTTATTTGATAGAAAGAGACAGTGAGAGAGGGAACACAAGCAGGGGGAGTGGGAGAGGGAGAAGCAGGCTTCCCAGCAGAGCAGGGAGCCCGATGCGGGGCTTGATCCTAGGACCATGGGATCATGACTGGAGCCAAAGGTAGATGCTTAATGACTGAGCCACCCAGGCACCCTCTTTAAAAATTTTTTTTTCTTTTTTTCAAGATTTTATTTATTTGACAGAGAGATCACAAGCAGGCAGAGAGGCAGGCAGAGAAAGAGGGGGAAGAGAAAGAGGCAGGCAGAGAAAGAGGGGGAAGCCTCCCTGAGGAGAGAGCCTGATGCGGGGCTCGATCCCAGGACCCTGAGACCATGACCTGAGCTGAAGGCAGAGGCTTAACCCACTGAGCCACCCAGGCGCCCCTAAAAAATTTTTTTAAAGACTTCATTTGAGAGAGAGAAAATGAGCACAAGCAGGGGGAGAGGCAGAGGAAGAGGGAGGAGCAGGCTCCCTGATAAGCAGAGACTGGATCCCTGGATTCAGAGATCATGACTTGAGCCAAAGGCAGACACCTAACCGACGGAGCCACCCACGTGCCTCAGTTTCCCCTTGATTTCTGAAGGGAAGTTTTTCAGGATGCAGAATTTGTGGTTTGACAGTTCTTCTTTCGGCACTTGAAAATGTACCACTTCCTCTGGCTGCCATGGTTTCAGAAAAGAAACCCGTTGTTTCCTGATAGGTAATGTGTCTTTTCTCTTTGATGTTCATGAGGTTTTTTTGTTGTTTTGTTTTCTTGTTGTTTTTGTTTTGGATTTCAGCAGTTTATGATGTCTCTTCTTGTGGATTTCTTTCCATTTATTCTACTTGAAGTTTGTTCACCTTCTTGAGTTTGTAGGTTTATGTCATTTACCAAATTTGAGACATTTTAGCCATTATCTCAAAATACTTTTTAAGCCCACGTTCTTTCTTCTCTCCTTCTGGACTCTGATGATATGAGTCATAGAACTTTTGTTACAGTTCCACAGGTCTCTCAGGCTCTGTTCATTCTATCCCCACCCCCACCCCCAGTTTAGTTTCCTTTTAAGTGTTCAAATGGAATTCTCAGATTCACTCTGAGATTTTTTGTTGTTGTTGTTGTCTTTATTTTTGTACCCTCCCAGTGAGTTTTGTTATTTTGATTATTGTATTTTTTAGTTGAATAATTTCACTTTGGATCTTTTCAAAAAGTAGAACTGCTTCTTTGGGCTTTCTATTTTTTCACTTGCTTCAAGAGAATTTGTAGTAACTCCTTGAAGCAGCTTTATGACTCCTTCTCTAAAATCTCTGTCATTGTCAAATCTGAATCTTCTCTGTGTTGGTCTCTGTTATAGTCTTTTCTCATTTAATTTGTGATAATTCCTGGTCTTTGGTATGATGAGTGATTTTGGCTTGTCTCCTGGATATTTTGAATGTTATGTTTGGAGACTCTTGATAAAATAAAATCTCAATTTTAGCAGGCAGTTCCCCAGTTTGGGTTTAGCATGTGGGTTCTGTCTGCTCTTCTCGGCTCAGCTAATACCCTAACCGTGGGCAAACCAGGCTTATTGCTGCTGGTCACTGAGGTGGGATGGGTTGGCTCTCTTGGGCTTTGTTAGAGAGACTGCCATTAGCATGTTGGATTACCACTGCCACTAACTGTGAATTTCCCACCTAATTCTTGCTGTACTTCTTTTTTGGCTTCACTGGCCAGAGAGATCAGGATTTTCTTGCTGTCCCACTCCCTGCCCCCAGTCTATTCCGCATGGCTCCAGGGCAGGTTGCAGGGCTGTCTAGCACCTGGTGTGGCTTGTATGGGTGATAAAAATGGGAGGATTACTGTTTTATCACATTTTAGGTATGATCTTGAGAGACCTGTTACTGTGTTAACTGCTGTCTCTTTTGTTCAGGAGAACAGACTTCTGTGTTGATCCAAATTCTAGTACTGTTTCTAGGACCGTGTATATCTATTAAACAGTCTTTATTTGATGGTTTGTCCTACACTGATGTTGCAGTTTCATCTTACAAACATAAATTTTTAGTATATGTCACACATGAATATATTATTCTCCTTGTAAAAATTCCTGTTAAGACTAAAATTTTCTTTGACCACTATCTTTAATTCCATGTTCCCTCCATAGTAAGTAAACATGCTTTTAAGTTGGATGTGTGTTCTTGTAGATATTTTTATAGACATTTACATATAAAAATTGTACCAGTAGAAATGTTATGACATTACTTTTCATGCATGTTTTTAAAATGTTTGCAAATAAAACATACTCTATTTTATCATTATATATGTATTTAAAGATTTATTTTATTTGAGAGAGTGCATGCATAAGCAGGGGGAGGGGCAGAGAAAGAGAGAGAGAGAGAGAGAAAGAATCTCAAGCAGACTCCGCACTGAATGTGGAGCCCAATGCAGGGCTTAATCCCAGGACCCTGAGATCATGACCTGAGCTGAAATCTGCTTAACTGACTGAACTACCCAGGTGCCTCGTCATTATATATTTTCTAGTTGTTTCTGCTCAGTATTACTTGTATAGCTTTCCACTTTAGCAGACATGTATTTATCCTTTAAAACTATAGCATAGACTTCTGTAAAATGGATATTAGTCATTTACCCTTGTTTTTGCTGTTATAAACAACAGTGCAGTGAGTATCTATTTGAATGCTTCCTTAGCAGATGGGGTTGATCCCAGGAAATAGAATAGTTGAGTCATAGGGACAAGGATGTTTAGATTTTTAAAAGATGGTCCAGCTTGTTCTCTGAGCTAGCTCCCAGTTTATAGTTATACCAGCTATACATGCAAGTATTCATATCTTACCACCATCATCAATTTTGCATATATTAAAATTTTGGGGACAACCTGGATTAAAAATATGCTCTCTCATCTTTTTATTTTTCCTGGTTATTGGTGAGATACAGTGTTTTTTATAGGATTTTGGCTGTTTGGATATCGTTGGTGACTACTGTGCATTTGACTTATACTGATATATTATGATGTATTAATTAAAATATGTTAGTAAAGTTTTGGGAAGCACCAGAGTGTCAGCATCATCTTACTTGTTTTATTTTGAGGATTTTTTTGATTTCTGAATTTTTAACGATTTACTGATAAGGAACCCAACAGTTAGGAGGTTCCTTCTTTACACCTCATTGTATTTATACATTGGGCTTTCCGTTTTTTAGATAGTTGTTATAACTGTGGCATGGTACTCCTGGCAGGCATAATTTTTTCCAGGATTCAGTATGTTGATTCAGCTGGATGGTTGGTTTGTCATCTTATGATAACCTTCATTCCTTTCCTGGCAAGATATGGGCTGTGCAAAATAATGTTCATTCCATGTTGTGAAAAGTTGGGATGCTAAACATGCATCCTTTAGATAGGCTTTTGGAACACCAAAATTGTTAGTAAAGTGGAACTTACAAAGATCATAAATACTCTGGTCAAAACTTCTGTGGCTGGATAAAGATAAGAGTGTTTTGTTTTAAAGGAATACATTTCTCAGCCACTATATTCCCTGGAAAAATCTGCAAACTTGAATTTAATTGTCCTGTAATTGTCAGTGTTCTTAAAAGGAAAAAGTAAAAGTGAAGTTAAATCTTAACTTAGTGAATTTTCTCTCATCTGATAGTTGGGTAGCTTTTAGTTCAATGGTATTGATAACCATATCTGAGTAATTAATGTTTAACCAGTGCTTTCTTTTTTTCTGTATAATGTAGTTCTAATCTCTTGTTTTGCATGGATGTTATAAAATAAAATTTAAAATTAGGAAATAAAAGCCCCATTATAAAATTCATTAATTTTTATTATGCATTCACATGTGTTTTTCCTATTTATTTATTTATTTATTGACATTGGTCATTTGATTTTTAAAAAATTAATGTAATATTTGGTTCAGGGGTACAGGTCTGTGATTCATCAGTCTTACACAATGCAAAGCACTCACCATAGCACATACCCTCCCCAGTGTCCGTCACCAAACCAACCAATCCCTCCCACCCTGTCTACTCCAACAACCCTCAGTTTGTTTTGTCTCCCTCTCTAGTTTCATTTTTCCTTCCCTTCCCCATGATCCTCTGCCTTGTTTATCAAATTCCTCACATCAGTTAGATCATATAATGTCTTTCTCTGATTGACTTATTTCGTTTAACAAAATACCCTCTACTTCCATCCATATCATTCCAAATGGCAAGATTATGGGTTTTTTGATGGCTGTATGATATTTCATTGTGTACACACACACACACACACACACCACATCTTCTTTATCCATTCATCTATTGATGGACATCTGGGCTCTTTCCATAGTCTGGCTATTGTGGACTTTGCTGCTATAAATATTTGGGTGCACGTGTCCCTTTGGATCACTACATGTATATCTTTGGGGTAAATACCCAGGAGTGCAATTGCTGGGTTGTAGGGTAGCTCTGTTTTTAACTTTTTGAGGAACCACCTACTGTTTTCCAGAGTGGCTGCACCAGCTTGCATTCCCATCAACAGTGTAGGAGGGTTCCCCTTTCTCCGCATCCTCACCAACGCCTGTTGTTTACTGACTGGTTAATTTTTAGCCATTCTGACTGGTGTGAGGTGGTATCTCACCATGGTTTTGATTTGTATTTCCTTTATGGCAAGTGATTTTGAGCACTTCTTCATGTGTCTGTTGGTCTTTTTGCAGGGATGTCTGTTCATGTCTTCTGCCCATTTCTTGATTGGATTATTTGTTCTTTAGGTGTTGAGTTTGATAAGTTCCTTATAGATTTTATATACTAGCCCTTTAATATGTCATTTGCAAATATCTTCTCCCATTCTTTCAGTTGTCTTTTGGTTATGTTGACTATTTCCTTTGCTGTGCAAAAGCTTTTTAGATAGATGAAGTCCCAGTAGTTTGTTTTTGCCCTTGCCTCCCTTGCTTTTGGCGATGTTTCTAGGAAGAAGTTGGTGCAGCTGAAGTCAAAGACATTGCTGCCTGTGTTCTGCTTAAGGATTTTTGATGGATTCCTGTCTCACATTTAGGTCTTTCATCCATCTTGAGTCTATTTTTGTGTGTGGTGTAAGGAAATGGTCCAGTTTCATTCTTCTGCCTGTGGCTGTCCAATTTTCCCAACACCATTTGTTGAAGAGACTGTCTTTTGTCTATTGGACATTCTTTCCTGCTTTATCAAAGATTAGTTGACCATAGAGCTTAGTTAGTTGACCATAAGGCTCTCTATTCTATTCCATTGATCTGTGTGTCTGTTTTTAGCCAGTACCATACCATCCTGATGATGACATCGCTATAATAGAGCTTAAAGTCCCGAATTGTAATGCCAACAACTTTGGTTTTCTTTTTGAACATTCCTCTGGCTTTTTGTGGTCTTTTCTGGTTACACATAAATTTTAGGCTTTTTTGTTTCATTTCCTTGAAAAAAGTTGATGCTATTTTGTTGGGGAATGCATTAAAGGTGTAGATTGCTCTGGGTAGCATAGACATTTTCACAATATTTGTTCTTCCAGTCCATGAGCATGGACCATTTTTCCATTTCTTTGTGCCTTCCTCAATTTCTTTCTTGAGTATTCTATAGATTTCTGAGTACAGATTCTTTGTGTCTTTGGTTAAATTTATTCCTAGGTATCTAATGGTTTTGGGTGTAATTAAATGGGATTGACTCCTTAGTTTCTCTTTCTTCTGTCTTGTTGTTGGTGTATACAAATGCAACTGATTTCTATGCATTGGCTTTATATCCTGTATGAGTTCTAGCAGTTTTGGGGTAGAGTCCTTGAGGTTTCCCACATAAAGTATCATCTGCAAAGAATGAGAATTTAACTTCTTTGCCAGTTCGGATGCCTTTTATTTCTTTTTGTTGTCTGATTCCTGAGGCTAAGACTTCTAGTACTGTGTTGAATAGCAGTGGTGATAGTGGACATCCCTGCTGTGTTCCTGACCTTAGGGGAAAAGCTCTCAGTTTTTCCCCATTGAGAATGATATTTGCTGTGGGTTTTTCATAGATGGCTTTTATGATATTGGCCATATTATGATATGGTATACCTACACTGTGAAGAGTCTTAATTAAGAGAGGATGCTATTCTTTGTCAAATGCTTATGCAGCATCTATTGAGAATATCCTACAGTTCTTGTTCTTTTTTTATTAAAGTATTATATCACATTGATTAATTAGTGGATGTTGAATCAGCCTTGCAGCCCAGGAATAAATCCCACATGGTCGTGGTGAATAATCCTTTTAATGTACTGTTGGATCCTATTGGCTGGTATTTTGGTGAGAATTTTTGCATCCATGTTCATCAGGGATATTGGTCTGTAATTCTCCTTTTTGATGGGCTCTTTGGTTTTGGGATCAAGGTAATGCTGGCCTCATAAAATGAGTTTGGAAGTTTTCCTTCCATTTCTTTTTTTGGAACAGTTTCAGGAGAATAGGTATTAATTCTTTTTGAAATGTTTGGTAGAATTCCCCTGGGAAGACATCTGACCCTGGGCTATTGTTTGTTGGGAGATTTTTGATGACTACTTCAATCTCCTTACTGGTTATGGGTCTGTTCAGGTTTTCTGTTTCTTCCTGATTCAGTTGTGGTAGCTTATATGTCTCTAGGAATGCATCCATTTCTTCCAGAGTGTCAAATTTGCTGGGGTAGAGTTGCTCATAATATGTTCTTATAATTGTTTGTATTTCTTTGGTGTTGGTTGTGATCTCTTCTCTTTCATTCATGATTTTGTTAATTTGGGTCCATTCTCTTTTCTTTTTGATAAGTCTGGCTAGAGTTTACTGATCTTATTCTTTCAAAGAGCCAACTCCTAGTTTCGTTGATCTGTTCTGTTCTTCTTTTGGTGACTATATCATTGATTTCTGCTCTGATCTTTATTATTTCTCTTCTCCTGTTGGGTTTAGGCTTTATTTGAAGTTCTTTCTGAAGCTCCTTTAAGTGAAGTGTTAGGTTGCATATTTGGAAAAGGGTTGTAGTGCTGTATTCTTTAATCTTATGACTGCCTTTGTTGCATCCAAAGGATTTGAACAGTTGTATTTTCATTTTCATTTGTCTCTTTGAATTTTTATTTATTTATTTATTTTTAAGGTTTTATTTATTTATTTGTCAGAGAGAGAGGGAGAGTGAGAAAGCGAGCACAGGCAGGCAGAGGCCGAGGGAGAAGCAGGCTGCCTGCCGAGCAAGGAGCCCGAAGTGAGACTCGATCCCAGGACACTGGGATCATAACCTGACAGCTGCTTTACCAACTGAGCCACCCAGGCATCCCTGTTTCTTTGAATTTTTAAAATTCTTCTTAAATTTCCTGGTTGACCCATTCATTCTTTGTAGGATGCTCTTTAGCCTCCATATATTTGAGTTCTTTCCAACTTCCCTCTTGTGATTGAATATTACTTTCAAAGCATTGTGGTCTGAAAATATGCAGGAAATGATCCCAGTCTTTTGGTACTGGTTGAAACCCAATTTGTGACCCAGTATGTGATGTATTCTGGAGACTGTGTCATGTGCACCAGAGAAGAATGGGTATTCGTTGCTTTGGGATGGAATGTTCTAAATACATCTGTGATGTCCATCTGGTCCAGTGTGTCATTTAAAGCCTTTTTTCTTTTTCCTTGTTGGTCTTTTGCTTAGATAATCTGTCCATATCAGTGATGGGGCTGTTAAAGTCCCCTGCTATTACTGTATTATTGTCGATATGTATCTTTGATTTTGTAGATTAGTTGGTTTATATAATTTGGCTTATTACCATTTAGGGGCATAGATATTTACAATTGTTAGATCTTCCTAACAATTTGGACAGATCCTTTAAGTATGATATAGTGTCCTTTTGCATCTCTTATTATAGCGTTTGGTTTAAAATCTAATTTGTCTGATATAAGGATTTCTACCCCAGCCTTCTTTGGATGTGCATGGTAAATTGTTTTCCACCTCCTCACTTTAAATCTGAGGGTGTCTTTGGGTCTAAAATGAGTTTCTTGCAGACCGCCTATTAATGGGTCTTGCTTTTTTTCATCCATTCTGGTGCCTTGTGTCTTTTGATTAGGGCATTCACATTCAGTGTAACTACTGAAAGATATCAATTTGGTGTCATTGTATTGCCTGTAAGAGGACTGTTACTGCATACTGTCTGTTCATTTCTGGTCTATGTAATTTTAGGCTCTCTCTTAGCTCAGAGGACCATTTTCAGTATTTCCTGTAGGGCTAGTTTGGTGTTTGCAAATTCTTTTAGCTTTGTTTGTCCTGGAAGCATTTTACCTCTCCTTCTATTTTCAATGACAGCCTAGCTGGATATAGTATTCTTGGCTGCATATTTTTCTTGTTTAGTGCTTGCCAGTCCTTTCTGGCCTGCCAGGTCTCTGAATAGGTCTGCTGCCAATCTAATATTTCCACTGTTGTATGTTACAGACCTCTTGTCCTGAGCTGCTTTCATGATTTTCTCTTTGTCACTGAGACTTGTAAGTTTTACTGTTAGGTGACAGGGTGTGGTCCTATTTTTATTGATTTTGAGGGGTGTTCTCTGTGCCTCCTGGACTTTGACGCCTGTTTCCTTCCCCAAATTAGGGAAGTTCTCTGCTATAATTTGCTCCAATATACCTTCTGCCCCTCTCTTTCTTTCTTCTTCTTCTGGGATCCCAATTATTCTAATACTGTTTTTGTCTTATGGTATCACTAATCTCTTAAATTCTCACCTCTTGGTCTAGTAGTTTGTCTCTTTCTCAGCTTCTTTTTTCTCCTTCATTTGGTCTTCTTTATCACCAATTCTCTCTTCTTCCTCATTTATTCTAAATGTTAGAGCCTTGATTTTTCATTGTATCTCATTAATAGCCTTTTTAATTTTGACTTAGTTAGATTTTAGATTTTTTATTTCTGTGGAGAGGGATTCTCTAGTGTCTAGTATGTCTTTTTCAGGCCTAGCTAGTATCTTTATAATCATCATTCTGAACTCTAGTTGTGACATTTTACTATTGTCCACATTGATTATATCCCTGGCAGTTTGTACTGCCTTTTGTTCTTTTTTTTTTTTTTTTTTGAGGTGAGGTTTTTTCAATTTTTGTCATTTTGTCTAGAGAAGAGTGTATGAATGAAAGAACATAATATTCTAAAAGGATAACATTGTCCCAGAACAATACACACTGGCCAGGTCAGAAGAGACCTGAAATTGGTGGGAAAAGAAAGAGAAAAAAAGTATTTTTTTGAATTTTTCTTCTTTCCTATTTAATGAACATCTTATCCAATCAATTCCTTTTTTAAAAATCTTTTTAAAATTTTCATCTTTACAGTCATATTCTATCCCTTCATTGAAATTTAACCTATTTTTTTGTGTAAGTTTTTCTTTCTTTAAAATTTTGGGATATGTTTTTTTCTTACAGCCTGATGGCTAGTGAGTAGAACAGAGTGACATACTAGATCTTTGGTGTGTTTTGGTCTCTTAGAAGAAAGTGCCTATGAAAATTTTAAAGAAAGCAAAACTTACATATATATAAAAATAAGGGTAAATACGATGAAGGGATGAAATATGAATGTAAAGATGAAAATAAAAAAGATTTTTAAAGAGGAATTGAGAAGTTGGTTGATAGAAATACAAAAAAAAAAAAAAAAAAAAAGAATGTGATCAGGTGGGAGACTAGAATAAAGCCTTATACTAGATTGGGTTATATTTTGGTCTGTTAGAAGAAAATGTATCCCAATATTTTAAAAAAAGAAAAACAGATAAACACAAAACATAGCTTAAATACAATGAAAGGTTAGACTATGATTGTAAGGATGAAAATTAAAAAATATTTTAAAAAAGGGATTAATAAGATGGTTAAAATAGGAAAGAGGAAATATTAAAAAATAATAGAAAAAAATAAAAAAAACCCAACTTTGTAAGCCTGAAGAATCATGGGAGAAAAGCCATGAATTCTATGTGCTGTTTTCTGCTAGCGCTGGAGTTCTGCAGTTCTCATTGATAGGCAAACTTGGATATTCTTGCTGATCTTCTGGGGCAGGGGACCTGTTGCAGTGGGTCTCAAATGTCTTTGTCCAAGGCGGATCTCCTCTTGCCAGAGTCCAGGCTCAATAATCTGCTTGGGTATACTCATGGTAGCTTTTGTTGACTGAAAACTTTCTGTACAGCTTTGGAGGACAGGAATAAAGATGCCAGCCTCCCAATCTCTGGCTCAGGACGAGTTGAGAAATGAGGGCCCCACTCCTCAGTGAGCCCTCAGAGAAAAGCGGTCAATCACTCCTGTCTCTCTGGTCTCTGGCAGCACTCCCTGCAAACCTGGCCTGTGACAGAGCCTTTCTGTCTCTGGCTCACAGCTCCATTTGCCGTCTCTAGACCCAGGTGATTCCCGCAGTGCCCTCCCTTGCTGCTCCTTCTGGGAGTCCAAGGGGAGTCTCCCTGCATTTGCTGCTTGTGGGGTCCCTGCTCGGAGAGTAGTGGCCTGACTGGAGTGTGGATCATGACTTGTGGCAACCCTGAGCTGACAGCCCACTCCTCAGCTCCGTCTTTGAGCCGGCTTCCCCACTCCAAGACCTGGGGGCTATGCCACACTCAGGCCTCCCCTGTCTTTCCGTGACTCTGATGGTCCTGAGACCACACTATCCCAGTAAGGATTCCACCCCCACTTAGCCACTGGAGCGACGTCCCTCAGTGGAGCAGACTTCTAAGTTAGGATTTTGTGCTCTGCTGCTCGATCACTTGCCATGAGCCAGCTGATGAGGCTCCTTCCCCCACAGTCTATCTTCCTGTATATCACCTCGCATTCACTTCTCTGCACATCCTACCTTCCAGAAGGTGGTTGCTCTTCTGTTCTTAGAATTGCTGCTATTCTTTTCTTTGATCTCCTGTTGAGTTTGTAGGTGTTCAGAATGGTTTGATAAATATCTATCCGAATTCCTGGGACCAGATGAAATTTAGTTCTCCTACTCTACCATCTTATTCCTCCTCTCTTTTTTTCTATTTTAACAGTATTTGAGTATTTCAGTTCATTAGTATTTTGGAACCTCCCATAGCTTTGATTTCTCAGCAGGGAAATTATACTATTTACATTTGTAATTAAGACATAAGAGCTTACTTAAGATTGTGGGCTTTCTTTCTTTCTTTCTTTCTTTTTTTAAGATTTTTACTTTAGTCAGTGTGTATGAGCAGGGGAGGGCTAGAGTGAGAGGGAGAGAATCCTAAGCAGACTTCTTGCAGAGAGTAGAGCCATGGCTGGGCTCATCCCAAGACCTGGAGCTGAAATCAAGAATCAGATGCTTGGGCGCCTGGGTGGCTCAGTTGGTTAAGCGACTACCTTCAGCTCAGGTCATGATCCTGGTCCTGGGGTCGAGTCCCGCATCAGGCTCCCTGCTAAGCAGGGAGTCTGCTTCTCCCTCTGACCCTCCCCTCTCATGCCCTCTCTCTCTCTCAAGTAAATAAATAAAATCTTAAATTTAAAAAAAGAGTCAGATACTTAACTGACTGAGCTACCCAGGTGCCCTGATCTTAAGGTTTTAAAAAGGTACTTCTCATAAATACTGTGTAAGTGGAACTGCAAATAATGAGTTTCCTAATGTTCTTTTCATATATTTATTATGTGTTTTCTGCTTAGGTCTGCTCAAACTTCCTTTGGCTGCTAAATCTTTGTATTTCAATATTAGATTTTTAAGTCAGTTGTGGGCCACTATAGCTGAAGAGAAAACAAGTTGATTTGACATTATAAAGTAAATGATACTGATTTTAGAAGCACATGAAAATAACATGTGTTTAAGAAAGATTTTTCTCCCCCTGCCAGTTCATCCAGAGCAGCTTCCTCCGAGGCCATGGATTACATTAAAAGAACGAGACCAAATTCTGCCATCAGGTAAATATTTTTCTTGACTTTTTTTTTTTTTTTCCCCAGAAATACTGGAAATGCCATTTGGGCTTTGTGATACAAGTATAACAAGCCTTCATTTTATGTCCACAAGGTAGATGAGCTTCAAAAAGTACTGATAGGTAGATTTAAAAGTATAAAACCCACATTAAGGCCATGTGTAGGAATCTCCTTTATCTTTCACAATGATGTAGCTCTTGGTTTCACAATTATTCCTTGTAAATAAAGCCTTACAAATAAGAAAATAAATGAAGCCTTCCAAGTGGCCTCTTCATTCAGGGTATTGGGTGAGTTAAATAGAAAAAATGAAAAATAATTTTTTTCTGAAAATTTTAAACCACTTGGCTACTTTATCTTTCTTCAGTGGTTAGAGTGGTAACACTTTTGAAAGAGTAATTTAGACTGAGTCTGTATTTGCTATATTGGAAACAAAATATGGTACCAGGAAACAAAATATGGTAACAGCATAAGCAGTACATTTCTGTGTCTTCCAGCGGCAGTAATTTTAACACTACCACACTCTTAGAGTCACAGGATGAGCCTGTTCTAGGAGGCACTGTGTCGTTGATCCATTGTAAGAACACTTGTATTAATAGGATGCACATTGATGGTCTGAGTAAAAGGAATTCCTGAGGTTTTCTGCAGAGTCTTAACTTGGTGGATTTATTTTGTTTAGCCTTCCTTAATGCATAATTAATTGTTACCTTTCTGATTTTAAAAACACTATTTTCTGATTCTTCAAAGTAATCCTTTTTTGAGTACTAGTGAACATAATCTTGAAGAAAAGCTTTCCTAATACTGCATACGTACATTTTCATTAAGAAAAAGAACAACAGAAACATGATCTCATCAGTTGTTGAATTCTCAAAGTAATGTGTTCTTGGGTTTTCCTTATTGAAAAATGAGTATGGATTTTCCTTGGGATGTATTGTACTTTCCTCAGTAGAATCTGAGTGCTAAATAAAGGGGCTTTTACTTCTGGTGAGTAGGGAGGTGTGTATAATACTTAGGATTTATTTTGTAAGAATCAGTACCATACAGTGAAAAAGCTAACAGTGTACAAAATGGCCTCCAGTTTGATCCCCAGGGGACTATTGAACTGAATTTCTCTTAATACTTTCCCCATTATCTGAATCTAACCAACTTCAGTCAGGTATTATTACTTCATTATTTGGATTCCTCACCTTTTATTCAAGTATGTGATTCACAGCCATTGCTCTCCACTATAGTCATTTGGGATGCTTTTTAAAAATATGTATATCTAGACCCTAAATATACTAACTTACTTAGTCTTGAGCAGGGCCCTGGGAATGAGCACTGTACAGAGTGATTCTAATGGGCATCCTGGATAGAGAATTACTGATAAAAATCCGGGCTTTTAAAATTAATGTCCATATGAATAACTTGGAGATTTTGATAGCTTGCAGGTTCTGACTTAGTAGGTCTTTGTGGTACCAAAGAGTCTGTATTTTTGAGTACCTAGGTGATAGCGGATGCTTTGGGTCTTCAGAGCACATTTTTTGGTAGCAAAGCTATAAGCTGTATTCTCCTTTTAGTTTGTTCACAGTCCTTCTATAGTTCAGGGGCATTTTAAAATGAGAATTCAGTTTCAAAAATGAATATATGATTTGGCAGAAAGAATTCTCTTACAACTAAACTTTGTTAGTCAGTGTTCTGGCTCAGAGTGATAAGAGCCGTAAGAGGCTCCCAAAAGTATTAAATAATGGGTATTTTGTTAGTAAAAATGAATTAGAGTCTTTTAATGAACAAAACTAAATTCACTTTTGTTCCAGTTAAATGAAGCTTCGCTCAAAAAATTATGTGCAAAATATTAGCATCCTGACTTAGAATTTGAATTTTTATTAAAATAAATTTCCTAAAAATCTAAAATGTGAACTATAAGTCTAATTCTAGTGAAAGAACTTTGATGTGACGGACTTCAATGAAGTCTTAGTAGATAAAGTTTAACAGAATTTTGCCGAAGGCATTTCACAGTGATGATATTTGGGATAGGTTTGTATGCCATCTGTGCTTGTGCAGGTATACATATGATAACTTCTCTTTGAATTCTTGCCTAATTTTCTCCCTTTTGTCTTTTTTTTTTCCCCTCCCATTTCTTAGCATCATTCACGGTTATGTGTTACAATGTGTTATGTGATAAATACGCCACCCGGCAGCTATACGGCTATTGCCCATCCTGGGCATTAAACTGGGAATACAGGAAAAAGGGAATTATGGAAGAAATTGTTAACTGTGATGCAGATATCATTAGTCTTCAGGTAACACTGTAGACATTAATTGTCTGAGGGCACCTGGCTGGCTCAGTTGGTGGAGTAGCAGCTCTTGATTTCAGGGTTGTGAGTTTGAGATCCACATTGGATATAGAGATTACTTTAAAAATAAAGTCTTAAAAAAATTTTAAAAAAGGAAATTCAATTGTCTGAAACTTAAGGAAGATCTTAATAGATCTTACTTCTAGGAGAGTCTGTGTTCAAAACAACTCAGAAGGATTTGTTTTCTCTCCTCTTAAAAAGGGCAATTTTAGTAAGCAGATAAGACATTTCCATGGTCGAACTGTTTTGCTAAGTACAGCCATCCACCTGTACTCATTTACTATTAAGTGAAAAATAATTTCATCCATTTAACAGTTCATCTTATGAACAGATCACTGGTATTATTGAAAGAGAAAACTGCAGAAGGTTGTTTGATTTAAGAATGTGAATTTAACTTATAATGGAATCTTGAAAAAATATTATTTGTCCACTGTTCCTTAATGATAAACATTGTAAACACTTACAAATATTGTGCTAGAAATCATGCAGTTTTGCATTATTTTAAAAACTGTCTCTGAAATGGACTTTTCTGTTTTATAGCACTTTATTATAATGAATTTAACTGAAGAAACACCTTTCTGTTGAAATAATGTGTTTTAGCACTTTAACACTCAACTAATAAATAGCCAAGATTTCTAGGTAGTATTTAATAACTTTTTTCTTAGCAACTTTCAAAGCATATTACATATTTATGAAGGTATTTTAAAATTTTAAGTGTAAGAATTTCATAGCTGCTTTTTAGCACAGCCTGAGAAGAAAGGTATTACTTTTTAAATCATTTTTTGTACTAGAGTAGCTTGAAAATATATGTTGTCTGTGGTTCATATGACTTCCTGGGAAATAATAAAAATATTCAAAAATTAAATTTTCTTCTGAATATGGAGAACTGACAGAATCATGGGGGAGAAGGAGGCAAAGTTAGTTTCCTTCCTTTTTATTTAGTATTTGTAGTAATGATAGCCTTACATTCTTCTAAGTATAGTTTGAAGGATAAAAACATAATTTAAAAGGTATTTTTTATTGTAAAGGTAATACCACAGTATAAAATGTTCATTCTAGAGAAATTGAATATTTTGAAAAAATAATGGAGGAAACCCCTAAAACTTATGAAGTATTTGTTGTATTTTTTTAAAAATTTATTTACAGATCTATTTTCAGAGTAAAGTTGAGATCATACTATTGCACTTAATGTACTTAACATATTACTAAAATTCTTCCAAGCCAATTCATTATATGAATATATATTTATTGATTCAACATTTTCCCTACTGGTGACCATTTAGGCTATTTATTAGTTTTTACCATTGTAAAATCATGTTATGAGATCATCATACATAAATCATTATCTTCACATTTAGTTATTTCATTTGGAAAGATTAAAAACATTTTATGGGTCAAAAAATGAAATAATCTAACTTAAAAATACTGGATTAACAGAGACTATTGGGTGATTGGTGTTCAGGTACCTTAAATTCTTTAAAGTTGAACTTTTTGTTGATTGATCTTAGACTTCTCACTCTTGGGTATCATTCCTTTCCATTGCAGTTGAGAAAGAGAAATAGTTTTTAAAATTACCCCTCTAAATTAAACTTACTATTCCTTACTGCTTAATCCATAATCTGTCCAATTTTACCAGTTTTAAGGAATTATTACATAGTAGAATGAACTCTAAGTTGGAACTAAAGAGATTTGGGACCAACTAGCTAGTAAGCAAGAGAAAATCAGGCAACAGTTCAGGTTCTTTCAGGTTTAAAAGCTGCCATTATCAAATGACTGCTGCTAGAGGTAAGGTAGGATAGATAATATTTTTTCTGTGAATTACTTTAACTTAGTCGCACCTTACTTAAACTGCTAAAAATTTTTATATCTTAAAGTTCTCCTCTGTCATGTCAATGACAACTTTTCTTTCACCTCAGGAAGTGGAAACAGAGCAATACTTCACTCTCTTTCTGCCAGCATTGAAGGAGCGTGGATATGATGGATTTTTTTCTCCAAAGTCACGTGCCAAAATCATGTCTGAGCAGGAGAGAAAGCATGTGGACGGTTGTGCAATATTCTTCAAAACAGAAAAGTGAGTTAAGGAAACAAAGCATAATAGTGTATACTTACTTCTTGAACACACAAATTAGCAGTAAGCTAGCTAGAAAGCAAGAGATGTAACAATTTAAACTGTTGGTAATGTTGTATTTCTTAGACTGTATTGGAAATAATGTTTATTATACTTTATGCTTTATTGCCAAATTACACTAAAATTTTTGAGAGGTATGTATTTGAATATGTTGTGTTATCATATTTCCAAATATATTTTCATGAAGTAAAATACTAATTCTGGTGTTTAAAAAAAAAAGTATAATGCTTTTTTAGGATTTTGAATGAGTGATCTGAGTTTCTTTCTCTGAGTTTTGTTTTGGTAGTTGGCTTTTTCAAAATCATTAATTTTGTTAACCTTTTTCATCCTTTCAATTAACATTTCATTTATTTAATCATTTATTCACTAAATGCTTACTGAGCATAATTTATTTGCTTTGTGACCAGTGCTGTGCTAGTCAACGTAGACATAAAGATAGACAAGACATAGTTCTAATCCCACTCAGAGCTCTGGTCTAGTAGGAAAAGGTAATGACATAAGAAAATAAAAATGATATATATGAGATAGAGATTTGCATAGATGAGGGAGGGTGGAAGAGAGACACAGCTTGTGGAGCTGGAGAGTTAAAGGATTGACTGAGACAGGACAGTGGAAAGCAGCCATTATCAAACAGAGAAAACA
Organism: Mustela erminea; assembly: GCF_009829155.1. Taxonomy (NCBI): domain Eukaryota; kingdom Metazoa; phylum Chordata; class Mammalia; order Carnivora; family Mustelidae; genus Mustela; species Mustela erminea. The sequence continues at coordinate 160,575,651 of NC_045615.1, read as the reverse complement.
TGATTTGTGTTTTTTCAGTGCTGTTGATGTGCTTGATTAAAGTAAGTAAAAGTTGAGAATGTTGTGAACCTGCTTATTGAAATACATAAATGATCTTCTGGAAACCTTTGTTATCTTGTTGCACTGGGTTTAGGAAACTGCATTTCCTACTTGAGGATGTAGAGCCACAACACTTTCAGAAATCTGTCTCCTTTTGAGTGCTGGCTAAGTAGCTTGTTGATAACAGACATATTTAGTTATCATCTTGAGGAAAAGAGAGAAGCATATTTTTTGCCTCAGAAAGGCTGCCAATTTTATAGTGGAAAATACAAAAATATCTTCAATAGAAAACTGAAATGCATAAAATCTGATAGAGGTGGAATCCCATGGTTAATACAGAAAGGGAATCATCTATGTATAGGATAAGCATGTATTATTTTCCAATATTGGCCCCTTTTTAATACCAGTTATAACAAAAGAAATTACATGTTTTTATTGATACAGGCATATTACTAGCATATTATGTTAAGCAAACAAATAAGTGAAATTGAGAGATACTTGGCCTACTTTTTCTCATTTATTTGTACCTATTTTCCTGTCTTTTCTGTGAATTTTTAATAAAGATATTGTCATTTTGGCTAATAATTAGTGGATAGGCCTGCAGTGTTTGAGGTTAGAATATACTGAATTCTTGTAGTTGGTTCACGATTTTATTTATGAATTTCAGAATAACAATAGATATTACTTTTATATACTGTTAGGCCTTTTATGGATTCTCTCACTGAATTTTTAAACCCTCAGAGCTAGGGTTACAGCTGTATTCTCATTTTGATACATGAGGAGACCAATGTATAGAAAGTAGTGTGGCTTCATAGTCAGTCCTTTTAACCATGGTACTAAACTGAATTTTTAGGTTTCTTATTGAGCTTCCAATATTACTTATACTTCTTAAAAGTTTACCTCATTTGGAAAAATTGCTTTGAATTTGATGTTTGTTACTTACATTCATAAGCACATTTTCTTGAAACACCATAATTGGAAAAAGAGTACTGGTAATATTAAGATAAAACATCAGGTTCTTTTTCCATTTGCTGCTGTGTCTTCCCAAAGGAAGATAATATAGTTTTTATCATTCCCATCACAGATTGAGAGGAAAATCTAAAATGCCTTGATAATTTACTAGAGGTAGTTAAGATTTTGAACTAACAGTTATAACTATTATCTAGGAAACTTTAAACAAAGTATTTGAAAATCGAAGCTTGAATTATTAAAAATGCTGTGAATTAGTTAAGAGGTGCACACAGGAAATACTTCAGTGCATCATTTGGTTTTCTTCATGTCAACTCTTCTTGCCTGATTAGTAACATGGATCCAGTAACAGATGAATACTTTGAATATAATACCTTATTATATTCTTTTGTGAGCAGTATTAAATACTTGTTGATGTTGTATGAGCTAAGTGTCCAATGCCAAACTATTTGAAATTTAACACAAAGTATACTACCTTGCCTTTATTCTATTCTGTTCTTCAGATTGGAGAGATAATACAGTGCAAAGAAAAGAATTGTGAAGCCAGGTGGTTCTCCTACTTATGTGGCTATATAATCTTGAATGAGTCACTTCCTGTTCAGGACTTATTTCCTCATTTGTATTTGTTTGTATGTTACCATCTAAGATAATTGCTTTATGTAGTTAACAAAACTGACAAAGTCAAAAGACAGCTGTAGGAAGAGTACTTCGAGTCTCATTCTCAGTCTCATTCTTCTAAAACCAGAGTATCTCAAAATTCCTACTCTAGATTGATGATGGTTTTTCCTGTCATGGAAAACAGTGATACAGAGTAAGTAACCATAAATAGAAACTATAATAATCACTGTTTTTAGCAAAATACTGTAATAAAAATTTCTTATCCATCATGATGAAAGAATAGGGAATTACTTAGTAAAGAGTGGGACACAGATGACCAATTTTCAAAGAGCTAGAATACAGTAGAATAGTCCTTGCACCATATTCATTGTGGTTTACTCTTCAGGGCTTCGGAAGGGACTTCAGGATTTGACAGGACCTTTTGGTCATCATTACAAACATTTTTTGGGTAGTTAGATGCATGGAGATACCAGAAAAAAGAAGTTTCAGTTTATAAAATGCTAGAAGTCGGCTTTTGCTTTGTCCTTTATCTCAGTAGCTATTATTTTCTTTAGTGCAAAATATTTTATAAAATACATTTGTGTTGTTGTTGTTGTTGTTGTTGTGTGTATATGGAAACACTTACTATAGATAAGTATTTTAAAGTTTTTTTTTTTAAAGATTTTATTTATTTATTTGACAGACAGAGATCACGAATAGGCAGAGAGGCAGGCAGAGAGAGAGAGAGGAAGAGAAGCAGGCCTCCTGCTGAGCAAAGAGCCTGATGCGGGGCTTGACCCCAGGACCCTGGGATCATGACCTGAGCCGAAAGCAGAGGCTTTAACCCACTGAGCCACCCAAGCGCCCCTAGATAAGTATTTTAGACTCAGAAATTTAAATTTTCTTTTGCTGTATTTTGTCCTATAGACTTAGTGGTTAGCAGAAGTGGGCTTGGATCCAGATGCACAATTTGAAGAAATTGAAAATGGAGAAAAATGGAGATGAAGCAAGACCTAGATACTAGACTTGCTGTTCCTGAAGTTAATAGTTCTGATCTGATCATGCTTTGTTTCACATCAGTGAGAAAGGGAAAGATGAGATCGTGCTAGAACAGGTGACCATTACACTGTGGAGAAGCAGTGTCTTCCAACAGGACTTAGAACTGGTTGTCACCGTGCTCATTCCTTGCTTTGTCTCTGCTTTCTAACCTGCTTCCGGCCTTAGATTAACCAGGTGAGGCCAAGTCTTCGCTGTTCCTTCCTATGTTATTACAGTAATTCTGTGCTTGAGAAGAGGGTATCCAGAAGTTACAGTATCATTCCAAAATGACCTAATGTGATAATTCCTTCTGACTGGTCTCAGATACCGATATCCTGTGTCATCGATGGTGGTTGCATTTAGAATTTGTCTGGGTGATTTAAAAAAAAAAAACAGATTGTGATCATGTTTCTGTTGTTCACTGTCCCATAAATTTAATCTGGAACATAAAATTACTCTTTTGTGCCACACGGGGCACAATACAGAAAGTAGTAACTTTCACCTAATTTGAGAGGTTTCTTCTGGGGCTAAAATCAAGAATGTAAAAATGGTTTCAGTTGTTCAAAGAGTTGTACAAAGATTGGTAGGATAGTGCATATCTACTTTCTTCCCAATTCATCCCAGTGTCTAAGCTTACTTTTTTTTAGCAAGTTCTTTTCTGGCGTTCCCATGATTATTTAAAGGGACCCAAGAACACATTTTATAGTATCTTCACCCTAAATATACAATAAACACTTCTGTTTGGTTTAGGCTTAAGAGTGCTGGAATATGATCCAGAAAGGGTCATAGTTTGCTTTTTTATGGTTATACTCATTTCTTGACTATGTACCTTTCAAGTTCGCTTTGGCGTGTAAATGAAGTCGGGTTGGGGGGGTATATTGTTTTGCTCGCTGGTAGTTGGCATTCATTGTCCTTTCTCTGCCAGTGACTGAATCACATCACAGCCCATAAAATTACTTCCGGATCATAAGCTAATAAGAAATTGAGTTATCTCATTGTTCTGTTTGAAGGCTATTTTGGACATGTTCTTCCTGTATTTGAAACATTCAGCCTAATAATCTGCCTCAAATCATGTAAGAAGGGTTGGATCTTTGTTTTTTGATTCTAGCAATCTTTATATGATCTCGCTATGCCCATTTGACTTTCTATAAAATAAGACTTTCACAAAGGTATTAAGAAGAATCCTTAGACTAAAATAGCATGAGGATTAATGCTTATGGCATCTGTGTACTTGATATGGAACAGAAATAATAAAATGAAATAGAGACAAATCACAAGATTTTACATATTAACCAAGGATTGATAGTTTGGATTAGTGACTGGAAAGTAATTATAAACCAGTATGTTTAATCCAGAACTAACATCTAATAGACGGAATGAGGAAGACATCTCTGTATGTCAAAATGTCACCTGTAGATAAATTTGAGGCAGAAAATGGAAACAGTGGAGTGTGTTTGGTTATGTATAAGAGGGGAAATTAAGAAATAGTATTGGTAAGATAGTATGAATAGAATATGGATAATTATTTCTTACTGTACTATAAATGTTTTATAAATATAGTATAAAATAAACAGAAAAACAAGACAAGGTGTAGGAGACTACAGCTACCTGACCTAGTGCTGGAAATTTTCTTAAGGCAGACTAAATGAAAGTTCTTACCCTGCAAGAAGCACATCTTGCTCTTGCTTAATTCTAAGTGTAAAGAAGGAACTTTCTTTGGTTCCTTAGTGCTCAACTATCTCTTTGGTTCTTCAACTCTTGGTGAGGTGGCACCTGGGTGGCTCATTTGGTTAAGCATCCAGCTCTTGGTCTCAGCTCAGGTCATGAGACCAGGGTCGTGAGATGAAGCCTTGTGTCTGGCTCCACATTCAGCTTGAAGTCTGCTTAGGACACCCCCTCCCTCTTCCCGTGCCCCCCTCCCCCGATGTGTGCACACACGTGCGTGCTCTCTCTCTCTCTCTCTCTTTCTCTTAAATAAATAAATATGAAAAAAACAAAAAGCAAACGATTGGTGAAGCTGAAATGATAAAATTCAAGAGAGTGACCTAAGTGTCAAGGAAGGGAGTATTAGTTCTAAGTATATATTTTGTTTAGGAAACCTCATTTATTTTTCTGAACTTTTTGAGACCACAGATATTAAAACCTGATACTTCAAGAAGATTGGGAAGCTGTAAAGTCAAAAGTGAGGTGATACAATAATTAATTATACCAGTTAGAAAGATAGGTATTTGTGCTTGAGAAGAGGGCACTGTCCCTTCAACTATTGAAGGCCTATAGATGGAAGACTTAATAATCTAAATAATTGTTCAGGATTCATTTTATTTTATTTTATTTATTTATTTTTTTAAAAGATTTTATTTATTTATTTGACAGAGAGAAATCACAAGTACACTGAGAGGCAGGCAGAGAGAGAGAGAGAAGGAAGCAGGCTCCCTGCTGAACAGAGAGCCCGATGCGGGGCTCGATCCCGGACCCTGAGATCATGACCTGAGCCGAAGGCAGCGGCTTAACCCACTGAGCCACCCAGGCGCTCAGGATTCATTTTAAATGAAGAAAAGTCAGTAACCAAACATGTATTTTAACCAGAAGTTGAGTGAACCTGTGATCTTTGCCAAGAGACTGAGAAAAATCAGAGGCTTGGTGAAAATGCTAAGAATGGTATTTTAAATACCATGCATTTAAAGAAAGGGATATACCCATTGTGGATTGTGTAGTCATTAATTGAGGATCAAGGTATAGAACAGCTGTACCCCTTCTGTTTTACTTTTATGAGCTCTATAGAGAATTGTCTTCAAAGTGGAGACTAAGACCAGGTGAAGAGGAAATTGGTAAGGCAAGAGAGTCACTAAACTGCCTGAACTAGTTAGGTTTCCAAATCAAGATAATGATATCCCATGGTACTAAAAAATCTTGTGAAAGTATGCCTGCAGAACTGGCATGGGCGATCTATTGTGAATGCTGCAGTGCAGGAGAAGTTCCTAGGATACTGAAGATGAACAAACGACCTCATTTTTCAAAAAGATAAGGCAGTTTGGTGTTCTCTTATGGAAGGGAACAGGGAAGAAATTGGGCAGAGAACAGAGGTGTGTAGCAGGCCTCACAGCCTCAGCTGACCCCACCTGTAGTTTTGGAGCTGGAATGGCCAGTCAGAGTTAACCTAGGAGGGACCAAAATCCCTAAACTTTTATGTTTTGCTTTAGATCTATAAATGGACGTACGCCACTCTAGAAGTACTTGACCTTGGGTGATGTAGCTTTCTGCAGCTAGAACAATTCCTGAAAGATTGATGAGGAATATGGACAGTGTGTTTCCATATTCACCCCTTTGAAGAATTTTTGCAGATTTTAGGACTAATATGTATCAAGTACCTATCACAAGTCTGGATACAAAGTAGATCCTCAGTAATGGGCAGCATGTATTATTTTTATTACTGGTTCTGTCCTATTGAGAATTTTGATTATTTCAGAGAAGACCAATATGTACACCTAACATTTATGAAAACCAAAAATGGTAGGGATATTTAATCTTCTGGGGGAAAAAAGAATGAAATTTCAAAGTGTCCTTAATCAGTAATTTCTCTGACATCAGCAGTAGCAACTTTTTTCTAGATAGGTCTCCTGAGTCAAGGGAAACAAAAACTAAAATAAACTTTTGGGACTATATCAAAGTAAAAAGTATTTGCACAGCTAAGGAAATAACAGAACTAAAAGGCAAACTACAGAATGAGGAAAAGTATTTGCAAATGACATATCAAATAAAGGGTTAGTATCCAAATATATAAAGAACTTACACAACTCCACACCTAAAAAACAAATAATCCAATTAAAAGATGGGTAGGAGACATGAACAGACATTTCTCAAAGAAGACATACAGATGGCCAATGGGCTTATGAAGAGATACTCATTGTCACTTATCAGGGAAGTACAAGTTAAAACTACAATGAGATGTCACCTCACACCTGTCAGAATGGCTAAAATCGACAACATAAAGAAGATGTGGGCCATATATACAATGGAATATTATGCCTCCATCAGAAAGGATGAATACTCAACTTTTGTATCAACATGGATGGGACTGGAAGAGATGATGCTGAGTGAAATAAGTCAAGTAGAGAAAGTCAATTATCATACAGTTTCACTTACTTGTGGAGCATAAGGAATGACATAGAAGACATTGGGAGATGGAAAGGAGAAGTAGGTTGGGGGAAATCGGAGGGGAAGACAAACCATGAGAGACTGTGGACTCTGAGAGTTTTGGGGGGGGTGGGGGGAATGGGTGAGCCTAGTGGTGGGTATTATTGAGGGCATTTATGGCATGGAGCACTGGGTGTGGTTCTAAGCATTGAATTCTGGAACACTGAAAAAAATAAAATAAAATGAAATAAGTAATAGCTCAAATCAAGAAGTAATTTAAATGTCTGCTACAGAATGTTAAATAAATTATGGTGAATCTGTATAGTGGACTATAATACAATCATAAATATTAAATTTAAATAATATTTAATTTTATAAGTCCTTATCCCTGATAGAGTATTTATTAATAAACCAAAATATAAAATTATGGAGTACTATAATTGTGTAAAAATATTTGTATGCAAATGCATGGGGAAAAGTCAGTGGGAAATATATTGACTTAGTGGGGATATTTGGTTGCAGGTAACTTTAAATTTTCTTTATATTTTTCCTTGTTCCCAAGTCTGTATAATACATTTATTGTATGGTCATTTTTTTCCACTTATTTTTTTTATTTTTTATTTTTTATTTTTTTAAAGATTGTATTTATTTATTTGTCAGAGAGAAAGAGGGAGAGAGAGCGAGCACAGGCAGACAGAGAGGCAGGCAGAGGCAGAGGGAGAAGCAGGCTCCCCGCCGAGCAAGGAGCCTGATACAGGACTCGATCCCAGGACGCCGGGATCATGACCCAAGCTGAAGGCAGGCGCTTAGCCAACTGAGCCGCCCAGGTGTCCCGTCCACTTATTTGTTCTTAAGCATCTATGGAATGCAGGACTAGGTTTAAGAGTGAAGAAGTCCAGGAAATTTTGGTTGTATCTTGGTTCTTCTTTGGGTTATAATTAATATTTCCCCAAATGCAGTTTCAGTCTTTATTAACAGAAGTACAGTTTAAAATGAAGAAGGCACTAGTTCATTTATGCCCATTCTAGGTACTGTACCTTGGGTAAACTTGAGTTGTTCAAATGAATATATATGTCCTATATCATATAAAGAATTGGCCATTTCTTAGGAAAGGTGTAGTGGAGTGATATTTAAAGTAGTGTCAAGTTATACTAGTTTTTATTTGGTATTCTTTTAAAGAAAATATCGATCTAGGTTCAGTGGAAGAAAGGTACAGGGAAACAAATTTTAGTTAAGACATTTCTAATTATTAGATGCCCCCTTCCCTCACAATGGCCTGACTTTGGTAGCAGTAAAATATTCCAATACTAAAAACGTTACCATTAAGCAGGATTTTTACACTTTCCTACAAGGTTCCTGTAAATAAGCCTTAAGAGTTCTGTAAATATTTAGAATATATTTCAAAAACTAAATACAACTAATTAAACTGTAACTTTAAAATAATGTATTCACTCAAATATTTCAAGTACCAAATTTTAAAACTTGGAAATTAATATCATGTTTCAAAGGTGCTGCCTAGTTGACTTGTTTTTGTGCAGACCTCTGAATCAAGTTTGTTCCTGCTTGCTTAGGTTTTCTAAGTTCAAGGTCAGTCAGTTATTTACTAATAATATCTGTGTGTCTCTGTGAATCAGGATTTTTTTTTTAAGATTTTTTATTTATTTGACAGAGGGAGACAGAGAGAGAGAGGGAGCAGAAGCAGGGGGAGTGGGAGAGGGAGAAGCAGGCTTCCTGTGGAGCAGGGAGCTCCATGTGGGGCTCAATCCCAGGACCCTGGGATCATGACCTGAGCCTACAGCAGACACTTAACGACTGAGCCACCCAGGTGCCCATCTGTGAATCAGGAGTTTTGTTAATACTCTATAACTAAAGCAAAAATACAGAACTAAACTGGATACAGAGGCGGATATAAGATTATAATTATCAGTACCCTCTGATTTAATATTTTCATATTCATCAAAATGGATTCATTGTTTTCAGTGACTGATTTAGTTGAACAATATTATTTTGTTTTATGTATGCAAATTTTACCAGAAACTATTTGAAAAAGATATCTATCTATTGCCTAGGTGTTTGGAAAAGTCTGATATGGAGAATGGTCATATCTACCTGTAGAACATATTTGAATCTTCCTTCTTCTCTGTTTCTCTTGCCTTAGTCCAAGCCACCATCATCTGTCATTTATACAACCTCAAAAACTTTGTTCGATCTCACTTCAGCTCCTATAATCATTCTCCACAAAGTAGCTGGAGTGATCTTAAAATTTAAAGTAATACCATGTCCTTGCTTAATATATATCTGGATATATATATATATCCTCACTTATATCTGGATATATAGATATAGATATAGATATAGATATAGATATAGATATCTAGGGATATTACTTCCATTGTTGCCTTTCGTCTTTAACATAATTTCATACCCTTCCATTCTCTTCCATCCCACAAACATGCAAAGGTCTTTTCTGCCTGAGGATCTTTGCTTTTTCCTTAACCTGGAATGCTCTTAATTCCATTCTTCACCCTGGGAACTCCTCATCCTTCATGTTTCAGTTTAAATGTCACCTCGTTAAAGTAGAGGTGAAAGCTGTGCTCCTTTTTATCACTCTGGGTTAGAAATAAGCATTTGACCTGACTTTATTCTTCTCCGCATGAGAAGTGGGGCAGGGAGAGGAGTACGATTTTATCTAGCACAGTGGCCTGCAGCATAGTCAGATTTTAGTTTATATTTATAAAGATATGAGCGCATGCTTCTGTTTCAAAGCTGGGGGAGGATGAGATGGAGGCCTGTTGAAAGAGTAAAGGTGTCTTCTCGCCACATACTATTTAGTGAAAATAGTATGTTTAGTTAGTTTAGTTATATTTTACAGATCTAATAAAACTAGGCTAAAAGAGTTGTTAAATGGCTTGACCCAAAGCAGTGTGACTTTTTCATATGTATGTCATCAGTATGACTATGTCAGTACTACACTCAATTCTGTTAAGTCCTATAAATCTACGATTATTAATTTGGAAGTAAAGAAAGAAAATACTATCCATGCAGAAACTGTGGTCACATGGAGAGCCATTTTTCACCTTATAGAAGCTGTTCCCCTGAAGCCTTACATACATGTAATGCCAGCTTTTTAGTAAAGGCCAGGTAGAAAAATTGCCTTCTTAGTTGAGATAAGGGTGTGACAAATCTCTTGATGGGGTAAGAATAAAACGGCAAACGGGGTAGGTAGATTTTACTCTGTTCTTTGTCATTAATCTGCTGAGTTAAGGTTGTGTTCACCTTTAAATGCCAGAAAGTTCTAACAGCAGTTTAAAGAAATGAAAGAAGGGCACTTTTTTCGCACAAGTCCAGATATGGTATCCAGAACTGCTTCATGTGCTTCCCAGTCCATAATGGGTTGGCTTTTGCCCTCCTGCTTACCACAGGGATAAAGCCATAAAAAGACATATACCTTTGCTAGATGACACTTCTAAGAAAGTTTTTAATCACACATCTTAGGTCTCACTGGCGGAAATTCATCGCATGTCCCCTTGCAGATGGAAAATGACTAGGGAGACAGTGAATACTATGTATATTGTGCTCCGTCATCTAATGTCTTTTAGCACGATAGTCCAAGTACCTAACACCTAATACTAATTAATGCATTGTGCCTTTTAGATTTACCTTGGTGCAAAAGCATACAGTGGAATTTAACCAGGTGGCAATGGCTAATTCAGATGGATCCGAAGCTATGCTGAACAGAGTGATGACAAAAGATAATATTGGTGTCGCTGTGGTATTAGAGGTCCACAAAGAACTATTTGGAACAGGTGAGTGCCATTTAAAATATTCTTACTAAAAATAACCACCATCTTGTGCTTTCCATTTCAGACAAGTGCGTAGACTCCGCCTTATTTGTTGCACAGTGATTTTTTTGGTCTTTGAGGAAAGTTAGGGGGAGATGGGCTGGAAAATAACCCTAATTATGTAAACCATCATATATATATCTAGGGATATTACTTACCAGATAATCTGTAAAAAGGAAAGTCTTTAATATGCCATTATTTCGAAAAGGTTATTTGAAGTAGGAAATGCTGAATTTGGAAATTATGATGAGTTGGTTCTCTTTTTAGCCATATTTTTAGCTTCTTGAGTGTGAAATCTTTTGTCTTTAAGGTTAAGTACTTGGCAAGTTTTCTCTAATTTCTTTGTTATATCTCAGTCATTGTCAGGGTAAGAGCAGGATCTTTTATCTACCTGGTACTTAGCTTTTGCATGTTAGATTATTTATAGCTTCTTTCAAAGTCAGAAACTCATTATGTACTTCGCATATCGAGACCTTTTTTTCCCCTTTATCCTGCCTGCCTTTGCACATTTCATTGTTTACTTAATTAGTATATTTTAGGCAAGAACAAGGAGAAGATGTTAAGACCACATTAGGGCTTTATTTTTAAACTTTTTTTCTGTTCTTACTGTAGAAGAAAAGATGTTTGCCTTGAGTATTGATTTGAATTATTCAGACCATGCCTATCTGTCAAACCTCCCTTTTCTCTTTGTTATTTTATCCATCATCAGATAATCTTTGATAAGTTATTTTAAATTTTTCTTCTTTTTTGGTCTTTCCATTTTTACCTACTTTTATGTCCTTTCCAGTCTTACTCTTTTCAAAAGTTAGTTACCTCTTTTTTTGGTAACTTCAATTCATGAAATTTGAATTTCTTTTGGAGTTTTATTCTTCTTTTAGTATTCAGAAAAGTAATTAGAAATTATACAGCAGATACTTTCACATTTTGAAATATGGCTTTTATTCCTACAAGAGGAACTTAATGTAGAAGGTGCTGATGGCTTCGTTGTTTTTAATAGTTCTTAGTATTTAATATAGTGAACATTTAATGTACAGCCAGAAGTGACACTACAGAATTTCTAGGAAAAGAGTGGAGCATAGAGAATTTTGGCTATAAGATTTTGTCTTGTCAAATTGCTTTAAAAATGACCTTCTATATTTGTAAGTCATATATCCAATAAGGGGTTAATATCCAAAATATGTAAATAACTCATAAAGCTCAATAGCAAGAAAAATGAACAATCAGATTAAAATATGGGCAGAGTGTCTGAATAGACATTTTTCTAGGGAAGACAGAGATGACCAACAGGCACATGAAGAGATGCTCAACATCACTAATCATCAGGGAGATGGAAATCAGAACCACAATGAGTTATCACCTCATGCCTGTTAATATGGCTATTATCAAAAGGACAAGAAATGACAAGTCTTGGTGAGGCTATGGAGAAAAGAGAACTCTTGCACGTTGTTGGTGGGAATGCAAACTGGTGCAACCGCTGTGAAAACAGTATGGAGGTTCCACAAAAAATTAAAAATGAAAATACTAACTTGAAAAGAGATATACACCCCCATGTTATTGTGTCATTATTTACAATAGCCATGGCATGAAAGCAGCCTATGTGTCGCATCAACAGATGAATGGATAAAGAAAAGGTTGTATATATACCCAGTGAATACTGTTCAGCTATAAAAAAAAAAAGTCTGCCATTTACATTGATGTGGATGGACCTTGAGGGAGTTATGCTAGATGGAATAAGTCAGAGAAAGTGAAATATGGTATATCCTCACTTATATCTGGAATCTAAAAAACAAAAGAAATGAACCATGACAGCTAAACCAGAGTCACAGATACAGAGAATATAGAGTGGTGGTGGCCAGAGGGGAGAGGGATTAGGGAACGGGGAACAAGAGGGAAGGAGATCAAGAGGTGCAAACTTCCACTTATAAATAAGTCATGGGGATAGAATGTATGGCATGAGGGAAGCGCACTTGAAAGTTGATGAGAAAGTAAACCCCGGGGCGCCTGCGTGGCTCAGTGGGTTAAAGCCTCTGCCTTCAGCTCAGGTCATGATCCCAGGGTCCTGGGATCCAGCCCCGCATCGGGCTCTCTGCTGAGAAGGTAGTCTGCTTCTCTCTCTCTCTGCCTGCCTCTCTGCCTGCTAGTGATCTCTATCAAATAAATAAATAAAATCTTTAAAAAAAAAAAAAAGAAAGAAAGTAAATCCCAAGAGTTAACTTTATATGGTGACAGATGGTAACTCATTTTGCAATGTATGTAAACATTGAATCATTATGTTGTACATCTGAAAGCAATGTAATGTCAATTATACCTCAATAGAATTTTTTTTAAATGTCTACTTCTGTCACATATAGCAGACACTTGAGTTACTTGTTTATACTCAACATTGAAGATAATTATATCTTAGTAAGGTGAAAGGAAACTTAATTTTATCAAAACAGTAGACTTAAAAATTCGGTCTTTTTCTGCATGCAGAGTTTTATATTTTCAATAGAAAAATTTAAGAGACATTTCTACGGATTTTTTTTTTTTTGTAGTTTTAGGATTTTATTTAAATTCCAGTTAGTTACAATACAGTGTAATATTAGTTTCAGAAATTCCAGTTAGTTAAAATGCAGAGTAATATTAGTTTCAGGTGTAGAGTTTAATGATTCATCACGTACTTAAAACACTCATCACAAGTGCCTCCTTAATCCCTGTCACCCATTTTGCCCATCCCCATCACCTCCCTCGCACCCCGCAACCTCAGCGTGTTCTCCGTAGTTCCGAGTCTGTTTTCTGGTTTGCCTCTCTTTTCCCCCATGTTCATTATCTTTTTTTCCCCTTAAATTCCACATATGAATGAAATAATACAGTATTTGTGTTTCTCTACTTAGTTCATGTAGCAGTATACTCTCCAATTCCACGTCACTGCAAATGGCAAGATTTCATTCTTTCTGATGGCTGAGTAATATTCCTGTGTGTGTGTGTGTGTGTGTGTGTGTATACAAATCACATCTTTATCCATTCATCAATAGGTGGACATTTGGGCTTTCCCCATGATTTGGCTATTGTAGATAATGCTGCTATAAACATTGGGGTGCATGAATCCCTTAGAAGAACTACTTTTGAATCCTTTGGCTGAATACCTTATAGCACAATTGCTGGATCATAGTGTAGTTCTATAGAAATTTTAATAGAAAATGAATTGTGCATGTTTACTAATACTGCAATAGTGCAAAAGTATATAAAATAAAAAGTAAATTCCTTATTCATACTCTCTAGGAGTAGCTCTTGCTAATTTCTTACTTTCATTACTAATAGAGACTGTATGTATATGTATGTATGTATAGTTTAAATGGCCTCATACCATGCACATTGAACTTTGTGCTTTCAGTATTTTATGGATGTCTTTCTCTGTACCTGTTAACCAAGTTTAATTTTTACAATTTTTAATGTATTGTCTACTTTGTTTCCCATTTTGACAGCTAATACTGTGTTAATACTTACTTTGACAAAATTTATAAAGCAATTTTAGGGGGAAGAAAGAACCTTTTTTTAGTTGAATATCTCACTTTCCAAAGGAACCTAAGTACCAAAAAAGTTAAGCATTCCAACACCAAAATAAACAGTAAAAACGTCAGGTCCAAAAACTGTGTCCAGATTTTTGAGAGCACACTATTCCTGTGTCTCCTTTTAAAAATCACTCTCTTTGGGTGTTTAGTATGAATTTTTTTTGGTAGGAAATTTTCTTACTTACGTAATTTGTATAAGTTAATATAGTGTTATTACCTTTTATTGATCCATCACTGATGTGCTCAGGAAATGCAAGGTGAGTGAGTACTGGGCAGTGGGAAGAATTTAAATTAAGGTTTAGGTCATTCAGATAACTGAAAACCTGCCTCACTAAGTGATTGTGATCTTTAAATGACAGAGGTATTTAAAGTTCTTGTTTACATCAAGAACTCAGCAAGTCAAGGAACTATAATCAAATGTTGATTGTATCATGATATAATTCTTAACTTGGGCATATAGAGCAGAAGTTGGCAAACTTTTTCTGTAAAGGGCCAGAAAGTTAACATTTTAGTCTCTGTGGGCCACATACAGTCTCTTTCACAGTCTTTCGAAGATATTTTTGTAGACTCCTTTGAAAATGTAAAACCAGGGTTAGCTCATCCAGGCTGTACAGAAACAGATGGTGGGCCAGATTTAGCCTGGGGCTGCGTTTGTCTACCCTGATCTAGAGGAGTAATTCCCATGTTGGGATTACCAGAATCTTAGCATTTTAGCTTCTAAGAACTACATTATGAGATAAAATGGAAGATACAGATTAATGGGAAAAAAAATAAGGGGCTATGGGCTTTTGGGAGAAAACCTTAAGATAATTGCTTTTTTGATACATACACCATAATCTTACCCTCTTGTTTCAAATGTTTGAATTTAGGTATGAAGCCTATTCATGCTGCAGACAAACAGCTGCTTATAGTGGCGAATGCCCACATGCATTGGGACCCAGAGTATTCTGATGTGAAACTCATCCAGACCATGATGTTTGTCTCAGAGGTTAAAAACATTCTGGAGAAAGCCTCTAGTAGGCCTGGCAGCCCAACCGCAGATCCTAATTCCATCCCGCTGGTGCTATGTGCAGATCTTAACTCATTGCCAGATTCAGGTATTTATAACATCATTTCCTCATTCCTTTCAGTTTTGCTTTAACAGCTAGTTGAAGGGCTAGCTAGCTCCCAACTTCTGAGTGAATTTCTCTGCCAGATTAAGGGAGTGTATTAGTATGCATCCAGGGATGATAGGACCTGGGGTAATGGAGAGTTTAATATAGAAGCTATGAACACAAATGTGTTCGGGGTTAAGGTACACAAAATAAGGGGTGGTGCAGTCCTCTGCTACTAAGGGAATTAGGACCTTTACCACATCTACACCTAAAGGTTTAGAAAAGGGTAGGAACTTTTATCATAACTTGGAAAAAGTAGTTCTAAGAAGAGGATTATGTAGTAGGAGTGAAGGCAAAGTCAGCAGTAAGATGGGAGTCTCACTCTGCTCTCCTGCCAGTCCGCCCATGACCAAGTCCAGGCAGCAGGTAGGGTGGGAGGAGGGTTGCAATTGATGCCATCGGCCTCCTGGGGCACGGAGTGCAGTGGAGAAGAGGCAACCAGGGAATATTGAGCACGGGTAGTTTAATGGGGTTGCAACTTCTCAGTGAAGTCATTAAGATGAATTACTAATATGTGGTGCAGAAGACTGATCCATATTCTCCTTGGATGTGACATTACTTCTAGAGCTCCACTAAACTACTTTATGTCCTAACTTACATTGTTTTAGATCTATGGAAAAATTAATTTCTGCATTTTAGATATTAAAGTTCAATGTAAAACATTTAAGTATTACTGTTTTGCTATTACTAAATTCTTTATATGTTTAATAAGCTATTTTAAATTGTTTACTCTCTCAACAGTAAATGTGACATAACGCAAATACTTGCAATTGGAAACTCATAAGTCACAAATCTAGAAAATATCTTTACTTTTCCTCCTCAGTAAATAAATGTTGTCTTCAATGAATACTTGTCTTCAGCACCTAACCCAGTTGGCACCTTAACCGTGTCTTCCTTTCTTAGTCCTTCTTTTGAGTTGAATGCTCTCAAGTACAATTTTCTCCTGCTTCGTTTGCTTTCTTTAAGCCGGGGAGCTGTCATGTGACAGTACAGCATAGTGAGCTGCTTTTGCAGCCAGACCGTCAGGGTTGGAACCTGGTTCTACCACTTACAAGTGCAGTCTCTGAGTTCCTCATTTTTAAATAAGGGGATAACAATTTCATCCACCACATAAAGTTGTTTGTGAGGTTTAAGTGTATAAAGCACTTGGAACAGTGCCTAACATGTAGTAAGTGCTAGATAAGTGCTTTTCACATATTCACAGTACTGATAACTGTGCTCATCACTTAGCTCATGATATGTTGCTGTCATTCCTGATCACAGACAGAAGGAGATGGCTAACAGTCTTCACTAATCATCATCACAAGGGTTCTGATATATTTCTCATATTTGCTTGTTAAATGGAAGCAATGTATTTTTCGAATGCTTCTACTCTTTTTAGCTCTTTATACATACCTAATATTTTTGACCAAGTAGCTTACAATGTCCCTTATAGTATGAAACAGAAAGAGCCTCACTATAGTTCAAAATAAAGAATATTTTCTACCTAACCTAAACATAAAAGTGTTGAAGATCCAAAATCTGTTTTTATTGTAAATGACTTTTTATTACGTATGCTCTATTTTACATATTCCCAAAGTTGTTAATTGACTGCATAAAATAGTGAAATACTAACGAGATATAGTGGTTTAGGATAATATTCTAAAAGCCTTCAGGGTTAAGACCTCCCTGGGCTCAGGGAATCCTCTTTAGCTTGAAGAACCATTAAGAAACCTGAAGATATTTCTGGATGATCCTGATACTTTGTTCTGAAATAGGGAAATACTCTTCAGTCTGATTTAACCATATGAAATTGTTGGTGTTTGATTTTTTTTTTTTCTTTTTAGCAGTGACAACCAAGAAAAGGCAATTGCATATGGCTCAACCTAATTAAATCATCCCGAACCTGGTATATCCACCTGACAACAAAATTTTGGTCATAAAGTCCTATAGAAGGTCTAAAATGCTAACTGATAGTATTCCTTCCTTCTTAACTCTACTAGGTGTCGTGGAATATTTGAGCAATGGAGGAGTAGCTGACAACCATAAAGACTTCAAGGAGCTAAGGTACAATG
Source organism: Mustela erminea (assembly GCF_009829155.1). Classification (NCBI taxonomy): domain Eukaryota; kingdom Metazoa; phylum Chordata; class Mammalia; order Carnivora; family Mustelidae; genus Mustela; species Mustela erminea. Next base: position 160,558,273 of record NC_045615.1, on the reverse strand, counting down.
AGTGTCTTATGAACTTCAGCTGCAATGGCAAGAATGGGAGCTCAGAAGGGAGAATCACACACGGCTTCCAGCTGAAGAGCGCCTATGAAAATAACTTGATGCCTTACACCAATTACACCTTTGATTTCAAAGTGAGTGACCCCCTCGGGGCTGACACAGAACTTATTTCAAATACAAACATACGACAAGAAAGATAAATATTATTTATAATGCTTACTTGTATAATCTCCGGGAATTTTTAGATTCTCAAAATGTCTTGACTAAGTATGCTTCTAAATGTCAGGAGATTTATTAGCTTTGTTGTTGTTGTTGTTGTTGTTTGTTATTACTGATTTGAGAACATTTTTAAACCTTCAAACTTTCACATTTGAAGTAATACTGATAAATAACAAAAACTTCCAAAATGCTTAGTTCAGAACACTTTATATTTATTAATATAGTTAACCTTCACTTGTCCATACTATCCCTAACTTTCAGTAAGGATCTAAATAATAAGCAACCTGATATGGGTATATGGGTGATTTGATCTTGAATGAGTTTACGTAATAGTCTCTCAAAATTTTCTTTGTACTTTCCATTAATGTCTTATTTATCTTTAAATTTTCTAAGTTTCTTTGGGAGATGGGGTTAGAGATGGTTGTACTTAGGGTCTAATATATATATATGTCCACATAGTCAAATTAATATATTCCCAGGCAGTGGAACACTCCAGCTTAATGAAAGAAAAAGAAAGATATTTTTTCAAAATAAAAAAATTTAGAGACCCATTGTACAAGACAAATTGTTCTTTAGCAAGATTGATTGTAGTGGTTTTCTGTAGGTAAGATTACTTTCCCTTTGCCAATTATCCGATCAGTCTTTCTGACTGTATGTAACTCCTCCATTGTACCTCTGTTTGACTTTCTGGCATTTCAGGCATCTGTACTAAAATCTTACGCTATCTTGAAAAAAATGTAGATATTAGAAAGTGGTTTCATGTAAGAAGCCTAGAGGGAATATAATAAAAATACCAAAGGAAGTTTTCAAAATGGCCTTTCACATCTCCAATAACCATTTTATATTTTTGGTGCTTGTTAGCCCCTTTTTAAGGGGCAAATAGGAAAAAGGGAAATCTGTGTGATGTTATTTGACTTTTGTGATCATGAGGTGGAGGAAAAAATTGTGTAGAGTGAATTGAATCTAATTTTAGTATTTTTGCTGTTAGAGTAGTTAGTACTATCCCAAGTGAGAATTCATTTTATTCAGATCACTCATACGCAGTCATGGGCTGGTAGACATCTAGTAACCAGCTTTCTGAGAAAAAGAAACACTAACTCCAGGTGCTTGCTGGTTTCTGTGGTGTAAGTATTCCCATTCTGGTAAATTTCAAGCTCCCAGCATAATACCATTCAATTCAGAGTGGGGATGAGGCACTAAGAAAGCAGGTACTCTCTGACTGTAGCATACCCCTGCTCTTGTGCAACCTCAAAGGAAAACCTCTAGGCTTCATGGCACATGGTTTACCATAGGTTAATTTCTATCCCTGTGACTCTAGTGATACGTAATACGTCTCTGCCGGCACAACCCAGAATATCTGAATTAAAGTTCCCCACAATAAATGTTTAATAATTTTGCAGCTCTTATTGCTGTTTTCGTATGCCTGTGGTTAAAAAGACCAAATCATTTCTATCACATCTAGGCTTTGATAAATGTTATTTTTCCTTGTCCATCAATGGAAATTAGAGAAACAAAATTTGGGATATTAATCTGAGCCATCTTTCTTAACCATCCGAATTGTTTTAAAATCCTTTGTTGATATTTCTTCAAAAGATTTTACATGTGTTAATAATTGAATCAAAAATCTTAACCATTTTCATTGTCCAAGGAAGTACAGGTAAAGAACCAAAAGTGCGTGCGTGACTCAGAGTGTTTGATGTTTGAGTATGTGGATAGGATGAGACAGAAGGATAGAGCTGTAAATCCGTGAGAGACAGGTGCGCATGGGAAGAGAGATACACGGGCTGACCTGATCGGTAGATGGATAGGATGGGAAGTGGCTGGAAAGACAGGGTGAGCCGAGGAAGAACTGGGCACACCTAACAACAGAGAACGAAGCTTTTAGTCCAAATGACAGTGAGTGTTTCAGTTTTATGTAAAGTGTTTTATGCCATCCTATTATTAAAGTCAATCAGTAAAAAAAGGTTAGGTAACATAAAATATAAAAGGATCATGTAATCAGCATTACATACGGATCTAAATACAGTATTCTGCCATTGGATCAGTAGAGTGTTGTTAAATTTTACTCATTTGGCTTAGCATTTGTTTCCTTTCTTGGTCCTTGAATAATTTAGAAATGTAGAAAAGTGATGTTTAGAAATCAGATTCCTTTAATCTAGAACTAATTGGGAAGATAGCAAAGGGTAGGTAAACAGTTAGGAGAATTACTTGTAGACCAGGTGTCCTCATAATAGCTAACAGAATGCGGGCCGTAGACTGTGTGGCTTAGAAATAACAGAAATTCATTGCTTACAGTTCTATAGGCTGGAAGTATAAGATCAGGGTACCAGCATGGTTGGGTTTGGATGAGGGCCCTCTTCGGGTTGCAGACTGCTGTTTTCCTGTATCCTCAAGTGGCAGAGAGTCTAAGAGAGCTCTCCGGGGCCTCTTTTTATAAAGCGCTAACTTCATTCATGAGAACACTACCTTGATGACCTAATTAACTCCCCGAAACCCTACCTCCCATCATTTTAGGAGTTAGGATTTCAGCGTGTGAATTTTAGGGGGACAGAAACCTTTAGACTATAACACCAGATACATTGAATTAACAGCTTAATTCAGACTTTTCGCTGTTGCTGTTCTCTATCCCACCAGTCTAAGGGTGTGCCTGAGCCAGTTAATGCAAGTAGTAAATCTTTCTTTGTTTTGTCAAGTAGTAAATCTTTCTCTATTACATTATGAAATTTATAGTATATAATTTTCTAACATTCTTTTTATAAGACAAACAGCATAATGCTAGCTCATAAATTATTTTCATTATTTTTACCTTTTTTTCAAATACATTTCTATAGACTTATTACAGTCTTTCCTAATATAAAAGTTATTTTCCTTACATTATAGCCTTTTAAAAAGTTTGAATCAGGAAAAGGTCAGGAATCATTAGTCTAATAACCAACTTTTTGGAAATGGCAGTATATAAGTGTAAATACGTATGTACAGATATTTGGATGAGTTTGCAGATACGTCCTTGCTAAGGGTTCTGATTGAGAAATTTTACTCTGGATGTTTCACACTGAGAAAATAGTTACAAGTGATGCCTCCAATTAAATATGTCTTACTTTCTAGAATGTTTAACATCTTCTTGAGGCCTGTGTTTGCAAAGGATTCTGTAAGTCTAGCAGTTGATCTGCATGATGACACTCTAAGAAAGTCACTAGGTTTATCCAACCTACGTAACAGAGTATTTCAGTTGTGTGTGTTTTTTTTTTTTTACTTTATAGTTGAAGCAAAAGGGTGGTCTCATAAAGGCAAATAAATCCACCCTGACCCTTGTGAACCCTTTTCCTAAAATGTCACTGTAAAACCGGGCATGAGCCAAAATGAAAGGATAATACCTTGTACAAATATCATTTCGTAACTATTTGAACTTGGAGTATAAATGGCAGAAAGTCCATTTCTTGGATTCAAGTAGGTACCTTAATTTGTGGCAAGGTTATGGTTTCTAAATGTTAATGAGGCCTTCTTCCTTAAAAGAACAATGTCGTTATTTTGGTCTTGGTCATGTCAGAACCAACAAACTGAAGTAATTATTTCCAAATTTTGATAGTACAAGTTTTTTTCATTAAATTTTGTTCTTTTTTTTTTTTAAGTAGCCCATTTCATTGTGATAACATTTAAAAGACTACTGGAACTCATTATGTGTAGCATTTCTAAATAGATACTTCCATATCTGGAAATATTTCTCCGCACTTGGGCTCAGGCTCTTTTGATACCGCTAGGAAGAAATTTGACTATAATCCCTCCTTCCCTTTTTAAGTCGGTTCCATGCCCAGTGTGGAACACAGTGCAGGGCTTGAACTCATGACCCTGAGATTAAGACCTGAGCTGAAATCAAGAGTTGGGTGTGTGTACACACAGACACAGACACACACACACACACACCCCTGCTGAAATTTTTTTGGTAAAGAATCCAGAATTTGTGAAAATGAGAACATGTGAAAAAGAACACATTAGAAAAATTAAGTGTATGTAGTATTTTGTACATATGTGGCATATCTGGGAAAGCTGAACTAGAATTGGCAAATCTGAAACCTGCTTTACCATGACTTTATTCAGGTGTATTTGGATATCTTGATGTGCAAGTAACTGAAAATAATGCCAGTTAACATTAAAAAGTTAATTTGGGTCATACCTTTTTGTCACGCATTTATATAAAAACAGCTCGTTGAAACTGATAGATTTAGTGTAGTTCCCATAATGTTTATACTGATGTATTAGATTTCACTGACCTAAGCAAGCCATTTTTAAAGAAGATGCCTAGACACAACATGGTGTGTTTAGCTTAGTTTGCTTACCACTTGGACACAAATGCAGGGCTCTCTGACCAGTAGGGCCATGTATTTCCCTGTTGAGCCCTCTTTATTTCGTTAATACCCACTGAAGACTTGAGTCCTTTTTGACTTCTTGTCACGACAACAGGTACCGAAAGTACAGGTTACTCAGGTATTTGGCTTTTACAAATCATGGATTGTTCTTTATATATCTTGAGTTATTCTTTCTTTCTAAGCATTTATTTTTCTTTTTCCCCAACCTCTCATCTCTTTCCAGGGCGTGATTGACTACATTTTCTATTCCAAGACTCATATGAACGTGCTTGGTGTCCTGGGGCCTTTAGATCCTCAATGGCTGGTTGAGAACAACATCACTGGGTGTCCGCACCCTCACATCCCTTCAGACCACTTCTCACTGTTAACACAACTTGAACTCCACCCTCCACTTCTGCCTCTTGTCAATGGTGTTCACTTGCCTAATCGGAGGTAGTGGAGTACTGCCCCGCAACGACGGGGGAGCTGTTGCTATGGACCTGTACAGTTGTAAATCAAAGTATGTAGGAGTGAAGTATGGCCATCCTTAAGCTGCTTCTTCAGGTTCCTTTCATTATGTGTTTGCTCTAAGATTTTGTACATTTTTGTGCATATTGGTATCATTTGGCACTAGGGCTGGAACCAAAGTATTACTCTTTCCAAATTTTTAATTTAACATGTTTTTAAATTCGACCTTCTTCATATTATATTAGGAGTCAACATTCATAATTAATAAATCACCAATTTAAGGCCCAACAAGAGTGTATTTGTTTTTCCAAAACAAATACTTTCTTTTGAATGGTTTCAAATGAGCCAACCATTTTTGTAAAAGGCAATTTTTAAAAACTATAAATATGACATTTTAAACTGAATGATGGCATGCCTTACAGGAAAAGTTTCTTGGATTTCTGTTTTCCATTATAACAAACTGATTTTTGGCTCCCCAAGTCTTTTGCACATTAACAAAGCACTTAAATTTGCTAGATCTGTACATAAACTATGATACAGCCTTTAACCATAATATGAAAAATAGAGAAATTAAAGATGGTTGCACAATATGCTTTCAAAATCAGGCATTCAACAGCACATGACAGTTTGTTGGGCAAGCGCTGGTTATTTTTTTTTTTTTTTTGAGGAGTCACTGTATTTAGTTCCTCTATTAGTTATAACCTCATTAGAAGTATTAATTTTAAGTCTTTCTGTCCAGTTTATTTATTGGGAAATAGTGGGTAATTTCTACTGCCACACATCTTGAAAATAGGATATGTTATATTTTAGGATGCCCACAAAATTAGTGTCCAGTATTTTTCATTATTCTCATCTACCTTTTTTCTGTCTGGTTGTGCTAGAGAAACAGATATTATATGATCTGTATAATAATTTTTGCTGTTATAGTCAAATGTTTAAAAAAATAAACAAACTACTGAATAAAAACCCCCTAATCCAAGTTTTAAAAGGGAAAAGCGATACAAATATCTCATGTGTTTCCTGAAGTAGGACAAGTGGCTACTAGTTTTGGCTTTTTGAGGTAACATTGGAAAGGATTTGGTTGGGGGCGGCGTAGAAAGAACAGGGAGTAGCTGAAAACCTCGGATCATTTTTCCTGACTCTAGTTGCCAAATGGCCATTATATGCTTTTAATCTTTGTTTCTGTTGTCTGTCAGGGTTGAATTAAGAAGCTACTGGTTTATTCCCAACTGTCAATGCTCTTTAGAAGTGTTGGAATCCTTTTTTTGCCCAGGAGGGGCCAGTTAAAAATCTGTGACTCAAGAGGCAGTGAACGTAATACTGTTTTCTGGGGGAAAAATTGGTTGGCTACTTGATGTTAATTATGGCACAGTTAACAGGAAAAGGTTGTGTCTGTGTTTTTAAGTTTTTCTTTATTCTGCTTTTTTGCTGCTATAAGAGTTTTCTGAAATTTATATTTTAAACTTTTCATGCACTTTACTGTTTCTAGTCTCAAAATGTGATATTTTTAATAAACAAGAAATTTTCCATTATGTGAATGAAATTTTAAAAGAAAATAGCCTATATTTGTGTCTCACTAATATATAAAGTACAGGTCAAATTTAAATTATTTAATTAGTTTTAAATATATACAATTTGCCTCCTCTTTCAAACCTAACACCGTAGGCTGTTTTATTAGTCTTAAATGATGCATTTCCTTTGGTCCTTTTATACTAATTTCTTCCATAGTAAATTAATCAGGCTGTATAAGATAATATTTCCCGAGAAGGATAATTTTAGTGGGACGAGGGTGGTGGGATGATGTAATGTCATATACGGGCTTGCATCAGAAGGGTTCTGTAAAGCCTAAACTCCCTTTTAAAAGTGCCTAGTGATAGAGGCGTTGTTTGTCATCTATTATAATTGGAATGTCATTGTAGTTGAGTGAAGTTTGATGTAAATAAAATATTCTTTTAAAAATGGTAAAGTACCAGAATAAACAAACAAATAACCAAGAAACAACCATTAAGGTGACAGATTTTCCTCAGTGTGCAGGTATCCCTTCTTATATACCTCAAACATTCAACATCTAGCCATGCAAATTGATTACCTGAACCATAGTACTGGAAAGTAGAATAGCATGAAAAACTTAATTTTGTGGACATCACCTTTTTTTGTAATCAGCTACTGTATGTTTTATTTTAACCCTTTTGTCCCGGGCGGGTGTTCCGCTCCGGAGGCGCGCGCACGTTAACTAGCGATGTGAGCAATATTTCCTACCGTACTTCACTCCCGATATTTTTTGAGATGTTTGTATAAAATGGAATTTAAAGTTCACTTATGATTGTATATGAACCACAGAGGAGCCCATTTATTAATAAAAAACTTTTTTAATAGTTAAATGTAGAGGGAAAAAATAAAAAAAAATTGGGAAACATTGTAAACAGCTTAAGTTTATTTTGTGTATGATCGAGGCACTCTGTTGCAGGAAGGTGTGTAATTGGGTTCTCTCTGCTTCCAAATGCACTCTTTCAAAGCATTCATTATCCTGTGTATTTTTAATGTGGTTTTAGTAAATGTTGGTAGTAGCTCTGTTGAAGTAGGTAATTGTGTTCTGTTTTGGGTGGCACACACACTTGGGGCATGGTAACCCAAATTTCATGTGCACGGTTTCCCTTTAGCCCACTGCCCAGATTTCACACACCTTTCACCCTTTGTTCCCTTTGTAAAAGGAGTGGTATCTGTTTTGAGCTGCCAATTCAGATGATCAGAAATGCTGCTCTCCTCAGTATTGTCTCGTTACAATGCATGCCGTTCGGAACTTTGGCAGTGAGAAGCCAAAAGGAAGAGGTGAATGACATATGGTATATATTCAATGAAAGTCAATATTTATGCTTATATACTTTCTAGTTCTCAGAATCTAAGTTTAATAAGCTTTATGCCATTGGGGCTGCTGCATATTTTATCTGAAGCTAAGAGAAAATTTGGGCATTTTTAGGTTGTGATAATATGTGTTTTTTTTTAACTGTTAAATATGATTTCTGATAATTGTCTAAGAACTGGAGTGTTCCTTAAATTTATTAAAACAGTGTTGTTTGAGGAAGGGAAAACCGCACTGTTTGCTATTACAACAGTCATACAAGTGCGTGTCAAGTCACCCACTCTCTCAGGCATCAGTATCCGCCTCATAGCTTTACACATTTTGATGGGGAATATTGCAGCATCCTCAGGACTGACATCTGGGAAAGGCTCAAATCCACTTACTGCTCCTTGCTTGTTGACTTTGTTTTAAAATATTGTGCCTGGTGTCAACTTTTAAGCAACAGCACTGCCTAAAAGCAAGCAGAGAACAGAATCCCAGCACCATTCTATAGGCAACTTTTTAGAATTCAGATATAGTAAATCTGTTCAAGATTTATGATGTTTTATGTAAAAAAAATTTTGTACAACGTAGCTGAATATTTTTGTTTCATTTCTTTGATGTAAGGCGTGTGAACGTTCGTTTGAATATCACATGTTAAAGTCAGGTAATGGCACAATGGGTTCTGAGACCAGCTTCCCGCCCCTCCCCCCATTTGCCTTGTTCCAAGCTCTTTCTTTTCAAATTACTTTTCTGATATTCATAGGCAGATGTTTAATTTTACTAATAAGCATCCTGTGTGAATGTATTAAAGAAGCCACTGTGTTTTAGTGTTGTAGTTTGCAGAAATATAAAGCTTCTTTTCTTATTTGTCCCTGTTATTTGGTGTGTTACAGTTATGTACTGAATCACAGAGAAGGGAGAAAGTTGAAAGATACCTAAGGCTCATATCACTTGATTCTTTGGTGGGTTGTGTTAGAATTGAGGATGTGGCACATTAAAACTGGAACATAGGCAAACATAACTGTGTTCCATTTTAAAATTGTATCTCCTAAGTATCTCTTATTAAGTGGGTAAAAAATTAAGTTTGTATTTGCATTTCCAAGAGTTTCTAAAAATCACAAATGCTCTCTATACTTTCAAATCAAATAGCAAGAAGTAGAGAAAGCACAAGACAAAATAGATTAAATATGTTCTTTGATGGAATGAGAGGCATGTGGTTTTCATTCCTAATACAGGGCTAGGTTTTCTAGCAAATTGACCGTGTCCCAGTACTTACCAGTACTTGTTTGTTTTTAAGTCTTATATTCTGAGAGATTTTAATAGCTTTGTAAAATGTACTGACTGAGCAGTAGCTTTGGTCACAGAAAACATAGTTTCTGATACATTTGGCAGGCCATAGAATAATGGTTATATAGCAATCAATGACTTCATGGCACGTTTTCAAAAGTAGCACTCATATGTACCTATATTTTGACAGAAATGTGAATTCTCACATTTATGAGGTACTCTCTTTCTCTCCAACCTGCCCTACCCTTTAAAAAAAATCAACTTTCTAATGCGTAGGTTTGTTTAGCCTTTTCCTTCTGAATTATGTCATGTTTATAGAACTCTGAGAATTCTAGGTAGATAAATTAACTAGGAAAAGTAGAATATTTTTCTAAGCCAGGAACTTCAACTAAAGTTTTCAGTTTGTAGGCAGATGAGAACTTTTATACTTATGGTTGCTTTGATTTAATTTTTTTATGGCATCGTGATCACCAAATTCAAATTGAGACTTAAATAAATTAGTACACCTTTAACCTGGCTTATTTACCAAAGTTGAAATCTGTTTCCAGAACAGGATGGCAAGAGCATCTTTCATTTTACAGAATGATTTGGAAATGTTTATTGTATAAGCATCATCTTAAAGCTTCTGGGGAAGAAGAAAGAAGAAAGCTCTTCAAGCTATACTGCAGGGTGTTCTGAATAAGATCCATGAAAAGAAAAAAAAATTCTTTTCAGGAAGGTGGTTAAGGAGAGCGTGCATGTTTTATTATTTTAACCAAATGCCTTCTTTATGTAAGTTTCTCTGTTGAATTACTCAAGTCCTACAGCAAGAAGTAGGGAGATAACTAGGAAAAACAAGCTTGGTTAACCTACTTAGTAATTCCTTTTGGTCTAAGTTTGTTTGGGTTATTTTTGGAACCAAAGGAAAACAAGCATGTTGAGGTTTTATTCAGCATACGTTATGACATGGAAGTAATGGAATGTTTTTAAGTAAAATTTTACTTTCAAAACATATGAAATAAGGACATTTCTGTCAACTAAATATTCATTTTTTATGGCACTTAGTATAAACTCAGTAGCATTGTTCTGAAATTAGAAATTGCGTTATCAGAAACAATAAATCACATTTTGAAAAGGGTATGTAAATGCCAAGTGATATGACTCTTTTGGCATAGTACCTTGGTACATAAAGCTTTCCGAAACTTTGAGAAGTCATAGTTTGGCACCTGTTAGTAGTTCTTTGTTTCAACAATCTCCCCCAGATTTAGATAATTTTCCTACTTGTGTATCTGTCACTTTCAACTCTAAAAGCATAAGAATCATGGTAACCCTCTCAGAAGTGCTCCGTCCTTGCTCATTTTTGTTTTGTGTTAATTTCTAGTTACTTGACATATAACTGTATTTTCTTTGAAGCTAACAATGGTTATATGTACCACATTCGTTTAGTTAGTTATCTTAACTCACACAATTGGCTCAGCATTGATGTGTCAAACAATGGCTTTGCTTCTTAACAGGCTTAGTTTCCTGCTACTTGTTTCAGTCTTGATACAGTAAGTGATGCAGTAGTCCGGGTGTGTATGTATTCAGAAGCTGTACTGTTCTTTCTCTGTGCTTAACTTGCTAAAAATATATTCCCTTACCTGTGAAATTCCTGAGCGGTGCTCTGCCAACTTTTTTGGGGGGGCGGGGTGGGGAGGAGTTTGGATGGCTGTATTACTGCACACTGGATCTGGAATTGTTCAGTGTTGTGAGTGGCAAATTTCTTAAACACCAGCAGCACTGAGAAGTGCACTATGGGCATTCGTACAGTTGTCCAAATGTAAGCATTTCTTTCATCCAGGAGAAGTTGAGGAATAGAGTTCATTGGAGTCCTTGGAATATTTTGAGGATGAGCATTTCAAACTTTGGCTTTTTTACCTCTGGATGGGGTGGTATGGAGGGAGTTTTGTTTTTTGTTTTTGTTTTTTAAGAGAAAGTGTGTGTTTGTACCTTCTCTTTCGGAAAGGCCAGGGTGTTGATCACATTCACTATGGGTTAATTTATATCTTCCATTGTGATTTCATTCAACCATAAAACAAGTGCCAACTAAATATCCATGAGACGATCTACTCTTCAACTCAATTTACCATTTGAATAGGGAAAGGTTCATTTATTTTCATTATTTGGCATTAAGTTAATAATTCATTGTTTTGCCTAAATTTGAGTCATTCTGTGGCCTATAAAGTGTTTTTGTAACTAATTTAATGGTTGGTAAGCAAAGCACTTCAGTTTAAAACTGAACAAGATATTTTGGTAATTTTTCCTCTGAATACTTGGGGGTTTCTACTGATACTATTTCAGAACAAATTCTCCTGTTTTAGGTTGTATATTTACTTTGTTTTTGTCCTAAGAAAAAGCCAAGCACTAAATCAATTTGTTACTGTGTTCCAGTAATCAGTTTAAGATCTAAGATTTTCCTTTCTTTTTCTTTTTTCTTCTTTGTGTTCTTTTTTTTTAAAAATTCATTCTCTTTTTAATTAGAAGACTTAATGAAGTGCCATGTAATTATAGCTTACTAGTGTTTAATGTTTAATAGACTGGTTCTGTGGTGTCCTAATCATTTAACACTCTGTCATCCTTGGAGAAAGTGGTTCTGCTCTTACTGAACACATTCTCTCTGACAAAATCACCAGCTGCTTTATTTTTCTATTTATTACAGTTAAATGGTTGATGAGGTCTGAAACTTGAGCAAACTGCTCAGCTGAGATGTTTTCACAATAGACACTGTACAAAATGTGCGTGCAAAAGGACACAGTTGGGTGGTAGTATTTTTTCATTAATGTGAACATTGACTAAACAAAGCAGTCCTGCCTTTTAAATCTTGTGGCAGCTCAGAGGGAGGTGCTTAAGAACCTTAACTACTATGTCAGATGACAAAATACTTTTTTCCATTTTGGAGATTGGGTACTGCTCACACATGATGTATAGGGCTAAATATATGCTTGTTTCCTTGCACCTGTGTACTTCCTCTTCTCTCCCTCCCTTTCCTTCCCCTGTAGGCAATAAATGGCCATTTTGCAACTGCATACCTTTGTCTTGGTTTTTTACTGTATTTGTGCAGTATGTGTCTGCTTTTAGGTTAGTACATCTCTTGGAAAGTGAAGTAAGAAGCCAAGGTAATTCAGGCAAAAAGTTACAGATTCATGCTACTCTCTCCCACCCCCCGTGAAAGCTATATTACTGCTTAAATAGTACTTTGTTTAGAATAGATTTGGAAGTTAGCCTTAGTTATGGCTTGATTTGGCTGAAGAAATATGAGCAGAGGGACTCAGAAGTGAGGCTTTAAGACCCAGTGTGCAATTTGCCATGTTCCCTTTTCTTGCCTTGGTGATGATAGAAGTGTATATTGAGATTCAACTTTCCATCCTAAGTCTTTGACTTTGACAAACAGAGCTTGCCTGCTGACCTACACAGAAAATGAAGTGAGAGAAACAACAGCCAAATCTCAATGTCTTCATAAAGTTTTGTTATTGCAGCATGATCTAGCCCATCCTGACTGATATACAACCATCAGATCTGCTGAGTTACCAGCAGTAATCTGTCTCAATAAGCGGACCTCCCAAGACCTAGAATAAACTCATTCAACAAACATTTCAAGTATCTACTATGAACAAAGTGCTTTGGGGATATAAAGTTGTACAAGTTCCATATCCTCCCAAGAATTCACTTTGCAAACACTCTTTTATGACGTAAAATACTAAAGTGTTATAGTAAAGGTATCTTAAATTTTTAGAATCTTGGAAGGGGGGAGGGAAAGGCTCACAAATAGCTATTTTGAAACTGTTTAGGGATATTCAGTTGAAAAGTGATTTTAAGATATGGTGTGATAGAGACCAGATTATTCTTGAAGAGCATAAAACAAAACAAAACAACAACAACAAAAAAAACAACAACTGTCCAGTTTAATAAGTGCTTAGGGAAGGTAATGGAAGGTTTTGTGGTAACAGATTGTGAGCATCAGCAAATCTCTAGCTCAGTGCCTAGTGACTGGCCATTTTTACCGACCCCAAGGATCCTTTCTTTATAGAGGTCTTGACACTGGCTAGCCTTTAGGAAGCACTCCAGAATAGAATCACTTCAAGTGTATCTCAGAAGGACCAGATTTTAGGATGACTGGCTTATTAAGAAGATACTCCTAAAATAGAGGAATCAAGACACTAACCAAGTGTCCTTGCATCCCCTCATGTGACCTTGATAAAAATGTACCCTTAATGGTAAAATGGATGTAAGAAATTGAATCTCATGAAATGTTAGAAAAATCAGACATCAAGATGAGTTTGCATGCAGGTAATTTATTTGGAGAAATGATCCCAGGGAAGAAAAGGGGTGTAGGAATAACAATAGAGAAAGAGGGAAAGCCAAGTCAAGGGTGCAATATTGAGCCAATCACCTCTCTGGGCAACGGGGACATAAACTTGCCACTAACCCTTTGAGGAGCTGAGTAGAATGCACTCAAAATTGTCTTCATGAGGGATGAGAGAGGAGAGAATTTGTGGGCTCCCATGAGAAAAGTATGCTCTCTTCTGTCAGCATTCCAGATTTTACTCAGCTTTGCACCAGTGCACCAGTGGATCTAGATTGCTTTCCTAGGGTTTGGCAACCAAGACCTTCATCCCAACAAGATGTTTTGTGCTTGTTGGGCATGGTTGCTTGAGTTTGCCAGCCATCCCTGGACGTGAAAGAAGCAAGAGCTGTCCGTGAATCACTTGGGTTCCACATAGGCTTATTCTTGCCTCCCATTGTGTACCAGCAACCTTACTTTTTCATGCCAGAACGATGAATCTTTGTACACTAGCATTGTGAGTCTGAAATGACCCCTTCCTGGGGACCTCCAATGCCTGGAAGATATGTGGGTATTAAGGCTCAGTCTAAGTCCACCTCAGCACCTCTGAAACGCCATCCCATCCCAGAGTTTCCCACAAGTTGCACATTAATCTCTATTTCAGAGTATGCTTCCAAAGGAACACAACCTGCCACACCAAATTTCAAGAAATCATGCCTGCTGCTATTAGGACTGACTTTTTACTATGACTAAAAATCTTGAATCACAATAGAATGCCACCATATCAATACATTATTCCTTATGCAGTCTTAGGTATCTCAGATTCAACACTTTCAAGATCCACTACTGTATGTTTCTTCAGTCCCTGGACATAGAATTAGTCAGGTCTTAGAAGTCTTTGGGTGTGAAAGCTATTTACTTTCGGTTTAAGTGCTATATACGTCTGTTCAGTTGGTACTGTGATGTCACCATAATTACTGATCTCAAGTTCAAAGAAGGGAGGCATGGGTGGGTCTTAAGGAGGACAAACAGTCTTTTGAGGCATCTTTCACAAGTAAGAACTTTGCAAGTTATCCAGACAAAAGGAGGTTTCTTTTTCTAGGAAGGGGGAGGGCCCTAAGGGTTCAAGGACATCTGGGGATTTGAGCTTCTCTGGCTTTTCACTTGTTTTAAAAATTTATTTGAGAGAAAGGGTGTGAGGGGTGGAGGACAGCGAGAGAGAATCTCAAGCAGACTCCCTGCTGAGTGCAGAGCTCAGTGCTGGGCTCAATCTCATGACCCTGGGATCATGACCTGGGCCAAAATCAAGAATCCAAAGCTTAACTGACTAAGTCATCCAGGTGACTCTTCTCTGGTTTTTCTATCACATGTTCCTATCCCAGCGTTTAGAACCTCACTTTGCACAACCTTGAAGATTATGCTCATCTTTGTTGTGGCTCTGCTACCATTACACACATCCTGTGTCTGATCTTTAGCATTGTTTACCCCATGGCTGATGAAATAATCATTAAAGCACTGTCCTGGGTGTATCTGACTTTCAAAGTATGTCTTGAGTTGAAATTGGCTAATCTGAGCCTGTCATTTTCTTTTTTCAAGATGTCCAAAGTAAATCTTGAGAACCCGACAACCTCATAGTCCTTATACTTAAAACTGCACCATATGGCTTAGGTGTTACTGCTTCCCCTATAAGCTGGTGCTTCTCTGCGACCTGTACTTCAAATCCACCACCAGTGAAAGTACACTGGGGTCATCCACCAACAACAGAGTGACTAGAGAGTGATCCAGATCCAGAAGCATCTGCTTTGTTGGGCTGCTTCTGTTAATGACTATCTTGGCCCAAGTTTCTCCAAAGAACAGAGTCTGGGAGATCTTCCTTGCAGGTAGTTGATGTTGAGATGTGGTCTTAAGAAACAAGAGTGGGAACTAGGAAGAATTAAATGGGGAAAGAACACAAGCCCATTCAATGGTGTGTTCTGCTGATTACTTCTGTGAGCAACTAAGGCTTGAACTTACCAGGAGCCCTCCAAGGAACCAAGTAAAATGTACCTGTGAATGTCCACCTGAGGAGTGGAAGAGGAGAAGTTTTATCCAATGGCTGCTCAACCCTCGTGGTCAGCGGTCATTTACCTGGATGTTATTAACTCTCTCATCTATTGAGGTTCAGCTTTTATCCTCAAATATGATGTGGTGGGTGACCTTGAATTCTGTTAAAACAAGTCAAGGAAATGTACTTAACATTACAACAGCAAATGATAAAGTTCTTATTAAAATAAACTTAAAGGGCGCCTGGGTGGCTCAGGGGGTTAATGCCTCTGCCTTTGGCTCAGTTCATGATCCCGGGGTCCTGGGATCGAGCCCCACATCGGGCTCTCTGCTCGGCAAGGAGCCTGCTTCCCTTCCTCTCTATCTGCCTGCCTCTCTGCCTACTTGTGATCTCTGTCTGTCAAATAAATAAATAAAATCTTTAAAAAAATAAAAAAAAATAAACTTAAGAGTAGTCCTGTGTTTTCTAAGCATATTCTAGGCACTTGCATTTCTTTATTTGGATCACGGCAAATATGTAAATTAATATAAAAACTAGAATTTACTCTTTCATGATTTAATTTGTACCAGGTACTATTTATTTGCTTTATATACATGAAACCATTCAATCTTCACAACAGCCCAGTAAAATATGTACTGTAATTCTCTTAATTTTTTCAGATGAGGAAACTGAGGCCCAGAGAACTTCGTAACTCAATAACTGTGTGCTCTTGGTCATGAGTTGGTGTAGGAAACGGGAAGGACCTTGGCAGCAAGCATAGGCTAGAGTGCAAGTGGCCCTTCCTATTGGGCTATGCAGACCTATGGCATTGGAGGTCCAGCTGCTGCTACACAATGGGCACAGGGAGGGATATATTTGGCACCCAGGGGTGTACTTGGTGACTCTGGGCATTTCCTTGCTCCATTTTGTTGTGTAACTGACAAGTGCAAAAATCATGAAAAAGGCATCTCCGAGAGCAGAGATGCTGGTTGAGAGTGACAGGAAGTTTAGTGTTGGTGGGTAGTGGAGGAGGGAGATGATGGGTATCAACTGTAGCCCCAGAACAGCTGCAACACAGAACTAGTTCATCTTACTTAACTTTCCCTTGTAATTCTGGGGGGCAGAGGATGGAGATGCTTTCAAAATGTATTATACAAGATAAGTGACTGGCTCAAGGTGGTGCTCTGATCACTGGTAACTCTTAAAGACTTTCATCTGGGAGTGGGATGTCCACTGAGAATATTCCTGAAAAGTACCCCAGACTGAGGTAGGACAGCTGCCTTGCCAGACGTCATGTCCTGTTCTGGGAGGGGATATCTATCTGTGGCTAGATATCAGTGGCTTGTGAATGTGGGGCTAATGAGTTGAGCCTCCTCACATAGACCTGTGACAATTCTGAATGGATGTGGCCAGCTCCAGAGCCCTCATTGCAATGGTCAAGGTCTTTGTTGTGACTGCATTTCTTCCGCCCCCAGGTTTGATCTTGGACCTCTCCACAAAACTTCCTGAGTGCTAGTCTCCATCTCGCAATCTCTTTTCCTGGAATATCCACAGGGTGGGTAATTACACCAGTGCTCTTGGATTATAAGAATCTTACTAAAGAAGACTGTAGTACTTGACATATATGATAAGTTCCTAGTATGTATGTGTATATTTCATAAATATATACCAAACACTTAAGGATGTGCAAAACATAGAAACAAATATGTAGACCTTATTTAAAGGTGTGTAGATCTGGGGTATCTGGCTCGTCAACTGAGTGCTTGTTTTGGCTTTTTGCTCAGGTCATGATCTCAGGGTCATGGGATTGAGCCCTGCATATGGGCTCTGCCTCTGTGCTCAGTCCAGAACCTACTTAAGATTCGTTTCCTCTATTCCTCTCCAGCTCATGAGCACCCTTTCTTTTTCTTTTCTTTTTATTTTCTTAAGGAATCTTAAGGAAAAAAGTGTGTAGGTCAAATGGTGTAATTTATGGGGACTTATGGTCTCTTCATATGGATTTGGTTTGGAAGTACCTATAATAAGAGGTTGCATTAGTTAGGATTCAGTTGAAAAAACAGAAGATACACTCTTTCAATCAAGATGAGTAGAATATACGGCATGAGTTAAATGGGTGAGGAAAAAATGTTGTCAAATAGTGCATTGTATCTCCCTGATGGCTAGTGACGATGAACATTTTTTTATGTGTCTGATAGCCATTTGTATGTCTTCATTGGAGAAGTGTCTGTTCATATCTTCTGCCCATTTTTCATATGATTATCACTTATTTGTGATAATCATAACAAATAGCATGGAGGACAAGGGGAGAGGGAGAGAAGGGAGTTGGAGGAAATTGGAAGGGGAGGTGAACCATGAGAGACTATGGACTCTGAAAAACAATCTGAGGGTTTTGAAGGGGCAGGGGTGGGAGGTTGGGGGAACCAGGTGGTGGGTATTGGAGAGAGTACAGATTGCATAGAGCACTGGGTGTGATGCAAAAACAATGAATACTGTTACGCTGAAAATAAATAAAAAAAATAGTGCATTGTAAGGCAAAATGGGGATTAACAACATCTAATAGCCACTGTAATGTTTAAGCCACTGGAAATCAGGAGAAGATGGGGTTACCGATCAGGAGTTAAAACTGTGGCAGGCACTGCCTGTGGGAGGTGGTGTCACAAAGGGAGGAGCTATCTTTTAAGGGCTGGGGTCACGGAGAAGACCCAAGTGTCTGCTGGAAATGCTACCTGTAGCAGTAAAAGAAAGTGAAAGATGCCGGCTTTCTCTTCTTCCTTACAGCTCTCTACCATGTCTCTCCTTGGCGGGACTTAACCAGAAGTGATTGGCAAAGAAGACTGAAAAGTATTCACATGGTATATTCAGAATAAAGAATGAGAAATAAGTGTGGAAACAAGCAAGCAAATCATTAGCATGCACTTTTGTTTTTTTCCACTCAGCATCTGTTTTCATGTTTTAATCAATCTTTTTTTTTCTTGTACTTTATTTGCATTATCTTTCTTTTTATTGTGGTAAAAACTTAACATTTTCTGTCTTAACCATTTTTTAAGGGTTCTATACTGTTGTATATATTCATACTGTTATGCAGCAGATCTCTAGAACTTTTTCACTTTGCAAACTAAAACTCTATACCCATTGAACAATAATTTATTATTCACCCTCCTTCCCCCCAAACTCCTCCCCAAGCCTCTGGCCACTTCCATTCTATTTTCTGTTCCTATTTATTTAACTACTTTATTTTTTAAAATTGTATTTTTTAAAAAAATTATCTTTATTAACCTATAATGTATTATTTGCCCCAGGGGTACAGGTCTGTGAATCAGACACATTTCAAACATAACCATAGCATATAACCTCCCCAATGTCCATAGCCCAACCACCCTATTCTGCCCCCCACCCCTCCAACAACCCTCAGTTTGTTTTGTGAGATTAAGAGTCTCTTATGGTTTGTCTCCCTCCTGACCCCATCTTGTTTCATTTTAGACTCCCCTACCCCCCCACAACCTGTGCTCTGCCTCTCAAATTCCTCATATCAGGGAGATCATATGAAAATTGTTTTTCTTTGATTGATTTGCTTCGCTTAGCAAAATACCCTCTAGTTCCATCCACATTGTTGCAAATGGTAAGATTTCATTTCTTTTGATGGATGCATAGTATTACATTGTATATATACACCACATCTTCTTTATCCATTTGTCTGTTGATGGACATCTAGGTTCTTTCCATAGTTTGGCTATTGTGGACATTGCTGCTATAAACATTTGGGTGCATCAATGCCCCTTCAGATGACTACATTTGTATCTTTAGGGTAAATACCCAGTAGTGTGATAGCTGGGTCAAAGGGTAGCTATATGTTCAACTTTTTGAGGAACCTTCATACTGTTTTCCAGAGTGGCTGCACTAGCTTGCATTCCCACCAACAGTATAGGAGGGTTCCCCTTTCTTTGCATCCTCTCTAACACCTGTCATTTCCTGACTTGTTAATTTTAGCCATTCTGACTGGTGTGAGGTGGTATCTCATTGTGGTTTTGATTTGTATTTCCCTGATGCCAAGTGATATGGAGCACTTTTTTATGCGTCTGTTGGTCATCTGGATGTCTTCTTTGCAGAAATGTCCATTCATGCCTTCTGCCCATTTCTTGATTGGTTCTTTGGTGTTGAGTTTGTTAAGCTCTTTATAGATTTTGGATACTAGCCCTTTATCTGATATGTCATTTGCAATTATCTTCTCCCGTTCTGTCAGTTGTCTTTCGGTTTTGTTGACTGTTTCCTTTGCTGTGCAAAAGCTTTTGATCTTGATGAAGTCCCAATAGTTTATTTTTGGTTTCCTCACCTTTGGTGATGTTTCTAGGAAGAAGTTGCGTAGCTGAGGTTGAGGAAGTTTCTGCCTGTGTTCTCCTCAAGGATTTTGATGGATTCCTGTCTCACATTGAGGTATTTCATCCATTTTGAGTCTATTTTTGTGTATGGTGTAAGGAAATGGTCCAGTTTCCTTCTTCTGCATGTGGCTGTCCAGTTTTCCCACCGCCATTTGTTGAAGAGATGGTCTTTTTACCATTGGACATTCTTTTCCTCCGTTGTCAGAGATTAGTTGACCATCGCGTTGAGGGTCCATTTCTGGGCTCTCTATTCTGTTCCATTGATCTATGTGTTTGTTTTTGTGCCAGTACCATACGGTCTTGATGATGACAGCTTTGTAACAGAGTTTAAAGTCTGGAGTTGTGATGCCATCAACTTTGGCTTTCTTTTTCAACATTCCTCTGGCTATTGGGGGTCTTTTCTGGTTCCATATAAATTTTGTGATTATTTGTTTCATTTCTTTGAAAAAAAATTGATGGTATTTTGTTAGGGATTGCATTAAATGTGTAGATTGCTTTAGTTAGCATAGACATTTTCACAATATTTGTTCTTCCACTCCATGAGCAGGGGACGTTTTTTCATTTCTTTGTGTCTTCCTCAATTTCTTTCTTGAGTATTCTATAGTTTTTTTTAATTAAATTAATTTATTTTTAGCATAACAGTATTCCTTGTTTTTGCACCACACCCAGTGCTCCATGCAATCTGTGCCCTCTCTAATACCCACCACCTGATTCCCCCAACCTCCCACCCTCCCGCCCCTTCAAACCCCTCAGATTGTTTTTCAGAGTCCATAGTCTCTCATGATTCACCTCCCCTTCCAATTTCCCCCAACTCCTTTCTCCTCTCTAACTCCCCATGTCCTCCATGCTATTTGTTATGCTCCACAAATAAGTGAAACCATATGATAATTGACTCTCTCTGCTTGACTTATTTCACTCAGCATAATCTCTTCCAGTCCCGTCCATGTTGCTACAAAAGTTGGGTATTCATCCTTTCTGATGGAGGCATCATACTCCATAGTGTATATGGACCACATTTTCCTTATCCATTCGTCAATTGGAGGGCATCTTGGTTCTTTCCACAGTTTGGTGACCATGGCCATTCCTGCTCTAAACATTGGGGTACAGATGGCCCTTCTTTTCACGACATCTGTATCTTTGGGGTAAATACCCAGGAGTGCAATTGCAGGGTCATAGGGAAGTTCTATTTTTAATTTCTTGAGGAATCTCCACACTGTTCTCCAAAGAGGCTGCACCAACTTGAATTGCCACCAACAGTGGAGGAAGGTTCCCGTTTCGCCACATCCCCTCCAACACATGTTGTTTCCTGTCTTGTTAATTTTGGCCATTCTAACTGGTGTAAGGTGATATCTCAATGTGGTTTTAATTTGAGTCTCCCTGAGGGCTAGTGATGAACATTTTTTCATGCGTCTGATAGCCATTTGCATGTCTTCATTGGAGAAGTCTCTGTTCATATCTTCTGCCCATTTTTTTTATATGATTGCCTAGTTTTCTGAGTATAGATTCTTTGCCTCTTTGGTTAGGTTAATTCCTAGGTATCTTAGGTTTTGGGTGCAATTTTAAATGCTGTTGACACCTAAATTTCTTTCTCCTGTCTTGGTGTTAGTATATAGAGATGCATTTGATTTCTGAGCATTGGTATTATGTCCTGACACTGTACTGAATTCCTGTATGAGTTCTAGCAGTTTGGGAGTGGAGTCTTTTGGGTTTTCCACATAAAGTACCATTTAATCTGCAAAGAGAGAGAGTTTGACTTCTTCTTTGCCGATTCGGATGCCTTTTATTTCTTTTTGTTGTCTGATTGCTGAGGCTAGGACTTCTAGTACTATGTTGAATAGCAGTGGTGATAGAGGACATCCCTGCCATGTTCCTGACCTTAGGAGAAAAGCTCTCAGTTTTCCCCATTGAGAATGATGTTCGCTGTGGGTTTTCATAGAAAGCTTTGATGATACTGAGGTATATGCCCTCTAATCCTACACTATGAAGAGTTATTTTATTTTATTTTATTA
Source organism: Mustela erminea (assembly GCF_009829155.1). Classification (NCBI taxonomy): domain Eukaryota; kingdom Metazoa; phylum Chordata; class Mammalia; order Carnivora; family Mustelidae; genus Mustela; species Mustela erminea. The sequence goes on along the minus strand of NC_045615.1, from coordinate 160,536,409 downwards.
TTTTTTGAAGAGTTTTGATCAAGAAAGGATGCTATACTTTGTCAAATGCTTTCTCAGCATCTATTGAGAATATCATATGGTTCTTGTTCTTTCTTTTATTAATGTATTGTATCACATTGATTGATTTGTGGATGTTGAGCTAACCTTGCAGTCCAGGAATAAATCCCACTTGGTCGTGGTGAATAATTCTTTTAATGTACTGTTGAATCCTATTGGCTAGTATTTTGGTGAGAATTTTTGCATCTGTCTTCATCAAGGATATTGGTCTGCAATTCTGTTTTTGCTGGGGTCTTTGGTTTTGGGATCAAGGTAATGCTGGCCTCATAAAATGAGTTTGGAAGTTTTCCTTCCATTTCTACTTTTTGGAACAGTTTCAGGAGGATAGGAATTAATTTTTCTTTAAATGTTTGGTAGAATTCCCCCAGGAAGCCATCTGGCCCTGGGCTCCTGTTTGCTGGGAGATTTTTTGATGACTACTTCAATCTCCTTACTGGTTATGGGTCTGTTCAGGTTTTCTATTTCTTCCTCGTTCCATTTTGGTAATTTATATGTCTCTAGGAATGCCTCCATTTCTTCCAGAGTGTCAAATATGCTGGCATATAGTTGCTCATAATATGTTTTTATAATTGTATGTAATTCTTTGGTGTTGGTTGTGATCTCTTCTCTTTCATTCATGATTTTGTTAATTTTGTTCCTTTTCTTTTCTTTTTGAGAGGTCTGGCCAGGACTTTATCCATCTTATTAATTCTTTCAAAGAACCAGCTCCTAGTTTCATTGGTATGTTTGATTGTTCTTTTGGTGTCTATTTCATTGGTTTCTGCTTTGCTCTTTATGATTTCTCCTCTCCTGCTGAGTTTAGGCTTTCTTTGCTGTTCTTATTCCAGCTCCTTTAGTTGTAGGCTTAGTTTGTGTACTTGAGACCTTTCTTGTTTCTTGAAAAAGGCTTGTATTGCTATATACTTTTCTCTCAGGACCACCTTTGTTGTGACTCAAAGATTCTGAAAAGTTGTGTTTTCATTTGTTTCTATGAATTTTTTCAATTCTTCTTAAATTCCTTTAGTAGGATGCTCTTTAGCCTCCATGTATTTGAGTTCTTTCCAACTTTCCTCTTGTGATTGAGTTCTAGCTTCAGAACATTGTGGTCTAAAAATATGCAGGGAGTGATCACAATCTTTTGATACTGGTTGAGACCTTATTTGTGACCCAGGATATGACTCATTCCAGAGAATCCCATGTGCACTAGAGAAGAATGTGTATTCTGTGTCTTTGGGATGGAATGTTCTGAATACATCTGTGATGTCCATCTGGCCCAGCATGTCATTTAAAGCCATTATTTCCTTGTTAATCTTTTGCTTAGATGATCTGTCCATTTCAGTGAGGGGAGTGTTAAAGTCCCCTATTATTATTGTATTATTGTTGATGTGTTTCTTTGATTTTGTTATTAATTGGTTTATATAATTGGCTTCCATGTTAGGGACATAGATATTTAAAATTGTTAGATCTTGTTGTTGGACGGACCCTTTAAGTATGATATAGTGTCCTCCCTTATCTCTCATTATAGTCTTCGGCTTAAAATTTAATTTATCTGATATAAAGATTGTCACCTTAGCCCTCTTTTGATGTCCATCAGTATGGTAAATTGTTTTACATCCTCATTTTAAATCTGGAGATGTCTTTGGGTCTAAAATGAGTTTCTTATACACAGCATATCGATGGGTCTTGTTTTTAATCCATTCTGATACCCCTGTGTCTTTTGATTGGGTCATGTAGCCCATTTACATTTAGGGTGAATACTGAAAGATACGAATTTAGTGCCATTGTATTGCCTGTAAAGTGACTGTTACTGTATATTGTCTCTGTTCCTTTCTGGGCTATTACTTTTAGACTTCCTCTTTGTTTAGAGGACCCCTTTCAGTATTTACTGTAGGGCTCTTTGGTGTTTGCAAATTCTTTTAGTTTTTGTTTGTCCTGGACACTTTTTATCTCTCCTTCCATTTTCAGTGACTGCCTAGCTGGATATAGTATTCTTGGCTGCATATTTTTCTCATTTAGTGCTCTGAAAATATCATGCCAGTCCTTTCTGGCCTGCCAGGTCTCTGTGGATAAGTCAGCTGCCAATCTAATATTTCTACCATTGTATGTTACAGACCTCTCATCCCGAAGTGCTTTCAGGATTTTCTCTTTGTCACTAAGACTTGTAAATTTTACTATTAGATGTTGGGGTGTGGACCTATTTTTATTGATTTTGAGGAGTGTTCTCTGTGCCTCCTGGATTTTGATGCTTGTTTCCTTTGTCATATTAGGGAAATGATCTGCTATAATTTGTTCCAATATACCTCTGCCCCTCTCTTTCTTTCTTCTTTTGGGATCCCAGTTATTCTAATATTGTTTTGTCTTATGGTATCATTTATCTCTTGAATTCTCCCCCGTGTGGTCCAGTAGTTGTTTATCTCTCTTTTGCTCAGCTTCTTTATTTTCCATCATTTGGCCTTCTATATCACTAATTCTCTCTTCTACCTCATTTATCCTAGCAGTAAGAGCCTCCATTTTTTATTGCATCTCTTTAATAGTTTTTAAAATTTCAACTTGGCTAGATTTTAGTTCTTTTATTTCTCCAGAAAGGGATTCTCTATTATCTTCCATGCCTTTTTTTTGAGCTCAGCTAGCCCCATGATAATCATCATTCTGAACTCTAGTTCTGACATATTACCAATGTCTGTACTGATTATGTCCCTAGCCATTGGTACTGCCCCTTGTTCTTTTATTTGTGTGTGTGTGGTGAGTTTTTCTGCCTTGTCATTTTATCCAGATAAGAGTATATGAATGAGAGAGTAAAATACTAAAAGGATGGCAAAGACCCCAGAAAAATGTACACTAACCAAATCAGAAAAGACCCGAAACTGGGGGTAGAAGAAAGGGAAGAAAAAAAATGTGTATATATATATATATGTATATATTTATATAGATATATACCTATCTATATCTATATCTATATATTAGATTGGCAGATAGAACAGAGACACCAACTTGATTTTGGATGTATTCTGATCTCTTAGAAGAAAGTATGTCCCAAAATTTTAAAGAAAGAAAAACTTATATTTATACAAAAATAAGGGTAAACATGATGAAGATTTGGAATATGAGTGTAAAGATGAAAATTTTAAAAGATTCTAAAAAAGGAATTGATAAAATAAGCTGGTTGGAAAAAGAAAAGAAAATAGAGGAGAATGTGATCAGGCTGGAGCTAGATTTAGGGTATATTTTGGTCTATTAGAAGAAATTATATCCTAAAATTTTAAAGAAAAAAACACCTATATGTATACAATAAATAAGGTTACATACAATGAAGGGATAAAATATGAATATAACAATGAAAATTTAAAAAGATTTTTAAAGGAAAGGTATTAGTAAGATAAAATATTTAAAAATGTTAAAAGAGGAAGGAGGAAAAAAATAAGAAAACATGAAATTAAAATATTTAACTTTGCAAGACAAAGGATCATGGAAAAAGCCATGAATTATATATGTTGCTTTCCCCTAGCTCAGGAGTTCTGCAGTTCTCATTTATTGGTGAACCTGGTCTTGGCTGGATGATCTTGCTGATCTTCTGGGGGAGGTGCCTGTTGCAGTGATTCTCAAATGTTTTTGTCCGAGGTGGAATTGCTCCATGCTTGCCAGGGGTCAGGCTAAGTAATCTGCTCAGGTTTGCTCTCAGTAGCTTTTGTTTCCTGAATGCTTTCTGTAGAGCTCTGGAGGATGGGAATGAACATGGCAGCCTCCCAATCTCTCAACCAGAAGAGCTGAGCGCTTGGGGCCCTACTCCTCAGTTCACCGTCAGAGAAAAGCAGTCAATCCCTCCTGTCTCCCTGGTCTCTAGCTGTGCTTCATGCTCACCCGGCCCATGACTGAACATTTCTCTCTCTGGCGTACGGCCCAATTTGGTGTCTCCAAATCCAGAAGAGTCCTATAGTGCGCTCTGGTGCCACTCCTCCTGGAGGAGGACAGAGGGGAGTCTTTCCAGATCTGCCACTTGTGGGGTCTCTGCTCGAAGAGCAGTGGCCCAACTGTGCCTTGGATCACAGTTTAAGGTAACCCTGAGCTGAGGACCCCCCACTTTGGCTCTGTCTCTAACCAGTTTCCCTGCTTCAATACATGGGAGCTCTGCCACACTGAGATAGCCCTGGTCTTTGTGTGACCCTAAGACCACACTGTCCCCTCGAGGGCTCCATCACTGCTTAGCCTCCAGAGTGACTTCCCTCAGTTGAGCAGACTTCTGAAAGTTCTGATTTTGTGCTACACTGCCCCACTGCTTGCTGGGACCTGGTCCCTCCCCCTGAGGTCTATCTTCCTTTTGCTTTGGGTTCACTTCTCCACATGTCCTACCTTCCTGAGAGTGGTCAATTTTCTGTTTCTACAACTGCTGCTCTTCTTCTATCTCCTGTTGAGTTTGTAGCTGTTCAGACTGGTTTGATAACTATCTAGCTGAACTCTTGGGACCTAATGCTATTTCATTCTCCTACTTCTCCGCCATCTTGCTTCCTCCCCTCTTTGACTACTTTAAATACCTCATATGAGTGGAATACATTATTTGCCTTTTTGTGACTGTTTTTATTTCATGTCAAATAATGTCATCAAGATTCATCCCTGTTGTAGCATGTGTCAGAATTTCTTTTTAAGGATGAATAATATTCCATTGTATATATGCTACAGTTTGCTTATCCATTTTTCTGTTGATGGACACTTAAGTGGTTCCTGTGTTTTAGCTGCTGTGAATAATGCTGCTATGGACATGTATATACAAATATTTCTGAGATTCTGCTTTCAATTCTTTTGAGTCTGTACACAGAAGTGGAATTGCTGAATCATATAATAATTCTGTTTTTATTTTTTGAGGAACCACCATACTATTTTCCATAGTGGCAATACCATTTTACATTCTTGTCAGCAGGCACAAGGGTTCAAATATTTTCACATTTTCACTAACACTTGTTATTTTTGTTTTGTTTCATTTTGTTTGACAGTGGCCATACTAATGGGTGTGAGGTGGCAATGTCTCACTGTAGTTTTGATTTGTGCTTACCTAGTTATTAGTGATATTGAGTATCTTCTCATGAGTTTATTGGTCATTTGTATATCTTCTTTGCAGAAATGTCTATTTGAGTCTTTTGTGCATTTTATATTGAGTTGCTTGATTTTGAGTTTTGGGAGTTCTTTATATATTCTGGGTAGGAATTGTTGAGTTTTGGGAGTTCTTTATATATTCTGGATAGAAATTCCTTATCAGGTATGTGATTTGCAAGTATTTTTCTCACATTCTGGGGATTGTGTTTTCACTCTGTTGATAGTGTCCTCTGATTCACAGAAGTTTTTCATTTTGATAAAATCCAATTTATCTATTTTTGTTTTTGTTGCTTCTGCCTTTGGTGTCATATTTAAGAAAACATTGTCAAAATCCAATGTCTTGAAGCTTTTGCCCTATATTTTCTTTTAAAAGTTTTATAGTTTTTGGTCTTACATTTAGGCCTTTGGTACATTTTGAGTTAACTTTTGTATCTGGTATTAAGTAAAGGTCTAACTTCTTTCTTCTGCATTAGATATTCATTTTTCCCTGCACTATTTGTTGAAAAGACTGTCTTTTCCTATCAAATGATCTCAGCACCCTTGCCAAGAATCATTTGACTATTTACATGAGACTTTATTTCTGGCCCATCTCTCTGTTGTGTTCCATTGGTCTATATGTCTGTCTTTATGCCAGTAACACAGTGTTTTGATTACTGCAGCTTTGTAGTACCTTATGAAATCAGGAAGAATGAGTCTTCCAGCCTTATTCCATTTTTTAAAAAATGATTGTTTTGGCTATTTAAGATCCCTTGAGATTCCATGTAAATTTCAACATGAGCTTTTCTACTTAAAAAAAAAAATGTCTTTGAGATTTTAATAAGGGTTACATTGAATCTGTAGATCACTCTGGGTATGGATATCTTAACAACACTGTCTTCCAATCCATGAACAACCACAATCTGTTGCTACTGTATAACAGGATGCAACTACCATTTATATGAATATGCTTTTACCAATGAATTTCTTAATATTGTGCTGAGAGAAATGTCTTCTGGACTCTTCACAGTGAAGGTATGGTTGGGGGTGGATAAGCAGTTTGTACATTAGAATCTGCTCCAGATTCCCATCTCTAGACTCCTTGGCCTATGCTGCACTGCCCAGTATGGTAGGCACTAGTCTCATGTGGTTATTGAGCACTTGAAGTAATAATTTATTTGATTAAAACATGAGTACTAGAAAATTAGAAAGCATGTATGTGCCTCACATTACATTTCTATCTGATAGCACTGTTCTTCAGTGTGCCAAGCAAGTTCTGCCATCTCTATACCATTTTGGCCTAATTTTACTAACCTAAGAGTTGATTGATGCCACCTCCCTGGTGCTTGAGCCAATACATTGAACCCTGAATCCCAGGCAAGGATAGCTTTTTCAATAAATTCAGTGTGATCCAATCTTTATTTCACTCCTTCTGAGTACTCTTAGAATATGTTTTGCTGTGGTCTGAATGACTGTGTCACTCCAAATTTTTATGTTTAAATTTTAACCCCCAAAGACGATGATATTAGGAAATGATGTCTTTGGATGGTATTTAAGACATGAGGTGTGAATGGTACTGGTGAATGATACTAGTGCCCTATAAAAGAGGCTCTAGAGGATTGTATACCTCTTCCTCAATTTGGGGACACAGTAAGAAGTTGCCAGGTATAAATTAGGAAAAGCCCATCACCAGAAGTTGACCATGTTGATGACTTGATCTTGGATGTCCAGTCTCCAGAACTGTGAGAAATAAATTTCTGTTGTTTATAAGCTACCAGTCTTTGGCATTTTGTTGTATCAGCCCAAATAGACTAAAACATATTCTCATACATGTTTCCCAGATTTCTTTAAATACAAATTGACAGAATTCTGCAAGTCCTTTGGTGTGTTTGCTGTCTTTATTGGAGCAGGACCTGCACTTTTCCATCTGGTCTGTGTTGGATAGAACTCTTTTTGTGAGACTAGAGACAATGAGGGGTGGTTAGAATGGCATCTGCGGAGAATCAGTATTCTATTCTCAGGCAACAACCACAAGTGAAATCATGTAAATGTATTCATGTAAGTGAAGATTGGTTGCCTCAGGTGAGGTGCTAAATTGACCAACTGCTTCTGATAGCTAGTAAGGTCCAGGGAGTTGGGGAGTTTGGAGTTTGCAGCCTCCACTCTGTCTGCCCAAATGTCACCATCCAAAGTCTCAGCAAAATACTCCTTTCCATCTAGGGTCCTTAACATAAAATACTTGATAATAAATTTAACTAATTTAAATTTAACTGCAACTTTGTAGCCTGTGTTATTAAGACTTGGGCTTGCTTCTCAGACATGTCTGTCCTATGGTTATAGGGCTATGAAATATGGCAACATAGCTTAAGATTTTGTGTTAGAAGTTCAAGGTCTTAGGCCTATTTTTGTGTACACTCTTCCCTGTTAATCACAATTCTTATTAATCAAAATTATTAAGATGGTCAAGTGCATTAATTAATTGAACAAAGCATCATTTTTACCTGTACTATACTAGTTTTCAAGAAGTCACAGGTTACATTTTAAGTAATTATGATGCCACTGCATGTCGAATTACTAGGGTAAGGAGGTCTCCACTGCATTCTTGTCAAATAAATGACAGTTCAATCCCAGTTCCATGTTGAATACCAGTTTCCTGTGACCGTTCCTGGTAAAAAGAGCTGTATCAGTAAGAAGCCATTCAGAAAAGCAGAAACCACTTTGGGTGTCACAAACAGAAGAAATTCAGGGCAAGCGATTGGTTACAGAGGTCATAGAAGAACTGAGAAGCCAAATAAGATACTGAGGCAATCCTGAAGTTAGGAAAAGCAGGAAGCTGCTACGACTCTTTTGGTGGATAGGGTGTAGAGGGGACAGAGTGCTACGAAAGCTCTGAAACTGGGCTATCCAATAGGAGCTGGAAACTCCAAGTGGCAATCTTACAAGATCTGAAATACATAAGAATGATTATCCCATGGGAGTTGGTGTTATGGACAAACAGCTGCTGCCAGAGATACCACCAAGTCAGAGAAAGAGAGGGCAAAATACTTTGGCTCCTTCTCTTCTCCCACCCCCACATATTCCAGCAAAGCTTCCCATTTGCTAAACCTATTCAGGAGCCGCTTGTCAAGAAAGCCTGAAAAATGTTGACACTGAGATACAGGCAGAACGAGGGAAGGTTGGAAGTACATCTGAGAGTAAGCAGGCAGATGACCAGCACAAGAAGCATAGCCCTTTCCTCTAATTATGTACACATTTGGTGCTGTGAGCGGATTCATAAAGATGAGATGGTACAGACCTTGCTTCAGAAAAGCTTGCAAATATATGGCTATATTATATTTATGTCATTATTTGTAACAGCATGAATACTAGGTGAATTTTGTAGCATTATTTCCTGGTAGGGCTACCTACATATTTATTATATCCAGAAGAAATTATCATCTTATGGGAACATGAAATTACTTAAAATAGCAAGCTTTTTTTTCTTTTAAAGATTTTATCTATTTGACAGAGACAGAGACTGCAAGAGAGGGAATATAAGCAGCGGGGGTGGGAGAGGGAGAAGCAGGCTTCCCGCTGAGCAGGAAGTGAGATGCAGGGCTCGCTCCCAGGACCCTGGGATCATGATCTGAGCCAAAGGCAGATGCTTAACGACAGCCACTCAGGCACCACAAAAGAGCAAGCTTTAATTTCTGAGTCCACAGTCTCTCATGCTTCATCTCTCCCTCTGATTTACCCCAATCCACTTTTCCTTTCCTTCTTCTAATGTCCTCCATGTTATTCCTTATGCTCCATAAGTGAAACCATATGATAATAGACTTTTTCTGCTTGACTTATTTCACTCAGCATAATCTCCTCCAGTCCCATTCATGTTGATGCAAAAGTTGGGTATTCATCCTTTCTGATGGCTGTATAATATTCCATTTTACATATAGACCATATCTTCTTTATCCATTTATCTTTTGAAGGGCATCTTGGCTCTTTCCACAGTTTAGTGATTGTGGCCATTGCTGTTATGAACACTGGGGTGCAGATGGCCCTTCTTTTCACCACATCTGTATCTTTGGGATAAATACCCAGTAGTGCAATTGCAGGATCATAGGGTAGTTCTATTTTTAACTTTTTGGAGAGAAGGGGGTGGGGTGTGGGTGATCCTGGTGTTGGGTATTAAGCAGGGCACATATTGTGTGGAACACTGGGTGTGGTGCATAAACAGTGAATCTTGGAACACTGAAAAAAATTAAATTAAGAAAAAATAAACTTAGCATATGAAAAAAAACAGTAAGTTTTTTTTTTTGAGTTGTAAAAGGGACTTTATTTTCTTCCAGTCCTGCTGTATATTATTTCTAAAAGAAATAAAAATTAGAGCAGTTGATGGTGTTTCCTTTCAATTCATAGTTCACATTAAATAAAACTGTCAGCCCTTCCTTTTGATTTATATCCCCCAGTTTAATTAAACCTTGCATTACTGGATACACCCAACAATGGAAAATTATTTAAAGTTGTGTGTAATATTTTCTAAAATGTTAAGATTCAGAAGTTTTTTTTGCCTTCCAAATTTTATATTTATCTCAATTATACTTGACAATCTGAAAACTATGAACATATCAAAAATAGCAAGCTTTTAAATGAAATTCTACCTAAGTACTTCTCTGTATTCTGACTACTTTATACAAAGTTTTACCTGTTGAAAAAATAAGAAGCCCAAAGAACAACATATACCTTCCCTCCTGTAAGCTTGGCTTTCTTTAGGAATTTGTAACTACATAGCTATGGTGATCTTTTTAAATTTAATAGTACCACGAATATGGTACTAAACATACAGAGAAAAAATATAGTTCAGAGAATCCTGCTTTAAAGTATTTATTTCTCTGGAAACTTTATATTTTCAGTTATTTCCACACCTATAAAATATTCCATGGAAGGGGGAAGGAACTCCCTTCTTTTTAAAGTCTTATTCTTAAAAAAAAAAAAAAAGCCTTATTCTAAGCCAACAATACTCTTGCAAAATTTCGCCTTTAGTAGTTTGTGAACTGTACCAAAAATCAGATAAATTTGGAAAGTTTGGAAAGTTTAAATTCTATTTCAGACTTCAAAAAACAAACAAACAAACAAACAAACAAAGGGCTTTATGTTTGGAATATGTTGATTCTTTACCCTGCAATCAGGAAGTTAGATTCAGGGATTGTTGACCTGACAATCCATGGAACATCTTCCATCTTTTCTTCCCTAGTGAAAGGAGGAAAGACTTGTTAGAGAGGCGGACAGCATGAGAATGTTCTACTTCTTTTATTTATTTATTTTTCAACCAACATCTTCTTTTTAAAATTTTTAAAATTTAAATTCAATTAGCCAACATAGGGTACCTCATTAGTTTTTGATGTAGTATTCAATGATTCATTAGTTGTGTATAGCACTTCTTTTAACCCTCCAGATTGGGTTTCTTCTCAAGACAACTGGCCTAGCTGTTGTTTCTGAAGAGTTGTAGATACTATCCACATGGTCAGGTTCTCTATTTGACATGGTAATACCTTCCAGTAGAACCAGGGGGATGTTTTTGGTAAACACCATAAACATCTGACTTTAAAACCACTTACAAACCATGTGACATTGAATACAGGATTCAGTATGAAGAATGCAAAAATTAATGCTTCTTCTACTCTCTTGATGTAGATCAACACATAGGCATACTTTTGAAAAAAAAAAAAAAAAGAATAGAACCATTAGATGATGCATAGAACAAGTTAAGGAGGCGAGAGGATACCAAAAACTAGGTTCTTTTTGCAACTTAAGTATTTTTGGAGTGTGGAAGTTTTTATCATCTTTGCACAGTGCACTCAATAAATGTTTATTATATGAATTCATTAAGAAGACTTAGAAATATGACAACCCTTCAAATATTTGAAAATCATTATCATATGGGAGAGGAATTAATTATTGAGACCCTCTTTAATAGCCTCCCTTTGTTTTTAATTTTCTACCATTAAAAACAGAACAATAAATTGGAGAGATTAAAAATGTTTAAATTTTACTATATAGAGACTTTTTTACTACTACTTCTGGAAACACCCTAGGAGAAAATATGGTTTCTGTAGATGACCAGGCTAGATGACCACCAATTGGCTTCCCAACTCTGACATTAAGAATTATAGGATCTCTATATAAAAAAAAAAGAATTATAGGATCTTCAGCTTTCATTATTGTCCAGATGGTTATGTTCATATTCATTAATAAAAAGTGCCTTTAAAATATACAAAAAATTAAAGTATAAGTGGAGCTGAAGGAAATGTAATGGCCAATTTCTTTATTTGGCATATTGTGAAAAATAGTTCAAGTGTTAATGGTTATAATTAAACCTCTTTCATTCTGCAGAAAGTTCATTTGATTTCATTACCCTCTTATCTTGAAAGAGAAGATGGGAAATAAATCTGACAGTGAAGGAAAGGGAAGACTCTACCCTTTTTCTTTGTTTTTCCTCATGGCTCATTCACCCTTTAAGCCCTCTGGACCTGGAGAGGAGCATGTTAGTGGAGTAGTAAACCCGGAAACCAAAGGTCTGTCAACTCTTAAACATCAAATCAATGACCTTGGTCTTCATTTTCTTGTGCCTTTCTGTCACATTCAATCATGATAATTCTGAGAATTTTCCATTCTCTTGGTCTTTGTGAACCTTCAGAAGAGTTAAAAAAAAATTCAGGAAAAAGCATTTCTTCCATATCTATCTTGTTCCTTTTCTTTCTCTCTGTTACTCTTGGATTATTCCAGGCGTCAGCCTGACTTGCTTCCTTTCTTATTCATTATTCCAGCCATCATTTTCACTTAGATGACTCCCTAATGTCTGCTTCCACCCCTATTCTCTTTCTTTATTTTTAGTCCCCTGTTTCTGACTGCCTCTTTGGAAATTCTTGGGCACATCTAATTTCACTACATTCTAAATTTAATAACTCTTCCCATCATTAATTCTGCTCCTTCTCTTGTTTTTTTTGGGCAGGGTGAGTAAAAGATTCCAGTCAAGCTTAGTCCAAGGTTTGGGGAGCCATGGATAGAAAGAGGTCAGTCAGATATATTACAGATGTATGGCCAGTAGGACTGATAATTATTATCTTTCTCCAAATAATTTTATTAAGTTTTATTTTACTTACAAAGTTACTTACTTTGCTATCTTATTGTTTTATTTATAAGAGACTTCTAAAAGTTCAATATTAAACTCTATTTGTCAACTCTATGTATTATGAGTTAAGCTCTTCATTGGCTCAAATTCAACTTTTTCCATTTTGTGAATATCTGGAAGCTTGATCTCCATAGTGTGGGTGGCCGTGTATGTGTGTATTTGCTATAGTCATTAAAGGACAATGAAAACTTTATCAAGTGTGAGCATTCATAAAAATGGAAACCTTGTCAAGGAATTAATTGTCTATAACTCCTTGTGCCTCTCCTCTGTGTACTTCTTCCTCAAATTTCAAGCTACAATGAATGGAGTTTGCTGTTGACCTATACTGACCTTTTTTTCCTCTGTTATCTGTGGGTATTCCTCTGACGTGATTACATTCTGAATATAAATGGAATAACTGGAAATGGTTCTTTGTCTGACAGGCTACATTGTGTTTTAAACATCTGCTTTCTAAATACATATTAAAGAACTCCTCCAAGTCTATCCATGGAATACTCAGCTGTCTGGAGAGACAAGTGTTCTGTCATGTGTTCTCTGTGTTTCTTGCCCTGTCCTGCGAACAAATGCAAAGAGGAGAAATAAGATCTTTTCTGCATATAAGGTCTGAAAGGGCCCTATATTACCGTTTTTGAAAGCAACTGTTGTATTTACTTGCCTATTTGCCAGAGTTAAACAATTACTATACAAAATCCAACCTTGTCTATCTGAAACTGCGGTGGGGAGACTGTCATTTTTTAGTAGAATTGTGTACTCATGGGCTACCAGCTTTTCTCTAGTGACAGTGCCCTGTGTTTTCTCAGGGATTCAAGGAGGGTATTCTTGGTAGAAAGTTGGAATAGGAGAAGTATTTGCCGTGTTCTGGTTTTCTACTCCCCTAATCTGTGACTCAGAGAGGTGCTAAGAAGAGGGCCTGGGATGACTTTGAGAAGAAAGGAAAGTTTTTGTTGTTGTTGTCGTTGTTATTTTCATGGTGGCATTGTTGAAGAATTGGTAATAGAAGAACGTTCCAGGACCTGGTGGAAGCAATAAAAATGGTTTATCCCACCTGTATGCTGTGGGCTTATGCTACTTAACATGCTGTACCTACAACAGAGCTGTTGTATTTGCACTGATTTGTTATTACTACGAATATGTAAAATTAGTTTTGAAATCAATAGCAATTCTTTCTGAAAAATTTTTAAAAATTTTTTTAGAATTTATTTTTTATTTTCAGCATAACAGTATTCATTATTTTTGCACCACACCCAGTGCTCCATGCAATCCGTGCCCTCTCTAATTCCCACCGAAAAAATTTTTTTTCAGAATGTATGTGTAGGAAAAAATAATTGGATAAAAGTACTTCAAAATGGTTACTATTTAATTCATTTTTATATTCTACCTTTTTTCCACCTTAACATTATAACTTAAGCACTTCTCCAGCTTAATAAATACCACAGAATATTCTGAAGTCATTTAAAATATTTTAGCTGTGTTATCATAGGGCTGAATTTTGTATTGAATGACTATATACGTTGCTTCTAGTATTTTGCTATTACATATCACTGAAGCTAAGATAAAAGTTTTTTAGTATCAATATCAATATTGATTTTGCTTTTCAATGTCAAAACTTACTTTGCTGACACTGAGTGGAATTGCAGAGAAGCATAAAGATATTATGTGGCTTATACTTAGTCACATATGGAAGCTTGGGTTTCTAACCCACCTCTACTGTTAAAACCCAGGGAGCCAGGGGTTAAACTCCTAGCATATGGTGCTGCTCTCATGAAGCTGCCGACTGAGCATCCCAGGAATTTGAAGACTTGCTTAAACAGGGTTAAAACATGGCCTGTGGGAAGACAGCTGGTCTGTTGCAGAATTAGAGGTCAGGAGGTTAGCCACATTTCCCTGAAAACAGAAGAGTCACAAAAGTCAGAATCAGTGAAAGCCATGTAGGGAAAGGAAAAAGTAGAAAGGTTCTATTTAAGGGAGTAATTGAATGAGAGGGTAGATGGAGTTAGGATAGAACAGAGTAACTACTAAATGTGGGAGAGGGGGATGGGGGAACGAAGGAAGACAGAGACGAGGCTGGCAGAACGCTGCCCCCACAACCTCCACGCTTGAGACGTGGAAAGAGACCGTACCTCCAGGCCAGCACCAGCGTTCATTGACCTATGTTTTTGCCAGCATGTGGATGTGTGTTAGGAGAGCTTTGATCTTGCCAGGCTATTCGACATTTAATATGGCTCGTTCATTCTCTAAGAAGACCCAGTGGGGTACTGTCAAGTTGGAAGAAGATATTAATGTCTTATAATTAAAATCTCATCAAGGACAGTGGCTGACATTTACTGTAGTTCAAATTCTGCGGATGCCTTGAGGATTTATTCTTTGAGGAGTGCTCTGATAGATATTATAGGGGTTTTAAGTGAAAAAAAGGAAGACATGGTCTCAGGTCTCAGGTAGTTTATTATGCAATACAAGCATGACAGATGGCAGAATTAGATTCACGAATGGCTGTAATACAAGGTGAGTAAGAAATCTGGTACAGAAAAACTGGTAGGAAGTTCAGAAGCAAGAGACAAACAAGAATCAATGAGAAAGATAGTTTTGTTTGTTTGTTTGTTTGTTTTGGAAAGATGTAGGAAAATGTTAACAAAGATGTAAGAATGCATTACAAGTGAAAAAAAATCACATAAGCAAAGGCGCAGAGGGACCAAGCCCTCCTAGCCCTGAAGTATGCACCGTTACATACATCATCTTAAAGTTCTGAGAGATCTCTTTATGGAATAAGTCAGCCTATCCTCAACTTCAACTTCTTTTATAAAATAGTGTTTTATCAAAGTATTTTGAATATTTAAACACTCAGTTTTTAATGTGGCCTACAGAATGATATGAAGAAATACCATGGGCTTTAATGCTAGACAGATTTGGAATCAAATTTCAATCTATTTCCTAGTGGTATAAACTTGAATAAATTATTCAGTCTCTTCGAGCATTTTTCTTATGTATAAAAATGGGGACTATAAGAATGAACTTTAAAGTTGTCAGAATTAAATAAGAAAATGTGTTAATGCACTTACTTGGTAAGTAAGGGCTAGGCACCCTGTCCTAACCGGCTGGACAGCCATTCAATGCCACCTTACTAACACCAGAGGGCAACATCATCCCATTCTTAGATCAAAGGCTTAGGGAGTGAGAGCCGCCTTTGCAGATCGGATTTTTCTAAGTGCCTCAGCAAGGGAGGAAGCAGAAACTGCATGCTAGAACATGAATAGGGCACTAGGGGATAAACCACAGAAGGATTTGGAGCAGCTGTGTGCCCCAGTGTGGGCAACAGCTGTGTATAAAGACACCATCTGAAGGCAACATTCTAGCCCTCTATTTCTGCCAGATGGACTGGGACGTCTGGTCCTGAGAGAAACAGAACCTTAGACTGGATATCTAAATAGCCTGTTGCGTTACTACTAGAAGCCACTGTGCTTGAATGGTATCTCTGAAAATGTTGCTGGAGTTTGTTTGCTACAGAGCCAGAACTATGGTGACCACCTATTCTGGTTTCCTAGTACAGTCCTGTTTTTTGCCTGGCATAATATTAGCAGTGCCCATTTTACACTTGAAGTGTCCCACTTTGAAGGAGAAGTTACATGTCCAACCTACTCAGAACCTGAGGAGAGATGCTCACTACTAGTATGATCTGACCTTGTAAGTGTCTTTGGGTCAGGTTAAGACCATGCATGGACTCTGGACTCAGAAAGTGATAGATGTATCTGAGTTAAAATCCCTGCTTTGTCTGTTGGCAAGTTATTTTCCTCCTGATGGATAGATTAATAATAACTTTGTACTATTTAATCCTAATTAAAGTGCTTACTAGCATCTCTGGCATGGAGCAATACATGGCAGCTATCCTTGTTATTTTTAAGATTCACAATAAGACACAGACTGTCACCTTAACTGTTTTGGTAGAAGAAGAGGTAAAGAAATTGAGGACAAATGAAATGACTTTCTCAAGGTCATAAGACAGTTATTTAAAAATTTTTTAAAATTTAAATTCAATTAATTAACATAAATATTACTAGTTTCAGAGACAGAGCCCGGTGATTCATCACTCTTACATAATATCCAGTGCTCATACATCACATGCTCCCCTTAATGTCTCACCCAGTTATCCCATCCCCCATCCCCCTCTCGACCAGCAGCCCTCAGTTTGTTACATATGATTAAGAAGTTCTTATGGTTTGTCTCCCTGTTTGATTTCATATTTATTTTTCCCTCCCTTCCCCTTTGGTCCTCTCTTTTGTTTCTTAAATTTCACATATGAGTGAGATCTTATGATAGTTGTCATTCTCTGATTGACTTATTTCACTTAGCATAATATCCTGTAGTTCCATTCATGTTGTTGCAAATGGCAATATTTCATTTCTTTGATGGCTGAGTAGTGTTCCATTGTATATGTTTACCACATCTTTATGTATTCATCTGTTGAGGGACATCTGAGCTCCTTCCATAGTTTGGCTATTGTGGACATTGCTGCTATAAACATTGGGGTGCATGTGCACCTTTGGATCACTACGTTTGTATTGTTGGGGTAAATACCTAATAGTGCAATTGCTGGGTTGTAGGGTAGCTCTATTTTTAGCTTTTTGAGGAACCTCCATACTGTCTTCCAGAATGGCTGTACCAGCTTGCTTTCCCACCAACAGTATAAGACGGTTTCCTTTTGTCCACATCCTCGCCAACATCTGTCATTTCCTGGCTTGTTAATTTTAGCCATTCTGATTGGTGTGAGGTGGTATCTCATTGTGGTTTTGATTTGTATTTCCCTGATGATGAGTGATGTTGAGCATTTTTTCATGTGTCTCTTGGCCATTGCATCTTTGGAGAAGTGTCTGTTATATCTTCTGCTCATTTCTTGATTATTATTTAGACATTGAGTTTGATAAATCCTTTATATATTTTGGATACTAGTCCTCTATCTGATAAGAAATTTCTAAATATCTTCTCCCATCCTGTCAGTTGTCTTTTGGTTTTGTTGACTGTTTCCTTTGCTGTGCCAAAGCTTTTGATCTTGATGAAATCCCAGTAGTTCATTTTTGCTTTTCTTTCCCTTGCCTTTGGAGGTGTGTCTAATAAGAAGTTGCTGGCTGTGGTTACAGGAGTTACTGCTTATGCTCTCCTCTAGGATTTTGATGAATTCTTGTCTCACATTGAGGTCTTTCATCCATTTTGAGTCTGTTTTTGTGTATGGTGTAAGAAAGTGGTCCAGTTTCATTCTTCTGCATGTGGCTGTCCAATTTTCCCAACACCATTTATTAAAGAGATTATCTTTATTCCATTGGATATTCTTTCCTGCTTTGTCAAAGATTAATTGACCATAGAGTTGAGGGTCCATTTCTGGGTTCTCTATTCTGTCCCATTGATCTATGTGTCTGTTTTTGTGCCAGTACCATGCTGTCTTGATGTTCAATGATTCATTAGCTACATATTAATTTTTCTTAAGTGTTTGGTAGAATTCCCCCGGGAAGCCATCTGGCCCTGGACTCTTGTGTGTTGGGAGATTTTTGATAACTGCTTCAATTTCCTTGTTGGCTATTGGTCTGTTCAGGCTTTCTATTTCTGTTTCAGTTTTGAAGTTTATAAGTTTCTAGAAATGCATCCATTTCTTTCAGATTTCATAATTTGTTGGCATATATTTGCACATGATGTGTTCTTTTTAAAATTAATTTTTAAATTCTTTATAAACATATAATGTATTTTTATCCCCAAGGGTACAGGTCTATGAATCGCCAGGTTTACACATTTCACAGCACTCACCATAGCACATACCCTCCCCAATGTCCATAACCCCACCACCCTCTCCTGATCCCCCTTCCCCCAGCAACCCTCAGTTTGTTTTGTGAGATTTAGAATCTCTTATGGTTTGTCTCCCTCCCGATCCCATCTTGTTTCATTTATTCTTTTCCTATCCCCCAAGCCCCCAACATTGCATCTCCACTTCCTCATATCAGGGAGATAATATGATAGTTGTCTTTCTCCAGTTGTCTTATTTCGCTCAGCATAATACCCACTAGTTCCATCCATGTCATTGCAAATGGCAAGATTTCATTTCTTTTGATGGCTGCATAGTGTGCCATTATATATATATATACCACATCTCCACATCTTCTTTATCCAATCATCTGTTGATGGACATCTAGATTCTTTCCATAGTTTGGCTATTGTGAACATTGCTGCTATAAACATTCGGGTGCACATGACCCTTCAAATCACTGCATTTGTATCTTTAGGGTAAATACCTAGTAGTGCAATTGCTGGGTCATAGGGTAGCTCTATTTCCTGTAGAGCTGGTTTGGTGTTAGCAAATTCTTTCAGTTTTTGTTTGTTCTGGAAGATTTTTATCTCTCCTTCTATTTTTAATGATAGCCTAGCTGGATATAGTAATCTTGGCTGCATGATTTTCTCATTTAGTGCTCTGAATATATCATGCCAGTTCTTTCTGGCCTGCCAGGTCTCTGTAGATAATTCCGCTGCCAATCTAATATTTTTACCATTGTATGTTACAGACTTCTTTTCCCAGGCTGCTTTCAGGATTTTCTCTTTGTCACTAAGACTTGTAAATTTTACTATTAGATGATGGGGTGTGGACCTATTCTTATTGATTTTGAGGGGTGTTCTCTGTACCTCCTGGATTTTGATGCTTGTTCCCCTTGCCATATTAGGGAAATTCTCTCCAATAATTCTCTCCAATATACCTTCTGCTTCCCTCTCTCTTTCTTCTTCTTCTGGAATCCCAATTATTCTAATGTTGTTTCGTCTTATGGTATCACTTATCTCTCAAATTCTCCCCTTCTGGTCCAGTAGTTTGTCTCTCTTTTGCTCAGCTTCTTTACTCTCTGTCATTTGTCTTCTGTATCACTAATTCTTTCTTCTGCCTCATTTATCCTAGCAGTAAGAGCTTCCATCTTTGATTGCACCTCATTAATAGCTTTTTTGATTTCAACTTGGTTAGATTTTAGTTCTTTTATTTCTCCAGAAAGGGCTTTTATTTCTCTAGATAGGATTTCTCAAATATCTTCCATGCCTTTTTCCAGCCCAGCTAGCACCTTGAGAAGCGTCATTCTGAACTCTAGATCTGACATATTACCAATGTCCATATTGATTAGGTCCCTAACCTTCGGTACTGCCTCTTGTTCTTTTTTTTTTTTTTTTTTTTTGTGGTGAGTTTTTCCACCTTGTCATTTTATCCAGATAAGAATATATGAAGGAGTGAATAAAATACTAAAAGAGTCATAAAGACCCCAGGAAAATGTGCTTTAACCAAATCAGAGGAGACCCCAAATCATGGGGGGAAGAAAAGAAGTCCAGAAAAAGAAAAAAAGATAAAAAAAGAAAAAAATTAAGAAAAAGTATATATTATACTTGTGAATAGAACAGGATCACCCACTTAATTTTGGGAGTATTTTGGTCTCTTAGAAGAAACTACCTCCCAAAATTTAAAAAAATGAGAAACATATATAAGGGTAAACACAATATAGGGGTGAAATATGACTATAAAGATGAAAAGTTTTTTTTTTTAATTTCTAAAAAAGAAGTTGTTTAGTTGGTTGGGAGAATAAAGAAAAAGAAAGTGGAAAGAATTTGCTCAGGCTGGAGACTAGAACAAAGCCCTGTGCTAGATTTAGGGTGTCTTTTGATCTATTAGAAGAAGTTGTACCCCAAATTTTTTTAGAAGAAAAAATCCTATGTTTATTTAAAAAATAAAGTTAGATACAATGAAGGGTAAAATATGGCTATAATAAGGTTCAAAAAAGATTTTTTTAAAATGAAAGGTATTGTTAAGATAAACTAGTTAAAAAACATTAAAAGAGGAAAGAGTAAAAGTTGAAAAAAAATGTAGCAGAAGAAAAAAAAATAAAATTAAAAAAAATTAACCTTGCAAGACTAAAGGATCATGGGAAGAAAGCCATGAATTCCATGCGTTGCTTTCTCCTCCTCTGGAGTTCCACTGTTCTCCTTAGTAAGTGAACTTGGTCTTGGCTGGATTTCTTGCTGATCTTCTGAGGGAGGGGCCTGTTATGATTCTCAAGTGTCTTTGCCTGAAGCAGAATTGCCCCGTTCTTACTAGGGGCCGGGCTAAGTAATCCACTCGGGTTTGCTTTTGGGAGCTTTTGTTTCCTGAACACTTTACGTAGTGTTCTGGAGGAGGGGAATGAAAATGGCAGCCGCCCAGTCTCAGGCCGGAGGAGCCCCACTGAGGGGACCCATTCCTCAGTGCACCCTTAGAGAAAAGTGCTCAATCACTCCTGTCTCCCTGGCCTCCGGCTGCGCTCTGAGCTCACCCAGCTTGTGACCAAGCGTCTCTGTCTCTGGCACACAGCCCCGCCTGGAGTCTTCAAACCCTGCAGATCCCTGAGCTCTTTCAGGGGTCACCCTGGATCTTGTAGAGTCTCTGCTCACAGAGCAGTGGCCTGTGCCATGGACCACGGTTCAAGGTAACCCCAAGCTGAGAGCTCACTCGGCTCTGTCGCTGTAGCCAGCTTTCCTGCTTTAATACCTGCGAGCTCGGGGCACCTGGGTGGCTCAGTGGGTTAAAGCCTCTGCCTTCGGCTCGGGTCATGATCTCAGGGTCCTGGGATTGAGCCCCACATTGGGCTCTTTGCTCAGCGGGGAGCCTGCTTCCTTCTCTCTCTCTCTGCCTGCCTTTCTGCCTACTTGTCATCTCTGTCTGTCAAATAAATAAATAAAATCTTTAAAAAAAAATACCTGCGAGCTCTGTGACACTCAGACACTCCCGATCCTTCTGTGACCCCTCTGGGTCCTGAGACCATGCTGTCCCCGCGTGGGCTTCCCCCCCGGTTTAGCCTCTGGAGCGATGTCCCTCAATGGAGCAGACTTTTAAAAGTCCTGATTTTGTGTTCCGTTGCTCCACCGCTTGCCAGGAGCTGGCCCCTTCCTCCGCAGTCTATCTTCACGTCACTTTGGATTCATTGCTCCGCCGTCCTACCTTTCAGAAAGTGGTGGATTTTCCACTTCTAGAATTGCTGCTCTTCTTCTCTTCGATCTCCTGTTGGCTTTGTAGGTGTTTGCAATGGATTGATAAGCTATCTAGCTGATCCCCTGCTACCCAATGTGGTCTCAGCTGCTACTCCTCCACTATCTTGACTCCTCCCCCACATTTTGCAGTTCTGTGTCATCAGTAAACTTGGTCTTAGCTGGCTATTCTTGCTGATCTTCTGGGGGAGAGGCCTGTTGTACTGATTCTCAGGTGTCTTTGCCCCAGAGAGAATTACAATGCCCTCACCAGGGGGCCAGGCTAAGTGAGCTGCTCTCAATAGCCCGATGTGACTTTTGTTCCTGGAAAACTTTCCACATCTCTTTAGAGGTTAAAAATGAAAATGGTGGCCTCTCAATCTCCAGTCCTGGAGCTGAGAGCTTGGAGCACCACTCAGTGTACCCTCAGAAAAAAGCAGTCAGTTACTCCTGTCTACCTAATCTCTAACTGCACTCTGTGCTCACCCAGCGTGTGACCCAGCATTTGTATCTCAGGCATGAAACCCTGTTTCCAGCTCCAAACACTGCAAACTCCTGTGGCATGCACCCATGCTGCTCCTCTTGGGGGAGGGAAGGGCATCTCATCACTGTTCTGCCACTTGGTGGGCCCCTTCTTGGAAAGCAGTCCTATGACCCTGCAGTGGTTTGAAGTTTATGTCAACAATGAGCAGAGAGCCCATTCCTGGGCTTACTGATTGCAGCCAGCTTCCTCGCTTAGATGCCTGGGAATGCTGCTGCACTCAGGAAACCTCATCCTTTCCATGACCCTGGGGATCCTGACTACACGGTTCCACGTAGGAGTCTGCCCCTCTTCACCACCTAAGTGCCTTTTAGGCAGGGATGTCCCTCACTGGAGCAAACTGCTAAAAGTTTCAGTTTTGCTCTCTGTTATGATACCACTTTGTAGCTGGCTTATGGAGACTCTTTATCCTGCCACATACCACCTTGGATTCACTTCTCTGCACCTCCTACCTTGCAGAAAGGGGTCACTTCTGTTTGTAGAGTTGCAGCTATTTTTTTTTTCTTAGATCTCTGGTTGAATTTGCAGGTGTTCAGAATGATTTGATAACTATCTATTGAATTCCTGGGACCAGACAAAACTATGGTCTTCTTCTCCTCCACCATCTTTGGTTCCTCTCCATAAGAGAGTTATCGAGTTGCTCAAAATCAGAGCCAAAATGAGCACTAATATCTCAGAACTCTTTGGTGCATCAATGTGGTTGATGTTTCTATGGAGATCATTCAAGATCTTAAAGAAGTGACCCAGGGGCACCTGGGTGGCTCAGTCAGTTCAGCATCTCCCTTCAGCTCAGGTCATGATCCCAGGGTTCTGGGATCAGGCACTACATCAGGCTCTCTGCTCAGAGGGGGCCTGCTCCTCCCCCTCCCTCTGCCTGCTGCTCTGCCTACTTGTAATCCCCCCCCCCGCCGTGTCAAATAAGTAAATAAAATCTTAAAAAAAAAAAAGAGAAGTGACCCAGTTTCTGTTCTGAAACATTTAGCAAATTTTGGACATAATCTTATTCTGCAGCTTAGTGGACAATAGACATTTGGCTACTGCATTTTTCTTTGAATTTTGTTGAAAAAGTTTCAAACATATGAATAACTAGAGAATCTTTTTTTAAAAGATATTTATATATTTTTTAAATTTACATATAATTTATTACTAGCCCCAGGGGTACAGGTCTGTGAATCACCAGGGTTATACATTTCACAGCACTCACTATAGCACATTTCTTCCCCAGTGTCCATAACCCAACCACCCTCTCCCAACCCCCTCCCCGGCAGCCCTCAGTTTGTTTTGTGACATGAAGAGTCCCTTATGGTTTGTCTCCCTCCCGATTCCATTTTGTTTTATTTATTCTTTTCCTACCCCCCCAAACCCCCAACATTGCATCTCCATTTCCTCATATCAGGGAGATCATATGATAGTTGTTTTTCTCCAATTGACTTATTTAGCTAAGCATAATACCCTCTAGTTCCATCCATGTCGTCACAAATGGCAAGATTTCATTTCTTTTGATGGCTGCATAGTATTCCATTAAATATATATGTGTATATATATACACACCACATCTTCTTTATCTATTCATCTGTTGATGGACATTTAGGTTCTTTCCATAGTTTGGCTATTGTGGACATTGCTGCTATAAACAGAATTTTTTTTTAAGTTTTAATTTAAATTCTAGTTAGTAAACAAAAAGTATAATATTATTTTCAGGTGCATGATATAGTGATTCAGCACTTCATCCAGTGTTCACCACAGGTGCATTCCTTAATCCCATCATGTATTTCACCCATCCCCTCAGTCACCTCCTGCTGGTAACCATCAGTTTGTTCTCTATAGTTAAGAGTCTATTTCTTGGTTTGCCTCTCTCTCTTTCTTTTCCCTTTGAAGAGTAGAGAATCTTGTGATAAATACTACTATATCCACCTCTGACAAATCCTACCATTATATTATATTTGCTTGTCCTTTTTTCAAAGAAATTAAATGTCATAAATATAATTAAGACTCCTTGTACACATTCCCCTTTATACAAGCCTCTTCCCTTACTTATTATATAGTATTATTTAACAGGCTTTAAACTAATGGTCATACATATCCCTCTGCAACTTTTTTTGTTTTGCTTAATATGTTTTTGGATTTTATACATACTGTATAGCATGCCATTACATGATTGTCCCACAATTCAATATATACATCCCTCTTAACAGACATTTTGGTTGGTTCCAATTTTCACATGTGTGAGATTCTTTTTAGGGGTTATAGTAGAAGTGGACTTGCAGGGACTTAGGATATGAGTATCATCAACTTTACTCAATGTAACCAAATTCTGTCAAATATTATAAAAAATGTTCCAAACTGGTTTTTTCAATTTTTTATTCTATTCGACATTTTTTTTCCAGATGAAAATATATTGATTTTTAAAAAGTCATAGTTAGTCCAGTAACAAAGAAACAGAAAATTCATGCTAGATGTGAAATATATGTGTACTTTTAAGAAACAGAGAAATTAATATTTATTGGATGCCTACTATGTGCCAGGCCTATGCCAAATGTATTACATTTGTTTCTTTAATTGCTTTTCAATTAATCCTCTCACCTATTAGTCACCAAATCCTCTTCTCTCTCAAAAACATCTCCTAAATCAATCACTTCCACAATCTCTTTGAGAAGTTTTTGCAAAAACACAAATGACACCATCTGAGCTACACTAATTGATCTCTTGCTTCTAGTCTTTGCCATTGTTGATATATCCTTTGCATGAATGGGATTTTATCACTTGCCTCTGTGGAGACTTTTTAGAGATTTTCCATTGACTAGAGGGCAAACTTCTACCTGTTTGGGAAGGGTCAGAGTTTGAAAGTCTTTCTATAAAACTGGATCTTTCCAACCTCACCTCCTTCCCACCACTTCAGTCTTCATTCTCCTGCCATAGCAGATGAACTAGTTCCCCAAATAAGTCATGTACTTTTCAAACTGGGAAGAGCATAAGCAAAGCCATGTTTCAATGTTCTCTACACCATCCTCACTCAGGCAGATTTATCATAACTCACAGCTTTGAGTGATTCATTCTCCAGAGTAGGTTGGAGAGGAGTGTTGTGATAGCTTGATTTAAAAAGGAATGATCAGTTGAATGATTCACTATGTGAATTTTCCTGGATAGGGAAACCACATAACATGACTTAAGTAAGACACTTTTTAAAAATGTTATAAAAACCATAAAATTTCCGGAGCACCTGGGTGACTCTGGGTTAAGCCTCTGCCTTCAGCTCCAGTCATGATCTCAGGGTTCTGGGATCAAGTCCCTCATCAGGCTCTCTGCTCAGCGGGGAGCCTGCTTCCTCCTCCTCCTCTCTCTCTGCCTGCCTCTCTGCCTACTTGTCATTTCAATCTGTCAAATAAATCAATAAAATCTTTAAAAAAAACACAAAATTTCCTTTTTTAATAATAGTGTTAATTAACACTATGTACATTGTTGTGCAATAGATCTCTTAGAACATTTTATCTTGCAAAACTGAAATTCTATACCCATTGAACAGAAACTCTTTTTTGCCCTCCCTAGCCCCTGGCAACCACCATTCTTTTTTCTCTTTCTAAAAGTTCGATACCTGATAGAGAATCATGCAAATGTGGGGTGTGTGTGTGTGTGTGTGTGTGTGTGTGTGTGTGTCTTATTTCACTTAGCATAATGCCTTTAAGGGCCATCCATGTTGTTGCAAATGGCAGGATTTTCTTCTTTTTCAAGGCTGAGTAATATTCTATTCCAAAATTTAAAAAAATATTTTTATTAACATATATTAGTTTTCCCAGGGGTATAGGTCTGTGAATCATCAGGCTTACACATTTCAAACACTAACCATAGTGCATACCTTCCCCAATGTCCATAGCCCAGCCACCCTATCCCTACCCCTCAGCCCACAGCAATCCTCAGTTTGTTAGATTAAAAGTCTCTTATGTGGGGTGCCTGTGTGGCTCAGTGGGTTAAACCCTCTGCCTTTGGCTTGGGTCGTGATCCCTGGGTCCTGGGATCGTATCCTGCATCGGGCTCTCTGCTCAGTGAGGAGCCTGCTTCTTCCTCTCTTTCTCTGCCTGCCTTTCTGCCTACTTGTGGTCTCTGTCTGTCAAATAAATAAATAAAAATCTTAAAAAAAAATCTCTTATGGTTTGTCTTCCTCCTGATCCCATCTTGTTTTATTTTTTCCTGCCCTACTCCCCACATCCCCCTTCCCTGCCTCTCAAATTACTCATATTAGAGAGATCGTATGATAATTGTCTTTCTCTGATTGACTTACTTCACTCAGCATAATACCCTCTAGTTACATCTACATTGTTACAAATGGTTAGATTTCATTTCTTTTAATGGCTGCATAGTCTTTCATTATATATATTATATATGTATTATATACATATGTATTATATACATATATAATATATATATGCCACATCTTCTTTATCCAATCATCTGTTGCTAAATAGCTAGGTTCTTTACATAGTTTGGCTATTGTGGGCATTGCTGCTATAAACATTTGGGTGCACGTGCCCCTTCGGATCACTACATTTGTATTGTTAAGGTAAATACCCAGTAGTGCAATTGCTGGGTCATAGGGCAGTTCTATTTTCAACATTTTGAGGAACCTCCATGCTGTTTTCCAGAGTGGTTGCACCGGCTTGCATTCCCACCAACAGTGTAGGAAGGTTCCCCTTTCTCCACATCCTTGCCAGAATCTGTCATTTCCTGATTTGTTAATTTTAGCCATTCGGACTGGTATGAGGTGGTATCTTATTGTGATTTTGATTTGTCTTTCCCTGATGCCGAGTGATGTGGAGCACTTTTTCACATGTCTGTTGGCCATCTGGATGTCTTCTATGCAGAAATGTCTGTTCATGTTTTCTGCCCATTTCTTGATTGAATTATTTGTTCTTTGGTGTTGAGTTTGATTAGTTCTTGAGAGCTTGTTTGGAGGTTCTAGAAGGGGAGCGCAGCTATTTGTATACCCTTGACTGAAGAATGGTCCTCTCCTCTATTGGGGAAGGTTGCTCTCTTTGACCGAGTGTGCAGCTTCAGAAGGGACGCACATGAAGCAGTGAGGGAGGAGGGGGACACCCGCCTAGCCAGCCAGATCAGTCAAATCAACCCTGGTGATCAGTGGGGTGACAGATGTCACAGCCAGATCGCCCTCACATCTGGGTTTGATAAGTTCTTTATAGATTTTGGATACTAGCCCTTTATCTGAGATGTCATTTGCAAATATCTTCTCCCATTCTGTTGGTTGTCTTTTGATTTTGTTGACTGTTTCCTTTGCTGTGCAAAAGCTTTTGATCTTGATGAAGTCCCAATAGTTTGTTTTTTCCTTTGCTTCCCTTGCCTTTAGTGATGTTTCTAGGAAGAAGTTGCTGCGGCTGAGGACGAGAAGGTTGCTGCCTGTGTTCTTCTCGAGGATTTTGATGGATTCCTGTCTCACACTGAGGTGTTTCATCCATTTTAAGTCTATTTTTGTGTACAGTGTAAGGAAATGGTCTAGTTTCGTTCTTCTGCATGTGGCTGTCCAATTTTCCCACCACCATTTGTTGAAGACACTGTCTTTTTTCCATAGGATATTCTTTCCTGCTTTGTCGAAGAGTAGTTGACCATGGATTTGAGGGTCCATTTCTAAGCTCTCTATTCTGTTCCATTGATCTATGTCTGTTTTTGTGCCAATACCATACTGTCTTGATGGTGGCAGCTTTGTAATAGTGCTTGAAGTCTGGAATTGTGATGCCACCAACGTTGGCTTTCTTTTTAAACATTCCTTTGAGAATTTTTTTTTCTGGTTCCATACAAGTTTTACAAATATTTGTTCCATTTCTTTGAAAAAAAAAAATGGATGGTATTTTGATAGGGATTGCACTAAATGTGTAGATTGCTTTATGTAGCATAGACATTTTCACAATATTTGTTCTTACACTCCATGAGCATGGAACATTTTTCCATTTCTTTGTGTCTTCCTCAATTTCTTTCTTGAGTATTCTAGTTTTCTGAGTACAGATTCCCTGCCTCTTTGGTTAGGTTAATTCTTAGGTATCTTAGGTTTTGGGTGCAACTGTAAAGGCTATTGACACTTAAATTTCTTTCTCCTGTCTTGTTGTTGGTGTATAGAAATGCAACTGATTTCTGTGCATTGATTTTATATCCTGACACTTTACTGAATTCCTATATGAGTTCTAGAAGTTTGGGAGTGGAGTCTTTTGGGTTTTCCACATAAAGTATCATATCATCTGCAAAGAGAGAGTGTTTGACTTCTTCTTTGCTGATTCAGATGCCTTTTATTTCTTTTTGTTGTCTGATTGCTGAGGCTAGGGCTTCTAGTACTATGTTGAATAGCAGTGGTGATAGAGGACATCCCTGCCATGTTCCTAAACTTAGGGGAAAATCTCTCAGTTTTTCCCCATTGAGAATGATATTTGCTGTGGGTTTTTCATAGATGGATTTGATGATATTGAGGTATGTGCCCTGTATCCCTACACTTTGAAGTTTTGATCAGAAAGGATGCTGTACTTTGTCAAATGCTTTCTCAGCATCTATTGAGAGTAACATATGGTTCTTGTTCTTTCTTTTATTAATGTATTGTATCACATTGATTGATTTGTGGATGTTGAACCAACCTTGCAGCCCAGGAATAAATTCCACTTGGTCGTGGTGAATAATCCTTTTAATGTTCTGTTGAATCCTATTGGCTAGTATTTTGGTGAGAATTTTCGCATGTGTATTCATCAAGGATATTGGTCTGCAATTCTGTTTTTGCTGGAGTCTTTGGTTTTGGGATTAAGGTAATTCTGGCCTCATAAAATGAGTTTGGAAGTTTTCCTTCCATTTCTATTTCTTGGAACAGTTTCAGGAGGATAGGTATTAATTTTTCTTTAAATGTTTGTTAGAATTCCCCCGGGAAGCCATCTGGCCTTGGGCTCCTGTTTGTTGGGAGATTTTTGATGACTACTTCAATCTCCTTACTGGTTATGGGTCTGTTCAGGTTTTCTATTTCTTCCTGGTTCCGTTTTGGTAATTTATATGTCTCTAGGAATGCATCAGTTTCTTCCAGAGTGTCAAATATGCTGGCATATAGTTGCTCATAATATTTCTCATAATTGTTTGTATTTCCTTGGTGTTGGTTGTGATCTCTCCTCTTTCATTCTCAATTTTGTTAATTTGGATTCTTTCTCTTTTCTTTTTGATAAGTCTGGGCAGGACTTTATCCATCTTATTAATTCTTTCAAAGAACCAGCTCCTAGTTTCATTCATCTGTTTGATTCTTTTGGTGTCTATTTCATCAGTTTGTGCTCTGATTTTTATTATTCTCTTCTTCTGCTGGGTTTAGGCTTTCTTTGCTGTTCTTTTTCCAGCTCCTTTAGTTGTAGGGTTAGTTTGTGCACTTGAGACCTTTCTTATTTAATGAGAAAGGCTGATATGTATTGCTATATACCTTTCTCTCAGGAGTGCCTTTGCTGTGTCCAAAGATTTTTAACAGTTGTGTTTTCATTTCATTTGTTTCCATAAATTTTTTTCAATTCTTTTTTAATTTCCTGGTTGTTCCATTCATTCTTTAGTAGGATGCTCTTTTGTCTCCCTGTATTTGGGTTCTTTTCAACTTTTCTCTTGTGATTGAGTTCTAGCTTCAGAGCATTGTGGTCTGAAAATATGCAGGGAATGATTCCAGTCTTTTGGTACTGGTTGAGATCTGATTTGTGACCCAGGATGTGCTCTATTCTGGAGAAGGTTCCATGTGCACTAGAGAAGAATGTGTATTCTGTTGCTTTGGGATGGAATGTTCTGAATATATCTGTGATGTCTATCTGGTCCAGTGTCTCATTTACAGCCTTTATTTCCTTCTTGGTATTTTGCTTAGATGATCTGTTCAATTCAGGGAGGTTTAAAAAAATTTTTTTAAAATTAACATATAATTTTATTATTATTTGCCCCAGGGGTACAGGTCTGTGAATCATCAGGCTTATATACTTCACAATAATCACCATAGCACATACCCTCCCCTATGAACATAACCCAACCACCCTCTCTCTACCCTCCTCCCTCCAGCAACCCTCAGTTTGTTTTTTGAGATTAAGAGTCTTTTATGGTTTTTCTTCCTCTTAATCCCATCTTGTTTCATTTTTTCCTTCCCCCACAACTCCCCACTTTGCCTCTCAAATTCCTCATATCAGGGAGATCATATGATAATTGTCTTTCTCTGATTGACTTATTTCATTCAACATAATATACTCTAGTTCCATCCACATCGTCACAAATGGCAAGATTTCATTTCTTTTGATGGATGCATAGTATTCCAGTGTGTGTGTGTGTGTGTGTGTGTGTGTGTGTGTGTGCGAGTGTGTATCACATCTTCTTTATCCAATCATCTGTTGATGGCCATCTAGGTTCTTTCCATAGTTTGGCTATTGTGGACATTGCTGCTATAAACAATCAGGAGCTCATGCCCCTTTCGATCACTACATTTGTATCTTTAGAATAAATACCCAGTAGTGTGATTGCTGGGTTGTAGGGTAGCTCTATTTTCAACTTCTTGAGGAACCTCCATGCTCTTTCTTTCTCAAGATTGCTTTGGCTATTTAGGGTTTTTTGGTTCCATATAAATTTTAGGACTGTTTTTTTTTTTATTTCTGTGAAAAATGCCATTGGTATTTTGATAGGAATTGCACTGAATCTGCAGACTGCTTTGTCTAGTATGGGAATTTTAACAATATTAATTCTTATAATCCATGAGCATAGTATATCTTTTTATTTGTTTTTGTTGCCTCCAGGTGTTTTTTTTTTTTTTTTTTAACCAGTGTCTTACAGTTTTCAGAGTATAGGTCTTTCACCTTATTTAATTAGATTCCTAGGTATTTTTTTCTTTTTTGGTGCAATTGTAAGTGAAATTGTTTTCTTAATTTCAACTTATTTCATTTAGCATAAATCCCCTCCAGTACCATCCATGTCAATGTAAATGGTAGATATCCATCCTTTCTGATGGCTGAGTAATATTCTATTCTATATATGAACATCTTTATCCATTCGTCCTTTGAAGGACATCATGGCTCCTTTCATAGCTGGGCTATTGTGGACATTACTGCTATGAACATTGGGGTGCATATGTTCCTCCTTTTCACTATAACTGTATCTTTGGGGAGAATACAAGTGGTGCAATTTCTGGGTCATAGGGTAGCTCCAATTTTAACTTCCCGGGGAAACTCCATACTGTTTTCTAAGAATGGTTGTACCAGCTTGCATTCCCACCAACAGTGTGAGAGGGTTCCTTTTTCTTCATTTCCTTGACAACATCTGTTGTTTCTTGTTTTGTTAGTTTTTGCCATTCTAACTGGTGTGAGGTAGTATCTCATTGTGGTTTTGATTTTTTTTTTTCCTGATGGTAAGTAATGTGGAACATTTTTTCATGTGTCTGTTGGCCATTTGTATGTCTTCTTTGGAGAAATGTCTGTTCACATCTTCTGCCCATTTCTTGACTGGATTTTTTTTTCCTTTTCTTTTCTTTTCTTTCCTTTTTTTGCGGTGTGTGTGTGTGTGTGTGTGTGTGTGTGTGTGTAGTTTGGGAAGTTCTTTATAGATCTTGGCTACCAGCCCTTTATCTGTAATGTCATTTGCAAATATCTTCTCCCATTCTTTCAGTTACCTTTTAGTTTTATTGACTGTTTCCTTTGCTATGCAGAAGCTTTTTATCTTGATGAAGTCCCAGTTGTTCATTTTGCTTTTTTTTCTCTTGCCTTTAGAGATGTGTCTTGCAAAAAGTTGCTTTGTCCAATATTGATGGTCACTGCCCATGTTCTCCTCAATGATTTTGATGGATTCCTGTCTCACATTGAAGTCTTTCATCCATTTTGAGTTTATCTTTGTGTGTGGTACAAGAAAATAGTCCAGTTTCATTCTTCTGCATGTGGCCATCCAATTTTCCCAGTTCTATTTATTGAGTAGACTGTCTTTTTTCCACTGGATATCTTTTCCTGATTTGTCAAAGATTAGGTGACTGTAGCCTTGAGGGCGCATTTCTGATCTTATTCTGTTCTATTGATCTATGTATCTGCTTTTGTGCTAGTACTATGCTGTCTTGATGATCACAACTTTATGATATAGCTTGAAGTCAGCCAGTGTGATGCCCCCAGCTTTGGTTTTCCTTTTCAACATTTCTTTGGCTATTCCAGGTCTTTTATGGTTTTACACACATTTTAGGATTCGGAAAATGGTGAAAATGGGGATTGGTTTGAATGTATAGATTGCTCTGGGCAGCGTAGACATTTTAACAATGTTCATTCTTCCAAGCCATGAGCATGGAATTTATTTCAATCTTTTTGTGTCCTCCTCAATTTCTTCCAGAAGTGTTCTGTAGATTCTAGAGTACATACCTTTTATATCTTTATTTAGGCTTATTCCTAGGTAGCCGATGGTTTTTTGGTGCAATTGTGAATGGGATCACTTCCTTAATTTCTCTTTCTTGAGTCCCATTGTTTGTGTATAGAAGTGCAAGTGATTTCTGTGCATTGATTTTGTATCCTGTCACATTGTTGAATTGCTGTATGAGTTCTAGCTCTTTTGGGGTGGAGTCTTTTATCATCTGCAAAGAGAGAGAATTTGACTTCTTCTTTGACAATTTGAATACCTTTTCTTTTTGTTGTTTGACTGCTGAGTTGAAACTTCTAGTACTATGTTGAACAATAACAGTGAGAGAGGACATCCCTGGAGTGCTCCTAACCTTAGGGGAAAAGCTCTCGGTTTTTCCCCACTGAGAATGATATTCACTGTGAGCTTTCCATAGAAGGTTTTTATGATGTTGAAGTATATTCTTTCTATCCTTATGGTTTGAAGAGTTTTAATCAAGAAAGGATGCTGTATTTTGTCAAATGCTTTCTTTGCATCAATTGTGAGGATCATACGGTTCTTGTCTTTTCTTTTTTTAATGTGCCCTATTACATTAATTGATTTGCAAATGTTGAACCACCCTTCAAGCCCAGGAATAAATACCACCTGGTCATGGTGAATAGTCCTTTTAGTGTACTGTTGGGTCCTATTAGCTAGGAACTTGGTGAGTATTTTGGCATTCCTGTTTGTCAGGGATATTGATTTGTAATTTTTGTGGGTTTTTTTGGTGGGGTGTTTGACTGGTTTGGGGATCAAGGTAATGCTGGCCTCAAAGAATGACTTTAGAAGTTTTCCTTCCATTTATATTTTTTGAAACAGCTTCAGTAGAATATGTATTATTTCTTCTATAGTGTTGGTAAAATTCCCCTGGGAAGCCATCTGGCTATAGACTCTTGTTTTTTGGGAGTGTTTTGATTACTGCTTCAATTTTCTTGCAGCTTATTGGTCTTTCAGATTGCCTATTTCTTCCTGTTTCAGTCTTGGTAGTTTATAAGTTTCCAGGAATGCATCCATTTCTTCCATATTGCCCAATTTGTTGGCGTAAAGTTGAGGATAAAAATTTCTACTGATTCTATTTTGTTGGTGTTAGTCATGATCTCCCCCCTTTCATTCATGATTTTATTAATTTGGGTCCTTTCTCTTTTCTTTTGGATAATTCTGGCCAGAAGTTTATTATTCTTATTCTTTCAAAGAACCAGCTTCTAGTTTTGTTGATCTGTTTTACTGTTTTTTTTTTCTTCCTGGTTCCTATTTCATTGATTTGTCCTCTAATCTTTATGAATTCTCTTCTCCTGCTGGGTTTAGGCTTTATTTGCTGTTCTTTCTCCAGGTCCTTTAGGTGTAAGGTTAGTTTGTGTATTTTGGATTTTTTCTAATTTTTAAAGAGAGGCTTGGATGGTTACATACTTACCTCTTAGGACTGCCTTTGTAGTATTCCATAGGTTTTGATCCCATTTTTGATTCTCACTAGTTTCAGTGAATTGTTTAAGTTCTTCTTTAATTTCTTGGTTGATCCATTCATTCTTTAGCAGGATGCTGTTAAACCTATAGGTGTTTGAGTTCCTTCTAAATTTCTTCTTGTGACTGTGTTTCATTTTTAAAGCATTGGGTCTGAAAATATTCAGGGAATAACCTCAGTCTTTTGGTATCTGTTGAGACCTGATTTGTGACCCAGTTACGTGAACTATTCTGAAGAAAGGTCCATGTTCACTTGGGAAGAATGTGTATTCTGTTATTTTAGGGTGGAATGTTTTGTATATGTCTGTGAAGTCCAACTGTCCCAATGTGTCATTCAAAACTCTTTGTTTCTTTGTTGATCTTCTGCTTGGATCTGTCATTGCTCTGAGTGTTGAAGTCTCCTACTATCAACGTACTATTATTGATATGTTTCTTTACTTTGGTTACTAATTGGTTTATAGAATTGACTGCTCCCATGTTGGGGGCATAGATATTTAACAATTGTTAAATATTCTTGTTGGATAGACCCTTAAGTATGATATAGTGTCTCTACATCTCTTACTACTGTCTTTGGTTTGACATCTAATTTGTTCGATATGAGGATTACCACCCCAGCTTTATTTTGAGCTCCATTAGTATGGGAATGCTTCTCCATCCCTTCACTTTCCATCTGGAGGTATCTTTAGGTTTGAAATGCCTCTCTTGTAGACAACATATGGATGGGTCCTGCTTTTTTTTTTTTTCTTAATCCAATCTGATACTATGTGTCTTTCAATTTGAGTATTCAGCCAATTTACATTTAGAGTAACTATTGAAAGATATGTATTTAGTGCCATTGTATAACCAGTAAAGTCCCTGTTTCTATAGATTGTCCCTGCTGCTTTTTGGTCTGTGTTGCTCCTGGGGTATCTCTTCACTTACAATATTCCCCTTAATATTGCAGGGCTGTCTTAGTGGTCACATATTATTTCACTTTCTGTCTGCCCTGGAAACTCTTTATCTCTCCTTCCACTATGATTGATAGCCTTGGTGGATAAAGCCTTACTGGATAAAATTCTTGGCTGCATTTTCTTTTCATTTAGCACCCTGACTATATCTTGCCAGCCCTTTCTGGCCTGCCAGTGTCTGTGGATAGTTCTGGTGTAATTCTGATGTTCATCCTTCTATACATAAGAAATTTCTTCCCCCTAGGTGCTCTCAGGGTAGTTTCCTCAGCTGTAAGATTTGCAAGCTTCACTGTTACATCAAGATGTTGATCTTGGGAGGAGTCATCTCTGCCTCTTGGGCATGAATGTTTGTTTCCTTCCCCAGATTATGGAAGTTCTCAGCCATGATTTGCTCAAATATAGCTTTGAGCCCTCCCCCTCCCCTCTTTCTTCACCCCTTCTTGGATCCTGATGATCCTGATACTGGTTCTTTTCAATGTATCATTAAATTATCTAAGTCTCTCTTTATGTGCTATGTGTTATTTTTCTCTTTTTTCTTCAGTTTCCTTCCTTTCCATCAGCCTGTGTTCTAGGTCACATTTTCTCTCCTCTGCCTCACTTACCCTAGCCATTAAAGCATCTAATTTAGACTGCACCCCATACATAGCATTTTTACTTTTGGTCTGATTAAATCTCATTCTGCCCTTAGAGATTCTGTATTGTTATGTATGCTTTTTTCAAGCCTAACTATTAGCTTTATATTTGCTTTCCTGAATTCCATCTCTGACATCTATCAATACCTATTATCTATTATATCTACTATCTACTATCTAATATCTATTAGTTCTGTGGCAGAGGACATTGTCTCTGGTTCTTTTCTTTGTTGAGCATTCATTCTCCTAGTCATTCTGTCAAGGGATGGTTGAGCAAATGAGCAGAATCCAACATATCAACCACAACCCAAGTTGTGTATTTGTGGAGCACAACAAAAAGCATGGAGAACATGGCGAGTTAGAGAGAAGGGGGTTGGGGTAAATTGGAAGGGGAGGTGAATCATGAGAGACTATGGACTCTGAAAAACAATCTGAGGGGTTTGAAGTGGCAGGGGGGTGGGAGTTGGGGTACCAGGTGGTGGGTATTATAGAGGGCACGGATTGCATGGAACACTGGGTGTGGTGAAAAAAATAATGATACTGTTATGCTTAAAATAAATAAATTTTAAAAAATGCACCCTAGAAAAACAAAAGACAAACAAACAAAAAACCCAAAACAAAATGCAGCCTAGATAAAATCCGAAGTGATCAAAATCTACCACAGATATGCAAAGAAATCCAAGATGATCCAAAACAAAACAAAACAAAACAAAAAGGTAGGGGGGAGACTATAATCTGTCAGGGTGGACAAAGCAGGGTGATCTGCCTGTTCATGATTGATTATTGGTCTCTGTGTCAGAAGACTCTATATCCCAAAATTGCAAAGAAGTCAGAAAAAAAAATATATATCAAGATAAAATGGATAGAGTGAAAAACAGTCTAATATTGGGCATAAGTCTGTAAAACATGGCTGTAAAAAATAAAAGTTAAAAAGTGACTTAAAAACAGAAGTTGGGAAATTAGAATCCATTTGAAGTGGGAACAGGGTGAAAAAAAAAAAGAAGAAGAAAAAAAGAAACAAAAGAGAAATGTAAAATTTGAGCCTCAAGTATAAATGAGTCATGAGGGAACACCTGGAGCGCCATATATTATTTTCCCCTGGTGCTGGAGTTCTACAGTCCTATGAGAAATGAGCTTATCATTCCCCTGTTCTTCCAGACTGTCTTCTGAGGGAGGGGCCTGCTGCCTGGCTTCTCAGGTGTCTTTGCCTGGGTGGAGTTGCCTACTTCTTTTCAGGGGGATGGGCTTAAGGTGAGCTGGTTGTCTGTATGGCTTTTGTTCCCTTTCTCTTCTCTTTCTGCTTCTCTTTAGAGGGTCAGAATAAATATGATGGTGCAGGAATCTCTGGCCTAGATACACAAGGTTGGACTCCCCTTTCTTCAATAAACCCTCCAGGTCAAACCATCTCCACTTCTGTGTGTACCAAACTCCACAGACTCATGCTATTCATGCCTGCTGCAACCCTCCCAGGGGACTTCTGGAGACCCACGAGCATCTCTGTGCTTTGTGCCTTTGCAATTGCTAGTGGCCATGGGCTTTTTCACGTACCACCCTCTTCTGCAGCTCCCAGGTCATGGCTGGGTGCCCCCTGGTGTCCTTTCAGGGGCCACACTGCCCTGAAAGCTGTTGTTCTGTGGTTGGTGCAGCCACTTCGTATCTCCCCTGGGATGTTAAACAGCGTTCACCTCCTTGTCCTTTTCAGGGTGGTCCAGCAGAGAGTGATCTCCCTACTGGCCCAGCTCAATGTTTATGGTGACCAGAGCTGGGTCCCTTCTGGGTTCACTGACCATAACCAGTCTCCCTGCTCCACTGCTTGCACACTGTATCAGTTTAGGCTCACCTGTTCTTTCTGAGTATCCTGGGATCCTGAGACCATGATGATCCACCTAGAATTCTGCCCTATTCATCCCCTGTGCCCATTTCAGAAATAGATGTCTCTCACTGGAGCAGATTTCTAAGGGTCCCTATTTTGTGCTCTGGTGTTATATCACTTTCTGGTGGCTGGCTTATGAAGGCTCCCTCCCCTCCATGGGGAGGGGTATTTCCCCATGGAAATCTTTAGATTCAAGGTTCTATATCTCCTACCTGGCAAAAAGTAGTCATTTTTCTTCTTGTAGAGACCTAGATAAATTTTCTTACATCTCTTGTTGAATTTGTGTGTGTTCATTACACACATAAATTCAACAAGAGACGTAAATTTGAGGGACCAGATGAAATGAGGTCCCCTACTCTGCCACCATCTTGCACCTCCCTCTTGATATTCTCATTTTTGTTCATGCATCATTTCCTGATTTTTTTTTTTTTTAGTAGTTGTCTATCTGTGTTCTCTTACAGCTCACTGACCATTTAAAGAGTGTTATTTTAAATTATTTCTCAGGTAACTCATAGGTGTCTCTTTCCTTAGAGTCAGTTTCTAGAGATTTATTTTGTTTCTTTGATTTTGCCATGTGTCCTTGTTGCTTCATATGCTGTGCTATATATATGAAAGAATAAGCACCTCTACCATTCTCTACAAACTGGCTTTCTATGGGGGAAGCCTTCTACTAATCAGCCTGGCTAGAGATTCTGGAGGGCTCTAAAGTATTTTCTGGAGATGTGTCTTCTGGGCTTGCACATATAATTTCCCAGCTACAGAGGTTTACCTTTTTCTTTTTCTGAAGTTCATAACCTATCATTTCCTCTGATGTCTATCTGAATTGCAGGTTCTCAGGTGCTGCAAGAAGCTACTGAGTTCTCCTTTGTTCTCAGTGTCCCTCAGACATCCAAAGTAAGTCAACTCCCTGTCAGTGTTCCAAATTGGGTTAGACAGAAACCAGGACTTGGTAGTACATGAAAAGCTGGAATGTTAGATGGTATTCTACTCTTTCCTTCCTGAGGGAGAAGTCATGAATGGGGTATTTTATCCTGGTCCAAGCTGAGCTGTGCCAACTTGGTGAAAGCGTTATCTTGGATAAAACTTAATGGCTTTTGTTACTCATTTCAGCACCACTATTCTTGCCTCTGCAGTAGCCTGGAGTACTATAACTTCTTAATTGTTTTCTGGAGTTCTCAAAAAGACTCTTTGTACCACTTACTGCTGTCAAGTTGGTGTCTCTGTGGGGGAATGAGGTTTGGGCTTCCCATTTATCTTGTTGATGTCACTCCTAATTGGAACATTTTTGAGAGTGAACTTAATTTATATGTAATATATAACAATGGGAACACTTTTGAGAGGGGTGGTTAAAATCATTAAAACGATATAATTTTTGGAATTTATTAACTTTGTAAGATATTGGCTTTGCTACACCGGTAGCACCTATAGAACAGTTCTATTTAAAAATATTTGCAAAAAAATCTTTGCAATTAAATTATATACTTATGTATGTTAAGCCAAAATATCTGTATATATTTATAATAACTACAAAAGCCAAGTAAATTTATCTTGAATGTTGAAATTTTAAATTGAATTACAGTGACATTAACAATGGTGAGAGCTGTTTCACTTTCATCATAATGAACTAAACTTGATTCCCTACAATACAAGAAAACAATGAATTTTTATTGGATTTATCCTAAATAACTTTCTCTCTGAAGTGTCTGAAGACTTTGAAGTGAAATTGACATATTTTAACACTTTGAGAAGTTCTGCTATTGGAGACAACCCACTGGTAGTTCTCACTTTACTTTTGTACATGCAAAAAACACTTAGAACTGAAAATGAGCAAAATAATTTATAAATTTGCTCCAAATGAAGTCATGCTTTATTTGGAAATATATAAGTACTAACTCCTGAAGCTACATGTGTTAAATCTGCTTCTTTGGGCACAGTTCTTACATAACAACTACTAACTTTTTATAGAAGGAATTACATTGTCCTTTTTTTCCCCCCTTAGGTAATCATTCTGTTGAAGCGTAATTTATGTAACCCATAGGAAAATGCACAGATTGTAAAGGATAGAATTCAATAAACACTTTGAATCAAGAAATAGAACATTAGCACCATCCGATTCTCCCACCATTATACATCCTTCTTCCCTAAGGGTAATCATTATCCTGATACTTAGCGTTGTCAGTTATGTTGCTTACTTTTAAAGTTCACATGAAATTTTTTTTTCCTTTCACTCCTTTGCCTCAATATTATATTTGTGAAATTCATCCATGTTTCATATAACAGGCGCATCTCTCTTTCTTTGCTGCAAAGTATTCTTGTGTGTGAATGCCACAATTTATTTAGCTGTTTTACTAAATTTCCACTATTTCTTTTCAGTTTTGATTATTATGAACACTCTTGTACCTTTTGGGGGTGTTTATATACTCATTTTTGTTGACTATATGCCCAGTAGTAGAGTTGCTATGTCATAGGGTAGTCATGTGTTCAGTTTTAATAGATACTACAAAACAGATGTTCTGCATCTGGATTACTTGGGCTCACCCATATTTCCTGCCGAGGCCCAGTAGCTTCAGGCAACTCAGGGGCTGGGGGTAGGTCACCGTATAATTAGTTGCTACACCGAGTTGCCATTGAAGGCAGCAGCATGGAATACTTCCCTCTTCTGATTTCTTTGTAGGGAAGGGGTAAACTTGGTTAGTCCCTCTTTACCCCCAAAGCCCAGGAAGTGAGGAGTGGTGGGCAAGAGAATTGCTAGTAAGTAAGAGGGTATCTAGAGATTGGCATTTTCTTTCCTAGTTGCTCTTTGTCATGGTCTTGTTGACTTCCTCTTCCCTGAGAAGGGGAAAGATCAGGAAAGAAGTTTGAGAAGATATAGTGTATGATAATGCAGGTGAGGAAGGAAATTTGTGTTTCCAAATATGTACAGAAAATGGATCTGGCCCATTTCCATATACAGCAGGATTGAGACCATGCAATTTGGGGTTTCAGGCTTGCTGTTCTAGTGGGTAACAAAGGGGCATGCACATCAGAAGAACATGGTATGAGGCCTCCAGCTGGAAAATATGACTGGATCTCTCAAGGGACTACCAAACCTAGACAAATTACTTGGGATAAATTCCTCATCAGTGAATCTGTTGGTCACTGGTTCCCCACATCTTGTCTATGGACAGCAAGCTTGATCAGTGGTGATGATCAAAAGAAAGGAAACAGCAGCATTGCCTGGGCTGTTCCAAACCAGATGTCTTTTTCTTTGACCCCTCTGAGGTTAGACCCAAAAGAAGGGACATTGCAGGGAAGGAGGATGTGCTATGAAAGAGAATCCCCACGTACTCCATCCGTACCTGCCTAAAGAGAATCCCCACGTACTCCATCCGTACCTGCCTAAAGAGAATCCCCACGTACTCCATCCGTACCTGCCTAAAGAGAATCCCCACGTACTCCATCCGTACCTGCCTACAGCTTTAAGTCTAGTTGCAAGGTAGGTGGGAGAGTCTATCAAATAAGTGATTGATATTTAAAAATAAACAGGACTTCATAAACAAAAACATTCTGTTATAATTAATGGAAGGGAGAGCAAATAAGTGGACTAGAGAAGAGACAACAGTAGGGGTCCTGCTATCCAGTAAAAAGAATGGTTCACAGGGCAGAATTAAAGGTATTTATTAGAAAAATAAAATAGTTTTATATTTGTACGCAAGTTGTTGAAGCTGCTGGATCAAATCCATTACATAATCTGACATGAATTACTTGGCTAATGTCACCTGCACCAAGAAGACAAGGCCTGCATCTTTTTTTGGCCCCCAGTATATGCCTATGCTGGGACTTAGCAGATGATGGTTCAATATTTGGTGAATGGGTAACATGAATGATCTATTTTTCTCATTACCACTATTTATGTTCTAACTAAAAGCTTGCACAGACTCCTAATGATAATTAAATGCTTTCTGACGGCAACTGTTTGCGAAAGTATAATACCATAACATTCAACTTGCAACATCTTTTGAAAAATCTAGCTTTGTGTCTAAAGTTAAAGGAGTAGTTAAAGTAAAATTTACAGAGATTCTGCTTTTCAATTAGCAACTGGTATTAGTCAGTCTAAAACTTTAACTTATTCCTAAATTGAGAAAAAACTGCACAGAAAAATGTGATTAACAAATAAAACAAATACTTATTTATATGTCTACAAGCTTCTTTCCCAAATTGGTTTACTTTACAATTGGGAGCAGATTGGGCTATTAAAAGTTGCCTATTGCTACTCAGTTTGAACTTTATGGTATTTTTATTACATTGAGAAAGATTTGTTCCAAGAAAATTCAATTACTAATTGCATAAATAATGGTGAGTTCCGGCCAATACCAGAATGGCAGGCTAAAATTTTATCTGTTCAAGTTTAGTGTGATCCAGGAATCTACCCACTTTTTGTGGGGTGGAATACTCCTTGGGGCATTGAATTACTAAAGCATTAACAGAAGTTTATCCTACAGTGATCTTATTTATATGGTAATTATTTTAATCACATGGC
Source organism: Mustela erminea (assembly GCF_009829155.1). Taxonomy (NCBI): domain Eukaryota; kingdom Metazoa; phylum Chordata; class Mammalia; order Carnivora; family Mustelidae; genus Mustela; species Mustela erminea. Next base: position 160,494,788 of record NC_045615.1, on the reverse strand, counting down.
ATGGACTCCAGGATGGATGTTTTACAGAAAGTTCCATAACAAGTCATTCATATTCATTTAATAATCTATTAGGGGCCTATACTAGAACAAACAAGCAACATTTCTCTTTTTTATGTTTAATAAACCTTTTATTTTAGAACAATATGGGTGCAAAGAGTTCCCATATACTCTGAACCTAGTTTCCCTATGGTTAACATCTTGCATTAGTATGGTACATTGGCTCTTATTAATGAACCAGTATTGATATATTATTAGCTAAAATCCATAATTTATTCAGATTTATTTATTACCTAATGTCCTTTTTTCATTCCAGGTTCCCATTCAGGATACTACATTTTATTTATTTATTTATATGGTCATTTATTTATTTGAAAGAGAGCGAGAGCATATATGCAGGGGAGCAGCAGAGGCAGCAGGAGAAGCAGGATCCCCACTGAGCAGGGATTCCCCCCAAGGGTTCTATCCCAGGACCCTGGGACCATGACCTGAGGCACAGGCAGACACTTCAACTGACTGAGCCACCCAGGCACCCCAACACATTACATTTAATTGTCATATCTGCTTTGGCTCCTCTTGGCTATGACAGTTTCTCCAACTTTTCTTGATTTTGAGGACTTTGACAATTTTGAGGAATATTCATCAGGTATTTTGTAGAATATCCCTCATTTGGGATTTTTTTTTTTTTTTTTGAAAGAGAGAAAGCTGGGGGAGGGGCAAAGGGAGAGAGAGCATCTTAAATAGGCTGCACACCCAGTGCAGAGCCTGATGGAAGGCTTGATCTCATGACCCTGAGAACATGATCTGAACCGAAATCAAGAATCAGACATTTAAATGACTAAGCCTCTCAGGTGCCCCTCATTTGAGACTTCTCTGATTTCTTTTTAAAATCATGACTAGACTAGAGTTAGGTGTTTGGAGGAGGAAGACCACAGAAATAAAGGGCCATTCTCATCACATCATATCAAAGCTACATACTATCCTGGGGGAAATTGGAGGGGAGATGAACTATGAGAGACTGTGGACTCTGAAAAACAATCTGAGGGTTTTGGAGAGGTGAGGGGTGTGAGGTTGGGGGAGCCAGTTGGTGGGTATTATGGAGGGCACGAATTGCATGGAGCACTGGGTGTGGTGCATAAACAATGAATTCTGGAACACTAAAAAGAGATTTAAAAAAATAAAATTTTTTAAAAAAAGGTACATAACTATCAGCATGTCTTGTTGCTATTGATATTGACTGGATCACTTGCTTGATAATATAGTGTTTGTCAGTTTTCTTTACTGTGAAGTTACTTTCTCCCAATACTCTTTGGAAGAAAGTCAAATTAACCTATATTTGAGGACAGGTTAGATTTCTTTAAAATTCCAGTTTTATATTAATTTTACTCTGGCATTACCTTCTGGATCATGTTACACATGAGTATGCCACTCATGTACCAGTGTTCATACACAAAATCTCTTTTTTCTTGTCTCTACATAAAGAGATCCAAGAAGACCTACACAGAGAGATCTCAAAGTCAAAATCCTGGCTATGAATAAGCTTCTCTTTATGCCAGAAACTGATCAAAGTTTATACACTGAAGCCCAAGATTTGAAAGGGCAGGTTTTTTTTTTTTTTTTTACATTTTTATTTAAATTTAGTTAGTTAACATACTGTGTAATATTAGTTTCAGGTATACAAAATAGTACACTTCCATACATCACTTGGTGCTCATCACAAGTGCACTCCTTCATCCTGAAAGAGAAATTTCTGAAAATTATTCATGTACATTCAAAAATGAAACTCAAGGATGAAACTCAGACATAAAAGAAGCCACTACCTCTTGTTTTGGTAGACTGTAGATAAAATGACACTAGAATATGGATGCAGCACTCTTTATTAAGGAGTAATGGACTTGCAAAAGCCCAGCTTTTGAAATGGTTAGTGGTTTTTCCCCCCACCCTGAAAACTCCAGAGATTTGACCTGCTAGCTTCTATTTCTATTTGGAAACTGGGTTCAGTACCCAGTGAGTCTCAGGGGAGAGAAACATAATTTCTTTCTCAAAGGAGGACACACATTCATCATTTCTTCTTGTTGTTTTTACTGTTAGCAATTATTTTTTATTGTTTTTACTGTTAGCAGAATAAAAAAAATAGTATTAAAAACAAGAAATAGTGGCAAAAAATGCCCTCTAACACAAATAGTTGGTTGGTCTTCACTGAAATGAAAGTAAGTAAGTCCTTTCATAGCCACATTTCCAAAATTCCAATTAGTGGACTGTCTCAGTCTGTTTTTAAGAGCCCTGTCTGGATTAAATCCTGGACCGATTTCTTTATTACTTAGGTAGACATAACTAGCAACAGCACTAATGCAAATCTACTGAGGGTCTCTTCCATTTTGGGGGCTATCGCCTCTTTTATTCCTGGCTTCTAATCACCTGGGTAAGGAAAGAAATTCCCTTTGGACTTTCAGCCCTTAACTTTGGACACCTGAGCTCCCTGAGTCATTTTCTTCATTCTTCCTGAAAGCCTCAGCAGAACTGGCTACTAACCATCCTCCCTTATTTTCTGATATGCTGTTGATAAAAAATGAACTAGTAAAGAGGAAATGTTTAATGATAATTAGGAAAAGGAATACCATGTGGCATTCTATAGGATAAATGCATTTGGAATTTGTAAATTCTGTAGAAGATGGCCCTGAAGGAAACAAAACAAAACCAACCAACCAACAAAACCCCAAAATGTTCCTTATTCTTCTGATACCAGAGGAGCTGAGAATAGTATAGTAGCACACTGTGTAATAGACATAATTTCAAATATTATTATTTCAACAGGTAATCAGTATAAAACTATCAATAAAACAATTCACATTTTTTTTTTTACTGTCTGAAATTCAGTTTGCATTTTATACTTATGGCACACCTTAATTCAGAAGCTACATTTTCAGTGGTTACAATGAAATAGTCCAGCTAACACAAAATTGTGTTTTTAAAAAACTAAAAAAAATTTTTCAGTGTTCCAAGATACATTGTTTATGCACCACACCCAGGGCTCCACATAATACATGCCCTCCTTAATACCCACCACCAGGCAAACCTAACCCCCAACTCCCCTCCCCTTCAAAACCCTCAGTTTGTTTCTCAGAGTCCACAGTCTCTCATGCTTCATCTCCCCCTCCAGTTTTCCCCAATTCACTTTTCCTTTCTTTCTTCTAATGTCCTCCATATTATTCCTTATACTCCACAAGTAAGTGAAACCATATGATAATTGACTCTCTCCACTGGACTTATTTCACTCAGCATAATCTCCTCCAGTCCCGTCCATGTTGATACGAAAGTTGGGCATCCATCCTTTCTGATGGAGGTGTAATATTCCGTTATATATATGAACCACATCTTCTTTATCCATTCATCTGTTGAAGGGCATCTTGGCTCATTCCACAGTTTGGTGACTGTGGCCATTGCTGCTATGAACATTGGGGTACATATGGCAGAAAGTATTTTACACTGCTTCAGTGTAGGCGTCCCAAGTTATGCTACACATTTTTCAAGTACTCAATAGCCATCTGTAGCTAGTGGCCACCATACTGGATAATTTAGGTATTGATTGAGATACAAAGCACTTTTAAGTTGGATAATGAGAGTTCATAAAGGTGGTCCTTACCATCTCTGCAAGACAGAAGTTCAAAGTCCTTTTTGAGGGTTAGAGAAAAGCCTGCTGGTGTGTGGCAAGGCTCTGATGCAGCCAGAGGTTTAACTGTGTGGTAGAACAACTTACTTCTGTGGCTGTGAGATTGCCCTGGTACTACTGGTCAGTACAGCACTGGGAAAAACACCACAAGTCTGGATTTCGTGAGACTTGGGAATTCTTTAGGAACTTGTGGTATGAGATCAGGGGGGTAAGTGAATGTAGGATAAAGATATAGCAAAATTGAGACTATGGTCCAGGATGTAAGGAAATGACTTAAGTGAGACAATCAGGTAAACAGGGAGGTGTGAAGGGACAGGATGGGTAATGAGGGCAAAGTGGTGGCTTCAGTGTTCAGACAGGATAGTAGGATTGGAGAGAGGGTTTCATCATGTAATACTATAATAGGGTGTTAAAATAGGTTCTTCCAGTTGAACAAAAGTACCATATATCCTCCTTCTCTATCTAAATTCCTCCACTTGACTCTAGAACAGCATAAGCCTACTAAGGCCCATGGACCAACTCTGGCCACAACACATTTTTGTAATTAAAGATTATTTGGAGCACAACCATGCTGATTCATTTCTTTTTGTCTGTAACACACTGCTTTTTCAGAATCACCTTAAGAGCTTAACATATGCTTCCCAAAATTTGGCTGACACAGAGATTAGTTCCTGAAAAAATGTCTCATGAGGAAAGCCTAATCTGAGGGTACCTTGTTAGAGCAAGGGGAAGGGACCATAGTGGCAGTGATATGGATCTGATATAGTGACTGGTCTCCTCCTCTTCCCCAGTTTATTTTACCATCAAATTTTCCACCTTAAATTATACAGTTCAGTGGATTTTAGATTAGTCACAGAGTTGTGCAACTATCACCATTATCTAAATGTGGAATATTTCTGTCTCCCAAAAAGAGACCCCATATCCATTAGCAGTCATTCCCCATTCCATTCCTTCCACCCATCTGCTGTAGTTAACCACTAATCAACTTTCTGTATCTATAGATTTGCCCACTTGGGACAGTTCATGTAAATGGAATTATATAAAATATACCCCCCCCCCTTTTTGGGGTCTGCTGGCTTATCTATGTTTTAGCATGAATCAGTGCTCTATTACTTTTTATGGCTGTGTAATACTTCATTGTGTGGGTATACCATATTTGTCTATCCATTGAACAGTTGAGGGATATTTGTTTTTGATATTACAAATAATGTTATTAAATATTTGTGTTTCAAGTTTTTGTTTGAATGTCTGTTTTCACTTTTCTTCAGTGTATATCTGAGAGAGGAATTGCTGAGTCATACGTAAATTTATGTTAATCATTTTGAGGAATTTCCAGAGTGTTTGCAAAGCTGCTGTAGCATTGTACAGTTCCACCAACAATGAGAATGCAATGTATGAGAATTCAGATTTCTCCACATCTTTGCCAACACTTCTTATTGTCTCTCTTTTTTTTAAAAAAGATTTTTATTTATTTATTTGACAGACAGAAATCACAAGTAGGCAGAGAGGCAGGCAAAGAGAGAGAGAGGAGGAAGCAGGCTCCCCGCTGAGCAGAGAGCCCGACGCGGGGCTTCATCCCAGGACCCTGGGACCATGGCCTGAGCTGAAGGCAGAGGCTTTAACCCACTGAGCCACCCAGGTGTCCATCTCTCTCTTTTTTTTAACCAATAACCAGACTAGTAGGTATTAAGTGGTATCTGATTATAGTTTTGGTTTTCATTACACTAATGATACTGATGTTGAGCATCTTTTCATGTATTTATTGGCCATTTGTATATTTTCTTTGAAGAAATGTAATCAATTCCTTTTGTCAATTTAAAAAATTAGATAACTTGTCTTTTTATTATTGAGTTACAGATTGCTGTTTTTGAGTTGTCTTAAAGGATTTCCCATACAGGTCTGTTGGGAAGAGTGAGAAGGTCAGACCCTCAGAGACCACCAGAAGTCAGAGCCTGGGAGCTATGTTGTATGAGACCATAAGGAGCAGATATTACCTTTGCTAAAGGAATGTAGATGAGTCTCCTAAAAATCCATAAAAGCACTAAAGGGAAAAAGAGCCAGAATTTGGGCATGAAACACAAAAGATTTCAGTGGCATCAGTATAATGAGACTTCTCTTTTTTCCTTACATCTTTCCCTCCCACTTACCTCAACTTCCCTAGAAGTAAAAATGAGTGGTTAATTAACCAGTAACAGGGGAGGAGATAGGCAAATAGCTCAAAGAGTAAGGGAGGAGAAGCACTTGAATGGACTAAAAGAGTGAAATTTTGATTTAGATTTAATTGAACTTTTTTACTACATCAAAGCTATTTATTTACTATGAAGCTATTTATTAACACCCAGGAGGAACCAGAAAAAAAACATGGGACCTGCCTGAAATTTCATTCAGGGGTGGGAAAGACTGAACAAGTTCAATGGACTCAAAGACAGTTGTATGAAAATAAACACTAAGCTAGTTTATAATGTCACCCCTACTCAGTCCAGCTTATTTGATAAACCAGTTACAAGATCTTAGAACCGGTCAGCACTCAGTATAAACTTCTAAGGACTGACTGTGTGTGCATGGATGGTGGGGGCACATCTAAGGGAAGTGAATTATGAGGAAAGGAAGAAAAGTCTGAGGATGTGAAAGGCCCGGATGTTGGCTGGATGGTCAACTTTGATATTGTAATCCATTTACAGGATGGTGGGAGTGTGGTAGGAATGAAAACTGAGTCTGACTTCAAGGAAGCTGAGGGATGGCCCTAGAGTCTATGGATGACAGCCATATGTATGTTGGGAGAATCCTGTATGGACAGAATAACTGTGACTATTGATAAGTGTTTTGGAGCTATGGTCTGGAAGCTTCAGTGAGGAGTATGCCAACCACATCTTGGTTTGCTTTTGGGTTAGACTGGAAGAAAGGATGGCCACTAATTGAGAAACTTGAGGAAAAAAAAGAAAGTATGTGTACAGTTAATAAAGTTTGGAAAGGGACAATGAAAGAAGCCAGCCAACGTTGTTAATGGGAAGAAGCAAGGAAAACGGATAAGTTCAAGGGCAGGGATAAGACCAAGAGGATAGTAAGGGCAGGGTCTAAAGAGGTTAATGCAGAGAGGCCAGTGATTTTATGGACGAATGGGTTGGAGGAAGTAGCAGGCAGACAAGGGAAGTGGGAACAATGGAACTACTGGCAGAAATACTTGGTCTTAAATTTTCCATTATAAATTTGATATATTGGTGTCATCAACTCGGTCATATGAATAACGACCCCATTAAGTTGCACCCCCCAAATGCCATAGCTAAGAAGAACTTGGGGTTTATCTGACTAGTGATTTTTTTATTGTGAAATTCTTCAATTTTATAAAGGGAATTTCCAGTGGAAATAATAGACTGTAATTTGTTTACTTGGCAAAATACCATTAGACTAAGCTAAGGACCTTCTTACACAAAGATATGATAACAGAAGTTTACCTGCCAAGTGCTTTTAGAATGAGATGGTAGGGAAAATTTTCCTGACTTGCAAAGCAAAGAGATAACTCTGAAAGATATGATATTATTATAGATTAAGGAGAACATAGCTATGAAAAAGTGGGAATGAAAACCTTGGCCAATTAATGAATAAACTGGGTGAGAATCAAGCAAAAGACTAGTTGGAATGGTTTTAAGTTGTTAGCCAAAGATTTATCCTTAATATTGGAATAAATTTGAAAAAACCTTTTCAGGACTGCCTTGTTTAGATTTTTTGCCTCTATCTTCCTTACAGGGTGTATTTGGTGCTTAAAAGGGACAGAGAGGAAAAAGGAGGAGAGTGTTAAATAAAGCACAAAAATACTTAGATGATATGTTATCAAATACGTAAGAAGTTTATTAAAAATTTACTTCTGCATTTTTAAACTTTATTTTCTTTAATCAAGGTGTGCCTGTTGAATCTTGATCTTGCATCTAACACTGCAGCAAGAGCTATGCATGATTTAGCGAAAGTGGAGGCGTGATACTTGACTTCATGGAGCTTACATACTCTTAGGAAAACAAGACAACCACATGTCTACATGTGGTGACACAAAGGACAATGCAGGAGACTTTGAAATAAATTACTTAACTGAACGTGATCATGCATATCAACATAAATGAAAAATAACAATTTCATAGTTAAAGTAATTGCTAGATTATAGTAAGATAAAGAATGTTTCTTGCAAGATACTATTTCATAACAATTGCAAAAAAAAAAGTTGCTCTTGACTATATCTGTTAAAGCCAAATTCTAACTCAATAAAGGTAGGCAATCCATCAGAATTATTTCCTAGAGTTTGCTCCATTGAACAGTAGTATCCTGAGATGTTTTGAGAAAAAGGATTCTATTGTCAAATTTGGGAAATGTGGCATACCGTGTCTCCTTCTTGGGCAATTATAGTAACATTTGCATGCTAAAGGTTCTGAGAAACCCAGGATGTTTCTGTACAATTCTGGGACAAAAACAGACACATAGATCATTGGAACAGAATAGAGAATCCATAAATGGGCCCTCAACTCTATGATCAATAAATCTTTGATAAAGCAGGAAAGAGTATCCAGTGGAAAAAGTCTCTTCAACAAATGGTGCTGGGAAAATTGGACAGCCACATCCCGAAGAATGAAACTGGACCATTTCCCTACACCACACACAAAAATAGAGTCAAAATAGATGAAAGATCTAAATGTGAGACAGGAATCCATCAAAATCCTTGAGGAGAAAGCAAGCAACAACCTCTTCAACCACAGGCAACAACCTCTTCAACCTTGCCACTGCAACTTCTTCCTAGAAACATTACCAAAGTCAAGGGAATCAAGGGCAAAAATAAACTTTTCAGACTTCATCAAGATCAAAAGCTTTTGCACAGCAAAGGAAACAGTCAACAAAAGCAAAAGACAACTGACAAAATGGGAGAAGATATTTGCAAACGACATACCAGATAAAGGGCTAGTACCCAAAATCTATAAAGAACTTATCAAACTCAACACCCAAAGAATAAATAATCCAATCAAGGAATGGGCAGAAGGCATGAAAAGACATTTCTCCAAAGAAGGCATACAAATGACCAAAAGACACATGAAAAGGTGCTCCACATCACTTGGCATCAGGGAAATATAAATCAAAACCAGAATGAGATACCACCTTACACCAGTCAGAATGGCTAAAAATTAACAACACAGGAAACAACAAGTGTTGGCAAGGATGCAGAAAAAGGGGAACCCTCTTACACTGTTGGCGGGAATGCAAGCTGGTACAGTCACTGTGGAAAACAGTATGCAGGTTCCTCAGGAAGTTAAAAATAGAGCTACCCTATGACCCAACTATAGCACTACTAAGTATTTATCCAAGTGATACATATACAGTGATTCAAAGGGACATATGCACCTGAATGTTTATAGCAGCAATGTCCACAATAGCCAAACTGTGGAGAGAGCTTAGATGTCCATCGACAGATTAATGGATAAAGAAGTGTGTGTGTGTGTGTGTGTGTGTGTGTGTGTGTGTAATGGAATATTACTCAGCCATCAAAAAGAGTGAAGTCTTCACATTTGCATGATGTGGATGAAAGTAGAGGGTATTATGGTAAGCAAAATAAGTCAATCAGAGAAAGAGAAAACCATACCATTTCACTCATATGTGGAATTTAAGAAACAAAATAGGTGAACATAGGGGAAGGGAAGGAAAAATAAAATAAGAGGAAAACAGAGGGAGGCAAACAATAAGAGACTCTTAACTATATGAAACAAACAAGGTTGCTAGAGGGGTGGGGTGGGGGGATAAGGTACTTGGGTGTTGGGCATTAAGTAGGGCACTTGAAGTAATGAACACTGGGTGTTATATGCAACTGATGGATCACTAAATTCTACTTCTGAAATTAACAATACAATATGTTTTAATTAATTTAAATTTAAATAAAAAGAATTTTAAAAACCTTACAAGCCTACACATCCCAAACTTATAATTGCTGAACCACTTTGGCAAATGGTATGTTAAAGGATACACATGAGATGCTCAGGATTTGATGACTTGGAAAAGCAAAGTAAAACTAATTTGCACCTGGTTAGGGATTTATTTATCAACATTCTGAATAAAATCCAAGGCCCTAGTGACCTAATCTCTGCACAGAATCATAGTAAGTGAAAAAACAAATATGACTCCAGGTGTCTTGAGGAATAGTATAGACCTTTACTGTTGGAGTTTTATACAGCGTACCACGTAAAAGTCTTCCCAATGATTTTCTTTAAATATCTACATTTCCTAAATGTCTGTTTTCATCCAGTCATCAATATATCTCCCCTGCTCTATTTTAATGCATGTTTCTTCTACTATCTTGCTGCTCAACTCTGTTTGCTTCTTTCTTCATCTCCACTCTTTTTGGACCCATCTTCCAGCTGGTAGTGACTGCTAAGACTTGAGCCCACCTACTAGCTATATTATTCCATTCTGAGGCAGTTGTGGAACCCAGAAGGTCCATTACTCTTATTTCTCTTGATCCCAGTGGGGGGGAAATAGGGGGAGCTTCTTGACAGTCCTCTTCTCACTTTTACTCTCAAAGTTTTTCTTAGGTTTTATAATTGAGCACTTTTAGTGATAAGCTCCCTATTATCTATCAAAGACAACACATCTAATTGGATTGAATGTCCCTGAAGGAATTTTAATTATTTAAAGTGCTAACAGTTCTTTGTTATATCTGATTAAAGCCAATAGATATTCCTAAGGAATAGTAACAAAATTTTGCCAGATTCAGATCTATAAAATAGCTTCTATTCTGCATTTAAACTTAGGATTTCCCCCCTTTTTACTTCAAAAAGTTGATAAATTAACCAGAACAGTGCCTCCTCACTCAAAGCTACAAAAGTAGAAATCAATGAAGTTGAAAAATTAAGATAAAACTATACATATAGTTGAGTGCTGGTGTAGGGGATAATGGTACCCCAGAATGGAAGAGAACCTAGTGCTATTGATGCAGAGCGACCAGGAAAGCTCCATAACCCATACCCTTTTCCATCCATGAACTTGGTCTTGGAAGGCAGTACAAGCTCCATGACGGGGTGATATCAGGGTAGTATTCAAGTCTGATTGAAATGAAGAAAGGATAGCAAAGATGCCACATACCTCAGCCTCTGGGCATTTCTTCACCCTGACCTTTCCTCCTATATCCTGAGAACTATATGGGGTGAAGCATGCTTATTTGAGAGTTAGCTTATTAAATCTGATTTGACATAATGTATATAAAAATTGAGTGACTAAAATAGAAAACCCAGTAATAGAGATGAATTCCAAAGTGCATGCAACTGAAACACAACTGATTTCTGTGCCTTGACTTTGTATCCTGCCACATTGCTGAATTCCTGTATGAGTTCTAGCAATTTTGGGCTGGAGTCTTTTGGGTTTTCCACATAGAGTATCACATCATCTGAAAAGAGTGAGAGTTTGACTTCTTCTTTGCCAATTTGAATGCCTTTTATTTCTTTTTATTGTCTGATTGGTGAGGCTGGGACCTATAATGCTATGTTGAACAACAGTGGTGAGAGTGGGCATCCCTGTCATGTTCCTGATGTTAGGGGAAAAGCTCTCAGTTTTTTCCCATTGAGAATGATATTCACTGTGGGCTTTTCATAGATGGCTTTTATGATATTGAGGTATGTTCTCTCTATCCTTACAAGAAAGGATGCTGCTGCATTTTGTTAAATGCATTTTCTACATCAATAAAATAAATCAATTTTATTAATGTGCTCTATCAGGTTGATTGATTTGTGAATGTTGAACCACCCTTGCAGCCCAGGAATAAATTCCACTTAGTCATAGTGTATAATCTTTTTAGTGACTGTTGGATCCTATTAGCTAGGATCTTGGTGAGTATTTTGGCATCTGTGTTCATCAGAGATATTTGTCTGTAATTTTTGTTTTTAGTGGTGTCTTTGTCTGGTTTGGGGATCAAGGTATTGCTAGCCTCACAGAAAGTGTTTGGAAGTCTTCCTCTCCTCTCCTTCCTTCCTTCCTTCCTTCCTTCCTTCCTTCCTTCCTTTCCCCCTCTCTCTCTCTCTCTCTCTCTCTCTCTTTCTTTCTTTTTGAATCAGTTTCAGAGGTATAGGTATTATTTCTTCTTAAATGTTTGGTAGAATTCCCCTGGGAAACTGGTCCTGGGCTCTTGTTTGTTGGGAGATTTTTGACAACTGCTTCAATTTCCTTGCTGGTTATGGATCTGTTCAGATTTTCTATTTCTTTCTGGTTCAGTTTTGGTTGTTATGTTCTCTAGGAATGCATCCATTTCTTCCCGATTGTCAAATTTGCTGGCATATAGTTGTTCATAATACGTTCTTATAATTGTTTGTATTTCTTTTGTGTTGGTTGTGATCTCTCCTCTTTCACTCATGATTTTATTAATTTGGATCTCCTCTTTTCTTTTTGATAAGTCTGGCCAGGACTTTATTCATCTTATTAATTCTTTCAGAGAGCCAGCTCCTAGTTTTGTTGAGTTGTTCTACTGTTCTTTTGGTTTCTATTTCATTGATTTGTGTTCTGATCTTTATTATTTTTCTTTTTCTGTTGGATTTAGGCTTTATTTGCTGACCTTTCTCCAGCTCCTTTAGTTGTAGGGTTAGGTTGTGAATTTGAGACCTTTCTTATTTCTTGAGAAAGGCTTGTATTGCTATGTACATTCCTCTTTGGACTGCCTTTGCTGCATCCCAAAGATTTTGAATGTTGTGTCTTCATTTTCATTTGTTTCCATGAAATTGTTTAATTTTTCTTTGATTTCCTGGATGACCCATTCATTCTTGAGCAGGACACTCTTTAGCCTCCATGTTCTTGAATTCTTTCCAAATTTCCTCTTGAGTTCAAATTTCAAAGCATTGTGGTCTAAAAATATGCAGGGAATGATCCCAATCATTTGGCACCAGTTGAGACCTGATTTGTGACCCAGGATGTGATCTATTCTGGAGAATGTTCAGTGTGCACTAGAGAAGAATGTGTATTCTGTTGCTTTGGGATGGAATTTTCTAAATATATCTGTGATGTCCATCTCATCCAGATGTGATGTCTTCTGAAAAGTGCTCCATGTGCACATAAGAAGAATGTGTATTTGTTGCTTTAGGATGGAATGCTCTGTCCATATCTGTGAAGTCCAACTAGTCCAATGTGTCATTCAAAGCCTTTGTTTCCTTGCTGGTCTTTTAAAAATTTTTTATATTTTTATTTTTTATTATGTACAATTAGTCAACATATAGTCCATCATTAGTTTCTGGTGTAATATTCAATGATTCATTAGTTATGCATAACACCCAGTGCTTATCATAACATGTGTCCTCCTTAATATCCATCATCCAGTTACTCTATTCCCCCACCCCTTCCCTTTTATGACCCTCAGTTTGTTTCCTGGAGTCCAGAGTCTCTCACACTTTGTCTCCCTCTCTGATTTCCTCCCATTCATTTTGCCTCCCTTCCTCTATGGTTCTCTGCATCATTCCTTATATTCAACATATGAGTGAAACCATACGATAATTGTCTTTCTCTGCTTGACCTATTTATGACCTAATCTTTGACAATGCAGGAAAGAATATACAATGGAAAAAAGACAGTCTTTCCAATAAATTTTGCAGGGAAAATTGGACAGCCACATGCAGAAGAATGAAACCAGACCATTCTCTTATACCTTGTTGATCTTCTGCTTAGATGATCTGTCTGTTGCAGTGACTAGGGTGTCAAAGTCCCCTAGTATTACTGTATTATTATCAATGTATTTCTTTAATTTCTTAAGGTTTCAGCTATGATTTGCTCAAATATACTTTCTGTCCTTCTCTCTCTTCTTCCTCCCAATAATTCTAATATTGTTTTGCTTTATGGTATGGATGGTTTCTCAAGGCCTTCCCTCATGGTCAGTCATTTGTTTTTCTCTCTTTTCCTTAGCTTACTTCCTTTCCATCATCTTGTCTTCTATGCCACTGACTCTTTTGTCTCATTTACAATAGCTGTTAGAATATCTATTTCAAACTGCCTCTCAGTTAAAGCATTTTTAACTTTGGCCTGATTAGATTTCATTTCTGCACTAAGAGATTTCTCTAGTGTCTTTTAGACTTTTCTCAAGTCCAGCTAGTAACTTTATAATCATCATTCTGAATTCCAGCTCTGACCATTTTACTTATATCCACATGGATAGATCTGTGGCAGGGAGTATTGCCTCTGGTTCTCTTTTATTGTGATTTCCTCCTTCTAGTCATTTTCCCCAGAGAAGAATGGATGAAAAAGAGAATGAAGAAATAACAACCATGACTGAAGCACAATACATATTAGACAAATTCGAAGAGGTCAGAACCAGAAAAGAAAATTAAAGGGTGGGGGGAGAGAGAATCCAGGTGTACAAAACCAGGTGATCCACTCGGTCATGGTGTATTTTGGTCTGTTTGTTAGAAGACACTGAATCCTGAAATTCTAAAGAAAGAAAAACTGATTTATATACCAAAATAAAATTGAATGCAGTAATGGAAGCCAAAGAAGAATATATCTATAAAGTGTAAATGTAAAAATGAAAGTTAAAAAAAGGCTTAAAAAGAAAGAGTTGACAAAATAGGAAACTAGTTGAAAAGGAAAAAAAAAAAGAGAAGGAAATTTTTAAACTGAAAGAAAAGAATCATGAGAAAAATTCTATATTCTTTTTCCTCTAACACTGGAGTTGTGCAGTTCTGTGTGCTCAGTAAGCTTCTGTTTGCCTTCTATTTGCCTTCTGTTCCAGCTGATCTTCTGGGGAAGGGGCTGCTGCACTGATTCTCAGGTGTCTTTGCCTGGGCATAGTTGTACCTCCCCTTGGCAGTGGGCTGGGCTCAGTGTAAGCTTTTTCTGGTCGCTCTCTGTGGCTTTTTTTCCTTAAAGCATCTGTACTGCTTTAGAATATGAAAATAAAAATGACTGCACCCTTATCTCCAGCCCTGGAGCTGAAAGGTCATGGCACCTTCTCTTAGATAAACCCTCAGGGAAAAGCCATTTTCACTTTTGTGTGCACCAAACCCTGTAAACTCCAGCCATATGTGCCCACACAGATCCTCCCAGGGGAAGGCAGAGGGTCCATGAGTTGTTGCCCTTTGCTGGGCCCTTGCATGGAGAGAAGTCACCTAATCACACCATAGTTCCCAGTTGTTGACAAACTGAGCTGAGAGCCTCTTCCCAGGCTCACTGAGGGTGGCTAGTTTCCCTGCTTCAATGCTTGGGAACTATGCTGGCTCAGGCACTGCCTTTTTTTCTGTGACTATGGGGATCTTGGGACCACACTGTCCCACCTAGGATTCTGCCTTGTTACACCACCGGAGGACCTTTCAGGCAAGGGTGTCTCTCATTGGAGCATGTTTCTAAGGGTTCTGATTTTGCCCTGTAGGGCTATATCACTTTCTGATAACCAGCTTATGGAAGCTCACTGTACCTGCTGTTTATCTTCCAATATATCCCTTCAGATTCAGATCTCCACACCTCCACCCTTCCAGAAAGTGGTCATTTTTCTACTTGTAGAATTCCAGTAATTATTTTCTTACATCTCAAGTTGAATTTATAGGTGTTCAGAATGATTTGATAGTTATCTAGTTAAATTCAAGTTGAGGGAAATTGGAGGGGGAGATGAACCATGAGAGATTATGGACTCTGAAAAACAATCTGAGGATTCTGAAGGGTCAGGTGTGTGTGTGTGTGTGTGGGGGAAGTTGGGCCAGCCTTGTGGTGGGTATTGTGGAGGGCACGTATTGCATGGAGCACTGGGTGTGGTGCATAAACAATGAATTCTAGTATACTGAAAAGTAATTAAAAAATAAAAAAAAAGAAGGAAAACTTCCAAACTCATTTTATGAGGCCAGCATCACCTTGATCCCAAAACCAGACAATATCCCATCAAAAAAGAGAGCTATAGACCAATATCCTTGATGAACACAGATGTGAAAATACTCAACAAAATACTAGCCAATAGGATTCAACAGTACATTAAAAGGATTATTCACCACGACCAAGTGGGATTTATTCCAGGGCTGCAAGGTTGGTTCAACATCCGCAAATCAGTCAATGTGATACAACACATCAATAAAAGAAAGAACAAGAACCATATGATACTCTCAATAGATGCTGAAAAAGCATTTGACAAAGTACAGCATCCCTTCCTGATCAAAACTCTTCAAAGTGTAGGGATAGAGGGCACATACCTCAATATCATCAAAGCCATCTATGAAAAACCCACTGCAAATATCATTCTCAATGGAGAAAAACTGAAAGCTTTTCCGCTAAGGTCAGGAACACGGCAGGGATGTCCATTATCACCACTGCTATTCAACATAGTACTAGAGGTCCTAGCCTCAGCAATCAGACAACAAAAGGAAATTAAAGGCATCCAAATCGGCAAAGAAGAAGTCAAATTATCACTCTTCGCAGATGATATGATACTATATGTGGAAAACCCAAAAGACTCCACTCCAAAACTGCTAGAACTTATACAGGAATTCAGTAAAGTGTCAGGATATAAAATCAATGCACAGAAATCAGTTGCATTTCTCTACACCAACAAAAAGACAGAAGAAAGAGAAATTAAGGAGTCAATCCCATTTACAATTGCACCCCAATCCATAAGATACCTAGGAATAAACCTAACCAAAGAGGCACAGAATCTATACTCAGAAAACTATAAAGTACTCATGAAAGAAATTGAGGAAGACACAAAGAAATGGAAAAATGTTCCATGCTCCTGGATTGGAAGAATAAATATTGTGAAAATGTCTATGCTACCTAAAGCAATCTACACATTTAATGCAATTCCTATCAAAGTACCATCCATCTTTTTCAAAGAAATGGAACAAATAATTCTAAAATTTATATGGAACCAGAAAAGACCTCGAATAGCCAAAGGGATATTGAAAAAGAAAGCCAACGTTGGTGGCATCACAATTCCGGACTTCAAGCTCTATTACAAAGCTGTCATCATCAAGACAGCATGGTACTGGCACAAAAACAGACACATAGATCAATGGAACAGAATAGAGAGCCCAGAAATAGACCCTCAACTCTACAGTCAACTAATCTTCGACAAAGCAGGAAAGAATGTCCAATGGAAAAAAGACAGCCTCTTCAATAAATGGTGCTGGGAAAATTGGACAGCCACATGCAGAAAAATGAAATTGGACCATTTCCTTACACCACACACAAAAATAAACTCAAAATGGATAAAGGACCTCAATTTGCGAAAGGAATCCATCAAAATCCTTGAGGAGAACACAGGCAGCAACCTCTTTGACCTCAGCCGCAGCAATATCTTCCTAGGAACAACGCCAAAGGCAAGGGAAGCAAGGGCAAAAATGAACTATTGGGATTTCATCAAGATCAAAAGCTTTTGCACAGCAAAGGAAACAGTTAACAAAATCAAAAGACAACTGACAGAATGGGAGAAGATATTTGCAAACGACATATCAGATAAAGGACTAGTGTCCAGAATCTATAAAGAACTTAGCAAACTCAACACCCAAAGAACAAATAATCCAATCAAGGAATGGGCAGAGGACATGAACAGACATTTCTGCAAAGAAGACATCCAGATGGCCAACAGACACATGAAAAAGTGCTCCATATCACTCGGCATCAGGGAAATACAAATCAAAACCACAATGAGATATCACCTCACACCAGTCAGAATGGCTAAAATAAACAAGTCA
This sequence comes from Mustela erminea, assembly GCF_009829155.1. Classification (NCBI taxonomy): domain Eukaryota; kingdom Metazoa; phylum Chordata; class Mammalia; order Carnivora; family Mustelidae; genus Mustela; species Mustela erminea. The sequence goes on along the minus strand of NC_045615.1, from coordinate 160,477,457 downwards.
GGAAATGACAGATGCTGGCGAGGATGCGGAGAAAGGGGAACTCTCCTACACTGTTGGTGGGAATGCAAGCTAGTGCAGCCACTCTGGAAAACAGCATGGAGGTTCCTCAAAATGTTGAAAATAGAACTGCCCTATGACCCAGCAATTGCACTAAAGGGCATTTACCCTAAAGATACAAACGTAGTGATCCAAAGGGGCACGTGCACCCGAATGTTTATAGCAGCAATGTCCACAATAGCCAAACTATGGAAAGAACCTAGATGTCCCTCAACAGATGAATGGATCAAGAAGATGTGGTATATATACACAATGGAATACTATGCAGCCATCAAAAGAAATGAAATCTTGCCATTTGCGACAACATGGATGGAACTAGAGCGTATCATGCTTAGCGAAATAAGTCAAGCAGAGAAAGACAACTATCATATGATCTCCCTGATATGAGGAAGTGGTGATGCAACATGGGGGCTTAAGTGGGTAGGAGAAGAATTAATGAAACAAGATGGGATTGGGAGGGAGACAAACCATAAGTGACTCTTAATCTCACAAAACAAACTGAGGGTTGCTGGGGGGAGGGGGTTTGGGAGAAGGGGGTGGGATTATGGACATTGGGGAGGGTATGTGCTTTGGTGAGTGCTGTGAAGTGTGTAAACCTGGTGATTCACAGACCTGTACCCCTGGGGATAAAAACATATATTTATAAAAAATAAAAAATTAAAAAAAAAATTTTAAAAGGGATCAGATGAAATGAGGTTCCCTACTCTTCCACCATCTTGCCTTTCTCCTCTATATGACCTTTTTTGACAACAGTTTTAAGCAGCTGTTGAAATTCAAAAATTTCTTGGTCTTTGAGACCAAGGAGAAATTTAAAAAAACAGCAATAACAAAAAAAGCCAAATGGAATATGGAGTGTATATGTGTCATGAAGTATTATAGAACACTTAGCTGGGGCTTTAATCGCTAAGATTTTGTGAAACCTATTTTAGAGAAAATTGAAGTTGGGAATGATATCAGATGCTTTTTTTTTTCTTTAAGTTCAGATCTTATTGGGGTCACTTCCTTGTGTGTATTAAATAAATAGCCTCTCTTCACACAGGGCTGTTTGCTGTCATACTTCTTCTAAAGCTTCTTTTAACAGGCCAAGGAAGGATGCCAGTGATTCCAAAATAGGGAAAATGACCTTTTCTCCTAATTGGCATTACACTGTGGAAAGATTTATTAAGACACTTAAGAGAATAATTGAAAATTAAAAAAAAAAAGCCATGTGAGGGATTTTGTCCCAGAAGAAAATCTTACAAGTTGTCTTTTTTTGTTTAAAGTTGGATGGTTGCACATTTTTTCTTAAGTGTCAAGGTAATACACACCATTAAGGAGAGTACTTAGTACTTCTTGTGTTAACTCTGCTCTTCCTCTCATAGAATCCTAACTTTTAGTTTATCACTTAGGTACTTTGCTAAAATACTCTTTTGCATGGAGCACGGGGTGTGGTGCAAAAATAATGAATACTGTTATGCTGGAAATAAAAATAAATTAAATAAAAAAAAAAAAGAAAAAAAAAAGAAAAAAAAAATAAAATACTCTTTTGTAGTCAGATGTGATGAAATGAATAAAAATTTCTGGTAAGTTACCTGAAAGGTGCTTAAGTGCTTTTTTTCCTCCCTCTGTCTTGTTATAGGGAACATGGGCATATTGCTTAAATATCCATCCCCACCTTGGATAATGAGAATGAGAGCAACTGCTTAAGAATGGCAAAGAAGCTAAGAGGCGCCTGAGTCTCTGAGGACTATTCAGGTACTGTGTCAGCTTGGGGCTGTCTATTCTGGTCTAGTTTTATGTGAAAGAGAAAGAACTATCTCACTCTTTGAGTCATGTTTTCTAATCTTTCTTATACACAGGCAAAGCTAACCATGACTGATACAAATATTAAGATTATTTTCTATGTTTAATCCAAAAAATACAGAATTTCCTTAGAGTAGTTTTTGTGTTTATTTAAGGAAAGTGCATGGCAGAAAGATATATTCAGCTTCTAAAAAGTAAGTTAATGAAATCCATTTAAAGAAGATGAATCTCGACTTTTACCTGACATCTGAGACAAAATTCAATTTGAGGTGCGTTAAAGGCCTAAATGTGAAAGCTTGCTATTGGGTTTTAGGAGAAAACAGAGGAGAATATCTTTGTGACTTGAGAGCAGGCAGACTTTTCTTAGGACAAAGAAAATAGTAACTGTAAAAAGAAAAGTTGGTTCAAATTATGTTATCAAAAATTTAAAACTTAGGCTCATCAACAGTTGTCACTATAAAAGGATGAATAGGCAAGTTACAGAGTTAGAAAAAAAAATTTGTAAAACATATATCCCACAAAGGAATTGTATTCAGGATATATAAGTCACTCTTGCAGTTCAACAATAAAAAGAAATTAAAAACATGAACAAAGATTTGTATAGATACTTCACAAAGGAAAATAATGAACAACCATTAAGCATATAAAAACTATTTGATATAGGTCATCACAAGAATGAAAATTAAAACTACAATCCTGTACCAATCCTAAACACTAAAATGGGTAAAATTAACAATTTAAACGGACAATTTTAAGATTGGGCAAGAATGTGGAACAACCAAAACTCTTGTACATTTTTTTGGTATGAGTGTGAAGAGATACAAAAATTTAGTATTTACCTAAGAAAAACAAAACCAGGTGTTCACAATTAGACTTGTATAAGAATATTCTAGCGATCTTATTAATAATAGCCCCAAACTGGCTATTTGGAAACAAACAGTAGCTAGTGAATGGCTGAACTAATTGTGCTATATGCATAACATGGGATGCTAGTTAGCAATGAAAAGGAACAAGTACAGACACAGGGAACAAAGTGGATGCATACCAAGAACGTTACACGGACTGAATGAAGTTTTCTCGGTGAAGTGTCTGTTAAAGTTGTTTGCCCAATTTTAAGTTGGGTTATATGTTTTCATATTATTGAGTTGTAAGAGTACTTTATGTATCTTAGATACAAGTCCTTTGTATTGTGAGTATTTTACATACCAGCATTCGGTATATCTTGGTGAGTATGCTATGTACCCTTGAAAAGAATGTGTAAAAAAAAAAAAGAATGCGTATTGTGCTGTTATTGGGTTATAATATTCTGTAAATATCAACTGAATCAAGTTGGTAGTGTTTTCCAGATCTTCTATATTACTGAATTTTATCTGCCTTTGATACAATTCAGGAAAAAATATAAATAAAATTTTTATTCAGTAAGAATAAAATAAAGTTGCTCTGAGAAAGGGGCATTCAAATAGCCAACTATGACTGCAATTTTTCTTTCTCCCTTTAGTTTTCTCAGTTTAGTTTTACATTTTCTAAAGCTCTCTTTTCAGGTGTATAAACATTTAGGGTTGTTATGTCTTAATAAATGGCTCCTTTTATCATGATGAGGTATTTCTCTTTATTACTAGTACCACCCTTATTCTTGGATTGTATTCTATCTGATATTGATATAGTCCCATCAGGTTCTTTTTGCTTGCTGTTTGCATGTTATGTTTTTCCATCCTTTTATTTTTTAGAGAATTTTATTTATTTGAGAGAGAGAGAGAGAGAGAGCACAAGTTGGGGGAGGAGGGTCAGAGGCAGAAGGACAAACAGACTTCTTGTTGAACAAGGAGCCCAACATGGGGATTGATCATAGTACCCCAAGGCAGGTGCTTAACAAACTAAGCCACCCAGGTGCCCCTATTTTTCCATCCTTTTAATTTTAATCTATTTGTATCTTTACATTTTAAAATGCATCTTTTATAGGTAGTGCTATGGACTGAATTGTGTCCTCCAAAAATTGAAGTCATATGTTGACTGTGTTTGGAAATAGCATTCTCTGTTTTTTTGCTTGTTTTAGTTTTTGTGGTGTGTGTGTGTGTGTGTGTGTGTGTGTGTGCGCGTGTGCGCATGTGTGTATAGGTGAGCCTGGTGGTGGGTATTAAGGAGGGCATGTATTGCATGGAGCACTGGGCGTGATGCATAAACAATGAATCTTGGAATACTGAAAAAAATAAAATTAAAAAATAAAAAAGGAAATCAGTGCTATAAAAATCCATTTTATCAAAGAGAAATACCATGAAGCATCTTATATGTGGACAGTAGTTCAAGAGTTGTTGCTATTTTCCCCTAATTTTATAATGGTTCCTTTATTTAAATGGGAATTTCAAAGGGCATGGAAGAGAAGAGGGTCCAGGTTCCATATTGTCTGACACTATTGTGTTCTAGTAATGTGCTTTTATTTTTTATTATGTTATGTTAGTCACCATACAGTATGCCATTAGTTTTTGATGTAGTGTTCCAAGATTCATTGTTTATATATAACACCCAGTGCTTTAAACATTATTTTTCCTTCAGAATTTCTAATTCCACATAGGAACACACTGTAACTTTAAAGGATTTAATCCAAATGTGTCAAGTATGCTCAGAATGGCTCTGTGGCCTTCTGACCTCAAAAAATAAAAAATAAATCAGTGAATCAGTGTGATATGAATGTTGAATTAAAGCTCAAGAAGTACAGACACTGTCATATTTTTCAAGAATGATTAATGATATGGGAAAATATTTGTAATACGATAAAAGTAGCATACCGTCCAGTGTTTTAGGGCAAGTCACTCAAATCTTTCTAATCATAATTTTTTCCCATGAAAATAATGTTAAGGAAAACTCAAAGTTAATATAGAGATATTTATCATCCTGTCTCTTTTACAACCTTGAAAAGTTCAAGAGAGAGAAAATTTATTTCAAAGTTTTTATTTATTGGATAGTCCACAATGTCCAGATTCAACTACAAATCTGTTCTTCCCATTTTTTATAAGATAGCGTGTATAGTAGTAGTTAAGGGTCTTTAGAACCATACTAAAGACATTTGCTTTAGAGCCAAATATTGCCTTGGGTTACCTTGGGGCTTCAGTCACGTAAGTGACTGACTCTTGCTTTCAGCTTAGGTCATGATTTTAGGGTCCTGGGATCAAACCCCATCTTGGGCCTCTCACTCAGCTGGGAGTCCACTTGAGGAGTCTTTCTCTCTCCCTTTGCCCCTCCTCCTGCTCCCTCCCTTTCTTTCAAATAAATAAATCCCCCCAAAGTAAATATTGGTTTAACTGCTTACTTATTGAGAATCCTTGGTAAACTGTTTAAACTCTTACACTTAAATTCTTAAGCTTAAATTCTGAGATTACTTAAATGTAAAGTAGGGGAGATAGTCATACTTTCCTCATAAGACTGTTATGAGAATCAAATGAATGTCCACAAAACCCTTAAAATAATAGAGCCATGCATGAAATCTTTGAATAAATATTAACTTCAAAAATGAGAACTGCCCAATCATGCATATTTAGGAAGTTGTTGTTGAGCAGCTTCTAAAATGGGTCCCAGTGATTCCTGCCCTTTTTTTACTCATACTCGTGTATAATCCTCTTCCCTTTAGTGTGGCCTGAGAGGTTTGTTAATAACTAACTGAATACGGGAAAAGTGATGGGACGTCACTTCTGAGATGGGATTATAAAAGATGGTGATTTCTGTCTTGCTTGTACTCTGTCTCTCTGGCTCTTTTCGCTTGCTCACTTTGATCAAGAAAACAGCCATATGCTGAGCTTCCAATAGCCGGTGAGTAACTGAGGCCCTTAGTCCGAGAACCTGCCAGGAACTGAATCCTGCAAACAGCCATGCAAGTGAGCTGGGCAGAGGGCTCTTCCCTATTCAGTCTTGGAAACTTGTGACAGACACTGAGCCAGAGGACTCCACTAAGCTGCACCTAGATTCCTGACCCATAGAAATTATGACATAATGTTTGCTATTTTAATTCACTAAGTTTGGAATAATTTGTTATCCCCAAATAATACATACTTGGTACTAGAGGTGATATGCCTTAGTAACAACTACTTAAAAATTTCAGAGCTGCACTGGGACCAGGCAGCAGGAGGAGGCTGGAAAGATTTTGAGGAACACAATAAAGGAAACCCAAGTTGCTTTGAACAAACTGGCAGTAGAAATCTGAACCTTGGGGCACCTGGGGGGCTCAGTGGGTTAAAGCCTCTGCCTTTGGCTTGGGTCATGATTTCAGGGTCCTGGGATTGAGCCCCACATCAGGCTCCCTGCTCAGTGGGGAGCCTGCTTCCTCCTCTCTCTCTCTCTCTCTCTGCCTACTTGTGATCTCTCTCTGTCAAATAAATAAATAAAATCTTAAAAAAAAAAAAAAGAAAGACATCTGGAATTTGGGGATGCTGCTTGGGAGGGATAAAAGGGAAGTGAGAAACATGCTATTGGGAACTGCAAGAATTTTTTTTTTAATTTAATTTTATTTTTTCAGTGTTCCAAGATTCATTGTTTGTGGCCACATCCAGTGGTCCATGCAATATGTGCCCTCCTTAATACCCACCATCAGGCTCACCCATCCCCCTACCCCGCTCCCCACCAAAACCCTCAGTTTGTTTCTCAGAGTCCACAGTCTCTCATGCTTCTTCTCCCCTTCCAATTGCCACCAATTCACTTTTCTTCTCCTTTTAATGTCCTCCATGTTATTCCTTATGCTCCACAAGTAAATGAAACCATAGGACAAGTGATTGTCTCTGCTTGACTTATTTCACTCAGCTTAATCTCTTCCAGTCCCATCCATGTTGATATAAAATTTGGATATTCATCATTTCCAATAGAGGCATAATATCCCATTGTATATATGGACCATATCTTCTTTTTCCATTCGTCTGTTGAAGAGCATCTTGGTTCTTTCCACAGTTTGGCGGCTGTTACGAACATTGGGGTACACATGGTCCTTCTCTTCACTACATCTGTATCTTTGGGGTAAATACCCCGTAGTGCAATTGTGGGGTCATAGGGTAGCTCTGTTTTTAATTTCTTAAGGAATCTCCACACTGTTTTCCGAAGTGGCTGCACTAACTTGCATTCCCACCAACAGTATAAGAGGGGGAAACTGCCGGAATTCTTGTTACGTATCGGCAGAAAAACTGTCATCTGCACTTATGTGGGAAGCAGAAAAATACCTATGAACTTGGTAACATAGATGAGATTTCCAAGAAGGGTATTGAAGGTGCTAGTTTATTCTTGCTGCTTATGTAAGTAAGGAAATGCAAGAGGGCAGAGCAGTTAATTGGAAAAGAGACAGAAATGAATGGTTTTGAAAATTCTCCTTCAAAAACTAACTATGTACTATATGCTGGCTAATTGAACATAATAACAAAAGAAAAAAGAAAGAAAAGAAAGTTTTCCTCTTCCCCAGAGAACAAAAAATGCTAAAATTAAAAAGTGGCATCTGTTTACTGTTAGAAAAATGTTCTAGAGATAAAGCAAAGGAAGTACCTGTAATGTGTTCAGACTTCAGAAGGATCGAAGGACCAGGTCATTATTCAGTTCATGAAAGGCCACATAAAGAGAATAATCATGCACCTCATAGGCCTTCTACAGCTGGCCCAGGAAGGATCATACTATGGTCTCAGCCTTCTCAGCAGGAGTGCAGTGTAAAGAAGAGCTTATCTAGAAGAGATTTATGGGTGCAGCATTTGTTTAACAGTGTGAACACCAATACATTTCACAGAAGTCCTAGAAAGTTTTTGAGAAAATTGTATCCACAGATACACCACTGGCTTGGACTGAAAGGGACAGGGACAGGACATAATGAAAAGTGGCAATTAGGCCTCCAAAATTCTACAGGTGGAAGCAGGCTGAGAAAATTATTCAGTTACATTTTTTCCATGAAAAAAGGAAGGATGACTCAAAGGGTGGAACAGTAGCCCAGAGAGTAGAGCCAAGAGCCATAGAGAATTATTCTTGGGCCTTAAAAACTAATGAAGAAACCTCCAACATTTTCCTTATTGGATTTCAGAATTGCTATGGGCAGTGACTCCTTTGTGTATCTTATTTTCCTCCCTCCTGGAGCAGGAGCATTTATAGCGATTACCCTATGCCTGCACTATCATTGTGTTTTGGGTGTATATGTAACAGATAACCATAGCTTTAGAGCTACAGATCTACAAACTGAGAGGAACTTTACTCAAAAGATGTGTTTAGGAGATATATCCAAGAGCCTCATCCATACCTGGATCTTATTTAGATGAGAAGATTATGGATTTTGATACCAATACACACTGCCCAGTCAGTTACTCTCATTTATATTCTCATTTACTTAGTCACTTATTGAGTGCTTACTGTTTAGAAGTCTCTGAGTTACATTCAGGGTATTAAAAGTTAAATAAAACATGGTTCCTTACTTTAAGTTTGGTGGGAAAGACAGAGAGGTAAACCCAAAATACTATCGTAGTGAAATGAGTACCACATCGTGATAAGCCCAGCATGCAATGGGAGCAGAGCTCTAGCATCCAAATAAGGAAAGTTCTGGTGAGGCGATAGTTGATCCAAGTACTAAAGGACAAGTAGAAGTGATTTGGGTTGAACTGTATGAAATTTCCATTCTTATAGTTCAGAAATGATTGATTATTGGTAATTTATTATGGTACAACCTTATAGGAAGGTGAGGAGTGTTATAAGCAGAGGACTTCCAGTTGAATATAATAAATTGAGCACAAATATGTTTATCCACACTTGGACTTTTTTCTTAGGATGAGTTAAATGTTTATGTTTTTATCTGTTATTGTATAAGTTACTAGCTCAGCAGTCTGAGATATTTCCTGTGCAGACCCTGAAGCAAACATTGAGTGGAATAGTCCAGAGCCCTAAATGCGTTAGTTTGTCCATCTCTATTAACACCACTTTGATGTTGACAGGAGACAGCTGGGTTCTCTCTGTATGAACAGGTGACACATTTCTCCTGGAAGGGAGAATGATTCCAAGGAGAATCAACCACCACAGGGAAACTGATGAATATGCCATTTCAAAAAATCTTCATAATATTTTTTTAACACATTATCACAACTATGATCATTAGCCAACTTTCAATAATTCCATCTTTAGTATGATTGTGAGGGCGCTGAAGGTGGATGAAATGTTGATCATTAAGTCTCACCAGTTTTGTTTTTCTTTTTTTAAAAGATTTTATTTATTTATTTCACAGACAGAGATCACAAGTAGGCAGAGAGGCAGGCAGAGGCGGGGGTTGGGGGGAAGCAGGCTCCCTGCTGAGCACAGAGCCTTATGCAGGGCTTGATCCAGGACTCTGGGATCATGATCTGAGCCAAAGGCAGAGGCTTCAACCCACTGAGCCACCCAGGCGCCCCCAGTTTTGTTTTTCTTAAGAATATGAATCACAAATGGCTTTTCACTAGTGGTACTTTAGTACCATTCAATTTTCATTGAATATTTTGGCTCTTTACCCTGATATTGCTTGGTTTGACTTAAGAAAACTGTAATGAACATACTGGGTTTTGTTTGTTTGTTCATTTGATTTTGTGTGTTGCTTGGGAGTAGTTACATGAAAATGAGGAATTTCATTAAAAAAAAATACAAACAGGGATGGGTTTTTGCTTCCTCTTGCAGGGATCAAGAGGACATATATACAACAAAAGGGAGCAATTATAACTAAAATATTTGGAACTACTGACTAAGAGGAAGAAAAACAGTAACTACCTTACTTCTCTGGGGAGCAAGGATTCTCAGCACCCTGGGTGATGAACTTAAAGGTTTCAAGGCTGAAGAGATCTTTCTTTTTCTCACATTTTAAACAATCTCAACTTTATTTTTCCAGTGTGTTCAATTCCAATATTGCAGTAGAAATGTCTGAAGAACTGTCAACATTTGATTTTAGATCAAGCATCCTGGCTGATTCCCAGCCTGAGACATAAAGGGTCCTACATGGCATAGGCCTCAGGCCACATGGGAAATCACAGAAAAAAAGCAGCCTGGTTGAAGAAGGGGCAGGGAGCTGCCCAGGCCTGTTCTGGGTCCAAACCTGGCCTTACTCTATTGTGGTGGGACCTACCCTCTAACAGAGACTGGAAATCTGAAAATCCCACTGAAATGACATTAAAGAAATTTTTAAAAGGGAAAAATCCGGGAGCAAAGATACCAAGAGAAAAAGGACATATATATGGCTATATAACAAATGGACAAGTGGTAATTAACTTAGTGGACCAGAGTAAGTAGAATCCTCTTTGAAAGTAAAGGAAACTCTGAAGAGGAATAACTTATTCCATAAAACTTCACATAATAGACATGAAAAAGTATTCACATCAAGGATATTTCTGAACCTTGTATCAAATAGGAGATATTTAAACCTCTCAGAGATTGAAAAGAGCAGATATTATATACAATTGATCAGTAATTAGAATCATATCAAATTTGTTCATACCAATGCTGAAGGCTAGAAGTTGAAAGAGCAATGTCTTTAAACTTCTGAGGAAAATAATTCCAACCTATATTTTGATACAGACACAAAGAAAGGTATAATTAAGCAATTTTTAGATATCAATGTCTCAAAAAGTTTCCCTTTCTTTTTAGAAAGCTATTGTAGGATATGCTCCAACAAAAGAAAGGATTAGCCAGTGGATCCAACATGGGAAGAGATCTAAGGAAGATCTTAGGATGACAACTGCACCAACCAGCCTACATTGGAACAGGAATGAAAAGATCAGGACGGGTATATCAAAGAAAAAGATGAAGCTCACTGATTATCAGACACATTTGAAGTTATTGGAGAGAAATTCTTTTTTTAGGGATTTTGGAGATTAATAAATGATAAGTACAGAGAAAACAAATAAATTAAAAACAAGACAATTATTAAATTTGGGGAAAATAAACAGGACAGACTCTGTCATCAAAGTATCTACATGTCGAAGATTATTTGACCATAGAGTTGAGGGTCCATATCTGGTCTCTCTACTCTGTTCCACTGTCTATGTGTCTGTTTTTATGCCAGTACCATGCTGTCTTGGTGATCACAGCTTTGTAGTAAAGCTTGAAATCAGGTAACGTGATGCCCCCAGTTTTATTTTTGTTTTTCAACATTTCCTTAGCGATTCGGGGTCTCTTCTGATTCCATACAAATTTTTGGATTATTTGCTCCAGCTCTTTGAAGAATACTGGTGGAATTTTGATCGGAATAGCATTAAAAGTATAGATTGCTCTAGGCATTATAGACATTTTAACAATGTTTATTATTCCGATCCAAGAGCATGGAATGGTCTTTCATCTTTTTGTGTCTTCTTCAATTTCTTTGATGAGTGTTCTGTACTTCCTCAAGTACAGATCCTTTACCTCTTTGGTTAGGTTTATTCCCAGTTATCTTATGGTTCTTGGTGCTATAGTAAATGGAATTGATTCTCTAATTTCCCTTTCTGTATTTTCATTATTAGTGTATAAGAAAGCCACTGATTTCTGTACATTGACTTTGTATCCTGCCACGTTGCAGAATTGTTGTATGAGTTCTAGTAGTTTGGGGGTGGAGTCTTTTGGGTTTTCCATATAAAGAATCATGTCATCTGCAAAGAGAGAGAGTTTGACTTCTTCATTACCAATTTGGATACCTTTTCTTTCTCTTTGTTGTCTGATTGCTGTTGCTAGGACTTCTAATACTATGTTGAACAAGAGTGGTGAAAGTGGGCATCCTTGTCGTGTTCCTGATCTCAACGGGAAGGCTGCAAGCTTTTTCCCATTGAGGATGTTATTTCTTGTGGGTCTTTCATAGATTTGATGAAGTTCAGGAATGTTCCCTCTATCCCTACACTTTGAAGCGTTTTAATCAGGAACGGATGCTGGATTTTTGTCAAATGTTTTTTCTGCATCAATTGAGAGGACCATGTGGTTCTTCTTTCTTCTCGTATTAATTTGTTCTATCACATTGATTGTTTTGCGAATGTTGAACCATCCTTGTAGCCCAGGGATGAATCCCACCTGGTCATGGTGGATAATCTTTTTAATGTGCTGTTGGATCCTGTTTGCTAGGATCTTGTTGAGAATCTTAGCATCCATATTCATCAGTGATATTGGTCTGATATTCTCCTTTTTGGTAGGGTCTTTGCCTGGTTTGGGGATCAAGGTAATGGTGGCTTCTTAGAAACGGTCTGGAAGTTTTCCTTCTGCTCCAATTTTTTGAAACAGCTTCAGGGGAATAGGTGTTATTTCTTCTTTGAAAGTTTGGTAGAATTCTCCAGGGAATCCGTCAGGTCCTGGGCTCTTGTTTTTTGGGAGGTTTTTTTTTTTTTAAGAATTTATTTATTTATTTGACATTTGGGAGGTTTTTGATCACTGCTTCAATCTCATTACTAAATATTGGTCTATTCAGGTTGTCAATTTTTCCTGGTTCAATTTTGGGAGTTTATAGTTTTCCAGGAATGCATCCATTTCATCTAGGTTGCTTAGCTTATCTAGCCATCAGGGAGATTCAAATTAAAACCACATTGAGATACCACCTTACACCAGTTAGAATGGCCAAAATTAGCAAGACAGGAAACAACATGTGTTGGAGGGGATGTGGAGAAAGGGTAACCCTCTTGCACTGTTGGTAGGAATGCAAGTTGGTGCAGCCTCTTTGGAGAACAGTGTGGAGATTCCTCAAGAAATTAAAAATAGAACTTCCCTATGACCCTGCAATTGCACTACTGGGTATTTCCCCCAAAGTTACAGATGGAGTGAAAAGAAGGGCCATCTGTACCCCAGTGTTTATAGCAGCAATGGCCACTGTCACCAAACTGTGGAAAGAACCATGATGCCCTTCAACGGATGAATGGATAAGGAAGATGTGGTCCATATACACTATGGAGTATTATGCCTCCATCAGAAAGGACGAATACCCAACTTTTGTAGCAACATGGATGGGACTGGAAGAGATGATGCTGAGTGAAATAAGTCAAGCGGAGAGAGTCAATTATCATATGGTTTCACTTATTTGTGGAGCATAACAAATAGCATGGAGAACATGGGGAGATAGAGAGGAGAAGGGAGTTGGGGGAAATTGGAAGGGGAGGTGAACCATGAGAGACTATGGACTCTGAAAAACAATCTGAGGGTTTTGAGGGGCGGGGGGTGGGAGGTCGGGGTACCAGATGGTGGGTATTATAGAGGGCACAGATTTCATGGAGCAGTGGATGTGGTGCAAAAATAATGAATACTGTTATGCTGAAAATAAATAAAAAATAAATTAAAACACACACACACAAAAAGTATCTACATGGACCTTCTGTGATGAATATTTAAAGTCAGAATAATATTAACACCAAATATTGAGCTAACCATACATTATAACTAGAAGAATCAAGGTACTGGAAATCATGTATATATGTTATATAGCTAAATCCTTAACATATACAGTTGGATATCAATAAATAATTAATAATATCAAACCTGAAAAAATTTAAGAATAATATAAGCATGTAATTTAGAAATATGGAGCCAAATAAGAGAAGACATAATAAAAGAATAAAATTTGGTTGTTTCTGGGCATTAAGAGTCAGGAGCGAGAAACTTACATAAGTCTTGTAGAACAGTTTCACTCTTCTAAACCAAGTACATTTTTTAAATTTTGAAAATAAAACAAGGATAATTCTAATCAGAAGTTGAGTTGTAGAGTTGTATCACAGCTTTAATGGAGGTTGGTCCATATATACAATGGAGTATTATGATTCCATCAGAAAGGATGAATACCCAACTTTTGTATCAACATGGATGGGACTGGAAGAGATTATGCTGAGTGAAATAAGTCAAGCAGAGAGAGTCAATTATCATATGGTTTTGCTTACTTGTGAAGCATAAGGAATAACATGGAGGACATAGGGAGATGGAGAGAAGTGAGTTCAGGGAAGTTGGAGGGGGAAATGAAGCATGAGAGACTGTGGATTCTGAGAAAGAAACTGAGGGTTTTGGAGGGGAGGTGTGTGAGGGGTTGAGTGAGCCTGGTGGTGGGTATTATGGAGGGCACATATTGCATGGAGCACTGAGTGTGATACATAAACAATGAATTTTGGAGCATTGAAAAGAAATTAAAAAAAGGAAGAAACAAAGATTTATGAAAGTCTCAAGTGTAGACAGAGCTTCCCATTGCAGAACAAGTGGAGAACTTTTTCTAATTGTACTAACTCAAAAGTCACAGTAAGTAGAATCAGAAGCAGAGAGAAAATGAAGCCAGGATCAGATATATTGCCTGAGGTTTGGCTTCTATGCAGATGTACTTGTTTATTGAATCTTTAGAAATTTACACTTGGAATTTTTGGCACAGACAAAATTAAACATTTGTCTCCTGCTCTGAAGTTTAAGTTAATCAAGACTCAGAAACAATGCAATTTTTATAACTAATTTCATGTGCTATAATCAAATGATTGGATGTGTTTTGGGGATTTATCTACTTACTCAAAGGTTTATATGTATGAAGGTAACTGCCCTAGGTGTGAAAATGTGAAGACTATTTTTTTCTAGGTCAATGAAATTTTAAAGGCAGCAGCGATAGATTTTATCACCAAAATGGAAATCCATTTTGCTGAGGACACAGAGAAAATGCTGAAGAAGTTTACCTTGGAAATGGGAATTGTGAAACAGCCTGTATGGCTCATCAAGTTGAAGTCTAGGATGATAATGTCAATGTAGTGTAAGAGAATATTGGAAATACATATTACCTTAGTGAGCTAGGATTAGTTTTGATCTTGCACATCTGGCCTATGCATCCATTAACAACATGCTGCCTGTGATGTAAATCAGATCCCAGTGCTCACAATGCATATCCATACTGGGGAATAGCAGATATGTGTTGTTTGCACAGCACCTTTCTTTCTGGGGAGCCATCTTGCTCACACACCTTTATCACCTCTTCAGTCCTGTGACCTCCGCTGTCTCTGGTTCTGGTTCTGTGTGGATTCCAACTGACTTCACATGGGAGCAATTTGACAGTGCCCCACTTTTCTGCTTACAACACACACTTCTTGCCTTTCATCCTTGAGTTCCGTAGCACAAATAAATTTCCTTTTCCTAAGTAGGCTAAAATAGTTTTATCAATTATAATTGAGAGTACTGGCTAACACAAGGGAGAAGATGTAGAATGTCAGCTCCATTAAAAATGTTATCGTAATCCTCATCCAAATCTGAGAAGTTGATATTATTCATTCTATTTTCTAGATGGAGAAACTAAGAATCAGCAACGGTAAGTAGCTGGGCCAAGGTCATGTGGCTTTTAAATAATAGAACCAGAATTTCAACTAGGTCCACCTAATTCTTAACTTATTATTTTTTAAAACTTTTTATTTATTTTTTAATTTCTTTTCAGTGTTCCAGAATTCATTGTTTATGCACCGCACCCAGTGCTCCATGCAATATGTGATTATTATTTCCACATAGCTTGTTGCTCCTCAATTACTGATAATATAATGGCTGAAATTGAATGCATTGGGTTTTTTAAAAGTTAGAATAAAGCCATTATCTAACTTAATAAAATTCAACTTTATAAGGAGCAAAGAGCAGCCCCCCCCCACACACAAAAACCACACAAAATAAATGTGTAATGGGAGCAAGAATGGAGAAGTGAAAGTGTAGTGAGAGTCAGGAAACATGACTTTTAACTCTGGTCCTGCCACTAATTGGCTATGTCGTCTTAGGTCAGTCCCTTAAAGTCATAGAATTCAGAACAGAAAGAAACCTCAGATTACCTTTCGTTCTGTATGCTAGTTTACCCCTTAGGAAAATTTACCCCAAGTGTTTCCATCAAATTTGGTCAGCATTGTGGTAGAGGGTGGTGTTATCTCTTAGAAATATTAGTGCTCAGGGTGATTGATCTTAGAAGAGCATTTGTGCTCTCCTACCTCTCTGTGACCACATTGCAATCTTTCTCCCATTAACCTCTTCTACTCTCAGGTTACTCAATTGTGCAGTTCTGTACCTATGGGAAAATTTTTCTTGAGTCCATTTGACAAATACTAACTCAGACTTCCTTTTCATGCTTTTATTCCCCCAAGTTAGTTATGTTGCATAAGACCGTTTAGATACACTAACAAGAAGTAGAATAGCAAACACCTATACCATTTCACTGTGTGCTACAACTGTTCATGAGTACATATAACATAATAATATGTTAATAATTATATTATTATAAAATATATATTCATTCTTTTGATCCTCATAACAACCTTATGAGGATAGTGCTATTATTGCACTGATTTTGTGGGCTAGGAAATCGAGATATGGAGAGGTTACTTGCTTAAGATGGTAAGCTGGGAAGTAGTCAGAGGGATGGAGTCTCCCTTTTGGCTGTACTAAGGATATTCTGTGGGGCTTAGCTTTTTTAGGCCTTAGTTCTAATATGTGAAATGGGATGAGAACAAAATTTTGTGTTTTCTCTGGTGCATTTACTGTGGTGCATGAAGTATGTAATTCATTCTGCATTGTCTCCAATATTTATTTTTTGAATTAAGCTTTCTTGGAACTTCTCTCTCACTATTTTGTAATCTGTAGGCAAACCAGTGGGCAAAGTGGGAATGATGGAGACACTTCAAGGACTAGGTCCTTAAACTTAATCAATTAATTAATTAGGGTTGTGTGTCTTCCTCTTTGTTTTCTATTCCAACATTAGGCTCAGATGACAGAAAGAACACTGAATGATGAAGACACCATAAATCATTTTTGGCCTTGTCTTTACCCTGACATCTACTAGGATATGGCCTTGGCAAGGCTATTACCCAGCTTGGATTTTACTCTTTCTTTATATGGAGAGGGAGATTAATTTGGTTAGATGACTCCTGCTATTTGTTCTGACTCTGAGAACAAAGTGGTTTTGAATCTGTGGTTCGGTCATCTTTTCTTTTCTTTCTTTCTTTCTTTCTTTTTTTTTTTTAAGATCTTATTTATTTATTCGACAGAGAGAGAAAGATCACAAGTAGGCAGAGAGGCAGGCAGAGAGAGAGGGGGAAGCAGGCTCCCTGCTGAGCAGAGAACCCAATGTGGGGCTTTATCCTAGGACCCTGAGACTATGACCTGAGCTGAAGGCAGAGGCTTAACCCACTGAGCCGCCCCAGTGCCCCACCGTCATCTTTTCTTTACCACTTAAGATTGGACATACTTCAGTCTCTAAAGAGAAAGTTTAATAAGGGGAAGAAAACATTTCTCAGGATAGGGTGAGCCCAAGATGAAAAGGTAATAGCTTGTTTGAAGTCACATATTCCTGAGCACACTGTAGTATGTTTACTTTCATTTTTTTCCTCCATACAAGGAAGGACTCCAGTGGAAAAAATCCCTATCTAGAAAAATGTTCATAGAGCTCATGTTGAAACTTAAAGGAGAAAGTTCTGATTTGAGAGCTATATTGCCATTGTCTCAATGATCCAGAACAACAGTATATTGTCATGCAAGGTCCTTCATGGCAAAGAGAGGACTTTGGGGTTTCTTTTGTTCTTCATGGGGGAACTGGAATCAATATTTACTGGCAAACAGGAGTGAAATAATAATTACTGCTGAACATGGACCAAATATGTGGTGGTCAAATCTTAAGATTCACAGAGTAGCTTATTTTGTTTTGTTTCTCAAAGAATGAACATACAAATTAGAAATACGTTTTTCCAGACAAATCTCATCTAAGACCATTTTGTTCTTGTTTTTAAGAACCAGTTCTCAGGGAAGAGACACAACTTTTCACCAACGGCATAAACAAAGACTGTGGAATTTAATTGCCCTGGATGTTAATTTAAAAATCTCTTAGTCCTTCAAGTAATAATGTTAACTACCCACATGAAAAATTGGTTATGCCACCTTCAAGGTCAGAACGGGTGCAATGAGGAGAGGATAGGGAACTTACAATTGGGTGATTTGAGGTGGGAATGATGCCAGTCAAACTACCATCTGAGGATAAAGGCAAATAAAGCCTTGGAGCACTCCTAATCTGAAAATTCTATTAAAAGTCTTTGGAAGCCTTTCCAATGACTTGGGGCAACTTGAGGGTAGGCCTTATGATTCGCAACCTGAAAAGACCTTATAAACTGTTTATTTGAATTCTATTATTTTACAGAAAAAAATTGCAGCAGAAGAGACTGAGGAGACTTAGACCTTACACGAATCAACCTGTTGAGGTACAGCCCTATCATGTCTCGTTTTGCCTCCTGCACCAAGGGTTGTTTCAAATCTCTATTTTCTCTAAGCTCCTGAGCATATCAACATCCCTTTCACTCTGAAGAAATGAATGGGCTTCCACCTCACAGAAAAAATAGAAACTGTAAGACAAAAACTTTCCTGACTTCTTGCTCCCAGCTCTGAATTGACACTTTTGCTCCTTTCTTCCTTCAAGAGACAAGAGGAGGCCCCCTACTGTTGGAGGCTAATATCTTTGCCTATGTTGTGTTACCATGTTCTCCTCAGAATTTGCCTATGTTGTGTTACCATGTTCTCCTCAGAATGAGCTGTCAATTGCCATCTAGGGATCTTGGTCAATTGAGTATACCCTCACTCTGCTGTGTCCTCAATCTCTCTCTCTCTCTCATTCTCTCTCTGTTGGCTCTTCTGCATTCAAGGACACTTCAGCTTTATCAGTATGTTTTATTCCTTTTAGTAAAAAGAAAAAAAACTGAATTAACTATATTCAGATTTGTTGCTTCTGGTGGCAGGTACATGGGAGTTTATTATTTTCATCTCTACCCTTTATATCAACTTTTTTTTTTTACTTCAAAAAAGCAAAAAAACAAACAAACTGTGAGCAGTACTATGGGTTCAGTAAAGATCAGAGACTATAACTGCAAAATAATATCTGTCCACAGCGATTATAGACAGCTACTATTCCTCTAATTTTCACACTGAAGGAAGTTTTGGGTCCTGCTGATTGAAGTTTAAAAAAAAAAAGTGAAGAGGGTACCCCTTTCTCCACATCCTCTCCAACACATGTTGTTTCCTGTCTTGCTAATTTTGGCCATTCTAACTGGTGTAAGGTGATATCTCAATGTGGTTTTAATTTGAATCTCCCTGACGGCTAGTGATGATGAAAATTTTTTCATGTGTCTGATAGCTATTTGTATGTCTTCATTGGAGAAGTGTCTGTCCATATCTTCTGCCCATTTTTTGATATGATTGTCTGTTTTGTGTGTGTTGAGTCTGAGGAGTTCATTATAGATCCTGGATATCAACCTTTTGTCTGTACTGTCATTTGCAAATATCTTCTCCCATTCCGTGGGTTGCCTCTTTGTTTTGTTGACTGTTTCCTTTGCTGTGCAGAAGCTTTTGATTTTGATGAAGTCCCAAAAGTTTATTTTCGCTTTGCCTTTGGAGACATATCTTGAAAGAAGTTGCTGTGGCTGATATCTAAGAGATTACTGCCTATGTTCTCCTCTAGGATTCTGATGGATTCCTGTCTCACGTTGAGGTCTTTTATCCATTTTGAGTTTATGTTTGTGTACGGTATAAGAGAATGGTTGAGTTTCATTCTTCTGCATATAGCTGCCCAGTTTTCCCAGCACAGTTTATTGAAGAGTCTGTCTTTTTTCCACTGTATATTTTTTCCTGTTTTGTCGAAGATTATTTGACCATAGAGTTGAGGGTCCATATCTGGGCATGTGTTGGAGGGGATGTGGAGAAAGGGGTACCCTCTTACACTGTTGGTGGGAATGCAAGTTGGTGCAGCCACTTTGGAGAACAGTGTGGAGATTCCTCAAGAAATTAAAAAGAGAACTTCCCTATGACCCTGCCATTGCACTCCTGGGTATTTACCCCAAAGATACAGATGTAGTAAAAAGAAGGGCCATCTGTACCCCAATGTTTATAGCAGCAATGGCCACGGTCGCCAAACTGTGGAAGAACCAAGATGCCCTTCAACGGACGAATGGATAAGGCAGATGTGGTCCATATACACTATGGAGTATTATGCCTCCATCAGAAAGGACAAATACCCAACTTTTGTAGCAACATGGATGGGACTGGAAGAGATGATGCTGAGTGAAATAAGTCAAGCAGAGAGAGTCAATTATCATATGGTTTCACTTATTTGTGGAGCATAACAAATAGCATGGAGGACATGGGGAGTTAGAGAGGAGAAGGGAGTTGGGGGAAATTGGAAGGGGAGGTGAACCATGAGAGACTATGGACTCTGAAAAACAATCTGAGGGGTTTGAAGGGGCGGGGGGTGGGAGGTTGGGTGAACCAAGTGGTGGGTATTATAGAGGGCACGGATTGCATGGAGCACTGGGTGTGGTGCAAAAATAATGAATACTGTTATGCTGAAAATAAATTAATTAATTTTTTAAAAAGTGAAAAAGAAAGAGAAAACTGAATTAGAGAGAGTGTTCTGTTTACATTTGAGTAGGGGACTTCCAGACCTCCATTTTGGCAGCTGTGGGATGATTTAATTATAGGTGGTCCAAAAAGCTGGCTGGAAGTGATCTTTTGGAATTTTAAAAACCTTTTCAGCAATGTTACTAAAAACATTCTCAACCAGTATAAAAACACAAAAAATATCGAGGTTTATCCATTTATTAGATTCTCAAATACCAATTGGCAACTAGAATGCAGGACAGAATCAATAAGAAGATGGATCAATTTTTTAAAAAAATTTCTGCTATTATATGATTTCTGATTTCTTAAGGAAAATTACAACTGTTCTAGAAGAAAATTCTTACTTTCCTATTCCCAGATCCACAAAACCAGATCCTGTTTTTACCCATTCTTTCCTCCTTTATCTTGAATAGAGTAACTGCCCTCCATCTCCATTGAAGGCCAATGCCTCCCCATGTGCCTAGGTCCTCCCCTTTTAACTCCTTTCTGTACCTGTGTTCCATGTCTTGTCTCTTCTGTCTTCAACATTTGCCTCTCCATTAGGTCATCTCCATAGCATTTAAACCTATTTCCATTTTTCTCTCTTTAAAAAAAGAAACTTCTCCATTGATTTAATAATCATATTTAGTACACCTCCAATCTCCTCTCTTACCTTCACAACCAAACTTCTTAAAAGGGAATTCCTTCCTTCCTTCCTTCCTTCCTTCCTTCCTTCCTTCCTTCCTTCCTTCCTTCCTTTCTTTTTCTTCATTTTAAAAAAGATTTTATTTATGTATCTGACAGAGAGATAGAAAGAGCAGATCTGGGCATAGTGGCAGTCTGAGGGAGAGGGAGAAACAGGCTCCTCACTCAGCAACGAGTGCAATGCAGCTTCCATCCCAGGGTTCCATCCCATCCCAGGGTTCATCTCTAGGATCATGAGCTGAGCTGAAGGCAGACACTTAACTGAGCGACCAAGGGAATTTCTTAAGAAAAAAAAAAACCCTACCCTTGCTATCCACATTTCTCCAACCCCTCTCATTCCTCAGTCTAGTCCATCAAGCCCTGACACCAGACCATGCCCCTGTTATGGTACCTTTGACCTCAGTGTCAGGATATTTAGAGGTGAGAAGTCTTCTTTCTTATCATTTTTCTCTAAGGAATTGGACAAAATACTAGGCAAATACCATAGTTTTTCTGGTTATTCTCAAGGATTAAAAAGAATTTAATTTTTTAGGAGATTAAAATATTTATATTAGCTGGGACTGGAATTTCTTTTTCCCCAATCCAAATTAAAACTTCTTTCTAGCTCAGGTTTGTTGTAAGTGGAAAATCTGTAGTGAAGAGGGAGCATGGGCAGCTTTTGTAGTGTCTATCTTCTGAAACTTGTCTTCTACTTACAATACCTTTTCTGCCTCCTCCAGGGTTGGTGCACAAAAATTCTTCCCTGACTTGTGTAGTTGTAATCTGGCGTAGATTGTTATAAAAGGTACCTGCATCTTATGCATTTGAGAGGACATAGTCTACTCCTCATATGTTATACACTACACATATATACTGAACATATATACACACAACATACAACATACATTCAAACAACATACACATACACACACAACTATGTGAGTCCCTAAAGATTATATACATAAATAGGTTTCATATATATGTGTGCATATATATATATGAGAAAAAGGGAGAGAGAGAGCTTTATTTCAACAATAGTAATTTTAAAAGCAATGTGATTAGTTTGGCTATTGTGGACATTGCTGCTATAAACATTCAGGTGCACGTGCCCCTTTGGATCACTACGTTTGTATCTTTACGTAAATACCCAGTAGTGCAATTGCTGGGTCATAGGGTAGCTCTACTTTCAACTTTTTGAGGAACGTCCATACTGTTTTCCAGAGTGGTTGTACCAGCTTGCATTCCCACCAACAGTGTAGGAGGGTTCCCTTTTCTCTGTATTCTCACCAACACCTGTCATTTCCTGACTTGTTAATTTTAGCCTTTCTTTCTTTCTTTCTTTCTTTCTTTCTTTCTTTCTTTCTTTCTTTCTTTCTTTTCTTTTCTTTTCTTTTCTTTTCTTTTCTTTCTTTTTTCTTTCAGCATAACAGTATTCATTATTTTTGCACCACACCCAGTGCTCCATGCAATCCGTGCCCTCTATAATACCCACCACCTGGTTCCCCCAACCTCCCACCCCCCACCACTTAAAACCCCAGATTGTTTTTCAGAGTCCATAGTCTCTCATGGTTCACCTCCCCTTCCAATTTCCCCCAACTCCCTTCTCCTCTCTAACTCCCCATGTCCTCCATGATATTTGTTATGCTCCACAAATAAGTGAAACCATATGATAATTGACTCTCTGCTTGACTTATTTCACTCAGCATACTCTCTTCCAGTCCCATCCATGTTGCTACAAAAGTTGGGTATTCATCCTTTCTGATGGAGGCATAATACTCCATAGTGTATATGGACCACATCTTCCTTATCCATTCGTCCGTTGAAAGGCATCTTGGTTCTTTCCACAGTTTGGCGACCGTGGCCATTGCTGCTATAAACATTGGGGTACAGATGGCCCTTCTTTTCACTCCATCTGTAACTTTGGGGTAAATACCCAGAAGTGCAATGGCAGGGTCATAGGGAAGCTCTATTTTTAATTTCTTGAGGAATCTCCACACTGTTCTCCAAAGTGGCTGCACCAAATTGCATTCCCACCAACAGTGTAAGAGAGTTTCCCTTTCTCCGCATCCCCTCCAACACATGTTGTTTCCTGTCTTGCTAATTTTGGCCATTCTAACTGGTGTAAGGTGATATCTCAATGTGGTTTTAATTTGAATCTCCCTGACGGCTAGTGATGATGAAAATTTTTTTCATGTGTCTGTATGTCTTCATTGGAGAAGTGTCTGTCCATATCTTCTGCCCATTTTTTGATATGATTGTCTGTTTTGTGTGTGTTGAGTCTGAGGAGTTCATTATAGATCCTGGATATCAACCTTTTGTCTGTACTGTCATTTGCAAATATCTTCTCCCATTCCGTGGGTTGCCTCTTTGTTTTGTTGACTGTTTCCTTTGCTGTGCAGAAGCTTTTGATTTTGATGAAGTCCCAAAAGTTTATTTTCGCTTTGCCTTTGGAGACATATCTTGAAAGAAGTTGCTGTGGCTGATATCTAAGAGATTACTGCCTATGTTCTCCTCTAGGATTCTGATGGATTCCTGTCTCACGTTGAGGTCTTTTATCCATTTTGAGTTTATGTTTGTGTACGGTGTAAGAGAATGGTTGAGTTTCATTCTTCTGCATATAGCTGCCCAGTTTTCCCAGCACAGTTTATTGAAGAGTCTGTCTTTTTTCCACTGTATATTTTTTCCTGTTTTGTCGAAGATTATTTGATCATAGAGTTGAGGGTCCATATCTGGGCTCTCTACTCTGTTCCACTGGTCTATGTGTCCGTTTTTATGCCAGTACCATGCTATCTTGGTGATCACAGCTTTGTAGTAAAGCTTGAAATCAGGTAACGCGATGCCCCCGGTTTTATTTTTGTTTTTCAACATTTCCTTAGCGATTCGGGGTCTCTTCTGATTCCATACAAATTTTAGGATTATTTGCTCAAATTAATAAGAGAAGAGAGAATAACCACATGGTCCTCTCAAATGATGCAGAAAAAGCATTTGACAAAAGCCAGCATCCGTTCCTGATTAAAACACTTCAAAGTATAGGGATAGAGGGAAAATTCCTGAACTTCATCAAATCTATCTATGAAAGACCCATAGCAAATATCATCCTCAGTGGGAAAAAGCTTGCAGCCTTCCCGTTGAGATCAGGAACACGACAAGGATGGCCATTCTCACCACTCTTGTTCAACATAGTATTAGAAGTCCTAGCAACAGTAATCAGACAACAAAGAGAAAGAAAAGGTATCCAAATTGGTAATGAAGAAGTCAAACTCTCTCTCTTTGCAGATGACATGATTCTTTATATGGAAAACCCAAATGACTCCACCCCCGAACTACTAGAACTCATACAACAATTCTGCAACGTGGCAGGATACAAAGTCAGTGGCTTTCTTATACACTAACAATGAAAATACAGAAAGGGAAATTAGAGAATCAATTCCATTTACTATAGCACCAAGAACCATAAGATACCTGGGAATCAACCTAACCAAAGAGGTAAAGGATCTGTACTGGAGGAGCTACAGAACACTCATGAAAGAAATTTTAGCCATTCTGACTGGTGTAAGGTATCTCATTGAGGTTTTGAATTGTATTTCCCTGATGTCAAGTGATTCTGAGCACTTTTTCATGTGTCTGTTGGCCATTAGGATGTCTTCTTTGCAGAAATGTTTGTTCATGTCTTCTTCCCATTTCTTTTTTTGATTATTCGTCTCTTGGGTGTTGAATTTGGTAAGTTCTTTATAGATTTTGGATACTAGACCTTTATCTTATATGTAGTTTGCAAATATCTTTTTCCATTCCATCAGTTGTCTTTTGGTTTTGTTGATGGTTTTCTTTTTTGTGCAAAAGCTTTTGTTCTTGATAAAGTCCCAATAGTTCATTATTGCCCTTGCTTCCCTTGCCTTCGACAATGTTTCTAGGAAGAAGTTGCTACAGTTGAGGTCGAAGAGGTTTCTGCCTGTGTTCTCAAGGACTTCGATGGATTTTTGTCTCTTGGTGAGGTCTTTTGTTCATTTTGCGTCTATTTTTGTGTGTGGTACAAGGAAATGGTCCAGTTTGATTTTTCTATGTGGGGGTATCCAATTTTCCCAACACCATTTGTTGAAGAGACTGTCTTTTTGCCATTGGACATTATTTTCCTCCTTTATCAGAGATTAGTTGACCATAGAGTTGAGGGTCCATTTCTGGGCTCTTTATTCTGTTTCATTGATCTATGTGTTTTTGTGCTAGTACCATACTGTCTTAATAATGACAGCTTTGTACAGAGTTTAAAATCTGGAGTTGTGATGCCACCAACTTTGGCTTTCTTTTTCAACATTCCTCTGGTTATTGGGGGTCTTTTCTAGTTCTATATAAATTTTACGATTATTTGTTCCATGTCTTTGAAAAAATTGATGGCATTTTGTTAGGGATTGCATTAAATGTGTAGACTGCTTTAGGTAACACAGACATTTTCACAATATTTGTTCTTCCAATCCATGAGCATGGAAAATTTTTCCATTTCTTTGTGTCTTCCTCAATTTCTTTCTTGAGTATTCTATAGTTTTTTGAGTACAGATTATTTGCCTTTTGGTTATATTTATTTCTATATATGTTATGGTTTGGGTGAAGTTGTAAATGGGATCAACTCTTTAATTTCACTTTTTCTCTCTTGCTTTTGTTGTCTAGAAATGTAATTGATTTCTGTGCATTGATTTTATACTCTGACACTTTACTGAATTCCTGTATGAGTTCTAGCAGTTTTGGGGTGGAGTCTTTTGGGTTTTCCACATAAAGTATCATATCATCTGCAGAGTGAGAGTTTGACTTTTTGGTGATTCAGATGTATCTTATTTCTTTTTATTGTCTGATAGTTGAGGCTAAGACTTCTAATACTCTGCTGAATAGCAGTGGTGACAGTGGACATCCCTGCCATGTTCCTGCCCTTAGAGGAATAGCTCTGTTTTTCCCCATTGAGAATGATATTCACTGTGGGTTTTTCATAGATGGCTTTTTATTATATTGAGGTGTGTACCCTCTATTCCTATACTGTGAAGAGTCTTAATCAAGAATGGAGGCTGTACTTTGTCAAAAGCTTTTTCAGTATCTACTGAGAGTATCATATAGTTCTTGTTCTTTCTTTTATTAATGTATTGTATCACATTGATTGATTTGTAGATGCTGAACCAACTTGGTAGCCTAGGAATAAATCCCACTTGGTTATGGTGAATAATCCATTTAATGTACTGTTTGATCCTATTGGCTAGTATTTTGGTGAGAATTTTTGCATTTGTGTTCATCAAGGATATTGGTCTGTAATTCTCTTTTTTGATGAGATCTTTGGTTTTGGGATCAAGGTACTTCTGGCCTCATAAAATGAATTTGGAAGTTTTTCTTCCATTTCTACTTCTTGGAATAGTTTCAGGAGGATAGATATTAATTCTTTAAATGTTTGGTAGAATTCCCCTGGGAAGCCGTCTGGCCCTGGGCTCTTGTTTGTTGGGAGATTTTTGATGACTGCTTCAATCTTCTTACTGGCTATGGGTCTGTTCAGGTTTTCTATTTCTTCCTGTTTCAATTTTGGTAGTTTATATTCTTTAGAAATGTATCAATTTCCTCCAGATTGTCAAATCTGCTGGTGTACAGTTTCTCATTATATGTTCTTATAATTGTTTGTAATTCTTGGGTGTTGGTTGTGATCTCTCCTCTTTCATTCATGATTTTATTTATTTGGATCCTTTCTTTTTTCTTTTTGATACATCTGGCCAGGAGTTTATCCATCTTATTAATTCTTTCAAAGAACCAACTCCTAGTTTCATTGACCTGTTTGACTGTTCTTTGGTGTCTATTTCATTGATTTGTGCTCTGATCTTTATTATTTCTCTTCTCCTGCTGGGTTTAGGCTTTCTTTGATGTTCTTTTTCCAGCTCCTTTAGTTGTGGTATAGTATGTGTACTTGAAATCTTTCTTGTTTCATGAGAAAGACTTGTATGGCTATATACTTTCCTCTCAGGACTAGCTTTGCTGTGTCCCAAAGATTTTGAACAATTGTGTTTTCATTTTCATTTGTTTCCATGAATTTTTTAAATTCTTCTTTAATTTCCTGGTTTTCCCATTCATTCTTTAGTAGGATTCTCTTTTGCCTCCATGTATTTGAGTTCTTTCCAACTTTCCTCTTCCTCTTTCCTCTAGTTTCAAAGCATTGTGGTCTGTAAATATACAGGGAATGATCCCAGTCCTTTGGTACTTGTTGAGACCTGATTTGTGACCCAGGATGTGATCTATTCTGGATAATGTTTCATGTGCACTACAGAAGAACGTGTATTCTGTTGCTTTGGGATGGAATGTTCTGAATACATCTGTGATGTCCGTCTGGTCCAGTGCATCATTTAAAACCTTTATTTTCTTGTTGATCTTTTGCTTAGATGATCTATGCATTTCAGTAAGGGGGTTGTTAAAGTCCCCCACTCTTACTGTATTATTGTCAATGTATTTCTTTGATTTTGTTATTAATTGATTTATATAATTGGCTGCTCCCATGTTAGGGGCATAGATGTTTAAAATTGTTAGGTCTTCTTATTGGACAGACCCTTTACGTATGATATAATGTTCTTCCTCATCGCTTATTATAGTCCTTGGCTTACAGTCTAATTTATCTGATATAAGGATTGCCACTCCAGCTCTCTTTTGATGTCCATTAGCATGGTAAATTGTTTTCCACCCCCTCACTTTCAATCCGGAGGTGTCTTTGGGTCTAAAATGAGTTTCTTGAAGACAGCATATTAATGGGTCTTTTTTTTTTTTAATCCATTCTGTTACCCTGTGTCTTTTGATCGGGGCATCTAACCCATATACATTCAGGGTAGCTACTGAAAGATATGATTTTAGTGCCATTGTATTGCCTGTAAGATTACTGTTACTGTATATTGTCTATATTCCTTTCTGGTCTGTTACTTTTAGGGTCTCTCTTTGCTTATAGAACCCCTTTCAACATTTCCTGTAGGGCTGGTTTGGTGTTTGCAAATTCTTTTAGTTTTTGTTTGTCCTGGAAGGTTTTTATCTCTCCTTTTTTTTTTTTTAATATTTTATTTATTTATTTGACAGAGACCACAAGTAGGCAGAGGCAGGCGGGGGGGTGGGTGGGGAAGCAGGCTCCCCACTGAGCAGGGAGCCTGATGCAGGGCTCAATCCCAGGACCCTGAGATCATGACCTGAGCTGAAGGCAGAGGCTTAACCCACTGAGCCACCCAGGTGCCCCTTTATCTCTCCTTCTATTTTCAATGACAGCCTAGCTGGATTTAGTATTCTTGGCTACATATTTTTCTCATTTAGTGCTCTGAATATATCATGCCATTTTTTTCTGGCCTGCTATGTATCAATGGATAGGTCTGCTGCCAATAATATTTCTACCATTGTATGTTACAGACTTTTTGTCCAAAGCTGGTTTCAGGATTTTCTCTTTGTTACTGAGATTTATAAATTTTACTTTAGATGATGGGGTATGGACCTATTTTTATTGATTTTGAGGGGGGTTTTCTGTGCCTCCTGGATTTCTATGCTTGTTTCCATCACCAAATTAGGAAAATTCTCTGCTGTAATTTCTCCAATATACCTTTTGCCCCCCTCTCTCTTTCTTCTTCTTCTGTAATCCCAATTATTCTAATATTGTTTTGTCTTATAGTATCACTTATCTCTCCAATTCTCCCCTCATGGTCCAGTAGTTGTTTATCTCTCTTTTTCTCAGCTTCTTTATTCTCTATCATGTGGTCTTCTGTATCACTAATTCTCTCTTCTGCCACATTTATCCTAGATGTTTGAGCCTCCATTTTTGATTCCACCTTATTAATAAACTTTTTTATTTTGACTTGGTTAGATTTTAGTTCTTTTATTTCTCCAGAAAGGGATTCTCTAGTATCTTTTATGCTTTTTAAGGACCATCTATTATCCTTGTAATTGTCTTTCTGAACTCTCATTCTGGCATCTTACTAATGTCCATATTGTTTAAGTCCTTGGCAGTTGTTACTGTGTGTGTGTGTGTGTGTGTGTGTGCGCGCACGCGCTTTGAGCTGAGTTTTTCCATTTTGTCATTTTGTCCAGAGAAGAAAAGATGAATAAGAGAACGGAATGCTTAAGGGGTAACAATGACCCCAGAAAAATATACACTAAGCAAATCAGAAAAGACCCACAACCAGGCATAAAAGAAAGGGGAAAAAATGAAAAAAAAAATAACATGATCAAGTTGGTTTATAGAATAGAGCAACACAATAGATTTTGGGTATATTTTTGTCTTTAGAAGAAAATGCTTCCCAAAATTTTAAAGAGAGAAAAACTTATATATCTACAAAAATAAGGGTAAGTACAATGAAGCGATAGAATATGAATGTAAAGATGAAAATTAATAATGTTTTAAAAAAGGAATTAATAAGAAGTTGTTTGAAAAAAAAGAAGAAAAATTTTTTTTAAAAAAGGGAGAATGTGATCAGGCAGGAGACTAATATAAAGCCATACACTAGATTTAGGGTATATTTTGGTCTGTTAGAAGGAACTGTATCTCAAGATTTTAAGGAAAGAAAAACATATATATACAAAAATGAGATTAAATACAATGAAGTGATAGAATATGACTGTAAAGATGAAAAAAATTTTAAAAAGGAATCGATAAGATAAGATGTTGGTTAATATTGGAAAGATGAAAAATTCAGAATATAGAAAAAAAACAAAAAAGTAACTTCAAAATATAATGAATTACAGGAAAAAGTGATGAATTCTGTTTATAGCAGCAATGTCCACAATAGCCAAACTATGGAAAGAACCTAGATGTCCATCAACAGATGAATGGATAAAGAAGATGTGGTATATATATGCAATGGAATACTATGCAGCCACCAAACAAAATGAAATCTTGCCATTTGCGTTGGAACTAGAGGGTATTATGCTTAGCAAAATAAGTCAATCAGAGAAAGACAACTATCATTTGATCTCCCTGATATGAGGAAGTGGAGATGCATCGTGGGGGGTTTGGGGTGTAGGAAAAGAACAAATGAAACAAGATGGGATTGGGAGGGAGACAAACCATAAGAGACTCTTAATCTCACAAAACAAACTGAGGGTTGCTGGGGGAGGGGGGAGGGAGAGGGTGGTGGGGTTATGGACATTGGGGAAGGTATGTGCTATCATGAGTGCTGTGAAGTGTGTAAACCAGGGAATTCACAGACCTGTACTCCTGGGGCTAATAACACATTATATGTTAATAAAAAAATTAAAAATAGATAAATAAAATTATAGGGAAAAAAAGTGATGAATTCTATGTGCTGTACTCCTCTAGTGCTGGGGTTTTGCAGTTCTATTTTATCTGTAAATTTTATCTTTGCTGGATATTCTTGCTGATCTCCTGGGGGAGGAACCTGTGCTATGATTCTCAAATGTCTGTCCAAGGTGGGATTTCACTGCCCTTGCCAGGGGTCAGGCTAAGCAATGTGCTTGAGTTTGCTCTTGGTAGCTTTTGTTTCCTGAAAGCTTTCCATACAGCTTTGGAGGATGAGAATGAAAATGGGGGTTCCCAATCTCTAACCCTGGTGGAGCCAAGAGCTCAGGGCCCCACTCCTCTGTGAGCACCCCAAGAACATCACTCCTGTCTCTGTGGTCTCTGGCTGTACTCTGTTCTCACCCATCCTGTGACCAAGCATTTCTATCTCTGGCACATGGCCCTGCTTGGAGTCTCCAAACCCAGCAGATTCCTGAGGCATGATCCTGTGCTGCTCCTCCTGGTGGAGGAAGGGTGGGGGGGTCTCCCTGTATCTGCCACTTGTTGGGTCCCTGCTTGAAGAATAGTCACCCAAGTGTGCCTCAGGTCATGGTTTATGGCAACCCCAAGTTGGGAGTCCCCTCCTCAGCTCCATCTTTGCAGCTGGCCTCCCTGCTCTGATACTTGGGAGCTCTGCCATACTCCAGCACTCCGGTTTTTCTGTGACCCAGAGGATCCTGAGAGCACACTCTCCCAGTGAGGGTTCCACCCCCCACTTGGTCACATGAGCAACATCCCTCACCAGAGCAGACCTTTAAGTAAAAGTTCGGATTTTGTGCTCCAATGCTCTATCACTTGCTAGTAGCTGGCTGACAGAGACTCCTGTCCCCCACGGTCTATCTTACCATATATTGCCTCAGATTTACTTCTCTGCATGTCCTACCTTCTGAGAAAGTGGTTACTTTTCTATTTATAGAATTGCTGCTATTCTTTTCTTCAATCTCCTGTTGAGTTTGTAGGTGTTCAGAATGGTTTGATAACTACCTGCCTAAATTCCTGGGACCAGACAAAATTTAGTTCTCCTACTCCTCTGCCATCTTGCTCCTCCTCCTGGATAATCCTTTTAATGTACTGTTGGATCCTACTAGCTAGGATTTGTTGAGAATTTTGGTTTTCATATTCATCAGGGATATTGGTCTGAAATTCTCCTTTTTGGTGGGGGTCTTTGCCTGGTTTTGGATTCAAGGTAATGCTGATCATAGAATGAGTTTGAAAGTTTTCCTTCTGTTTCTATTTTTTGAAATATCTTCAAAAGAATAGGTATTCTTTCTTCTTTTTTTAAATTTAATTTAATTTAATTTTATTTAATTTCTTTTCAGTGTTCCAGAATTCATTGTTTATGCATTACACCCAGTGCTCTATGCAATATGTGCCCTCTCAGACCACAATGATTTGAAAATGGAACTCAACCATAAGAAAAAGTTTGGAAGGAATTGAAACCTTGGAAGCTAAAGACAGCCTTGCTTAAGAATGTTTGGATCAACCAGGAAATCAAAGAAGAACTTAAACAATTCATGGAAACCAATGAGAATGAAGACACTTCAGTCCAAGACTTATGGAATACAACAAAGGTAGTTCTAAGGAAGAAATATATAGCCATCCAAGCCTCCCTCAAAAAAATTGAAAAATCCAGAATACATCATCTCTATTTATACCTTAAAGAACTGGAGAATCAACAAAAAATTAAGCCAACCCCACACACAAGAAGGGAAATAATCAAGACTAGATCAGAGATCAATGGGATAGAAATTAGAGATACAATAGAACACATCAACAAAACTAGAAGCTGGGTTTTTTTTTTTGAAAGAATCAGTAAGATCAATAAACCATTGGCCAAACTAATCCAAAAGAAAAGAGAGGGGACCCAAATTAATAAAATTATGAATGAAAAGGGAGAGATTATGACTAACACCAAGGAAATAGAAACAATAATCAGAAATTAATACCAATAGTTATATGCCAATAAGTTAAGCAACCTAGACGAAATGGATGCATTCCTGGAAATATACAAACTTCCAAAAATGAATCAGGAAGAAATTGACAACCTGAATAGACCAATATCTAGTAACAGGTTTGAAGCAGTGATCAAAAACATCCCCCAAAACAAGAGCCCAGGACCTGATGGATTCCCTGGAGAATTCTACCAAACATTCAAAGAAGAAATAATACCTATTCTCCTGAAGCTGTTTCAAAAAATGGAAACAGAAGGAAAACTCCCAGACTCTTTTTATGAAGCCAGCATTGATCCCCAAACCAGGCAAAGACACCACCAAAAAGGAGAATTTCAGACCAATGTCCCTGAAATATGGATGCTAAGATTCTCAACAAGATCCTAGCTAATAGGATCCAACGGTACATTGGTGAAAAAATTATTCACCATGACCAGGTGGGATTTATCCATGGGATAAAAGGGTGGTTCAACATTCACAAATCAATCAATGTGATAGAACAAATCAATAAGAGAGAAGAAACACATGGTCCTCTCAATTGATGCAAAAAAAGCATTTGACAAGATACAGCATCTGTTCCTGATTAAAACAATTCAAAGTATAAGGATAGAGGGAACATTCCTCAACTTCATAAAATCTCTCTATGAAAAACCCACAGTAATCCTCAATGGGAAAAAGCTTGCAGCCTTCCCTTTGAGATTAGGAACATGACAAGGATGCCCACTCTTACCACTCATTCAACATAGTACTAGAAGTCCTAGTAACAGCACTCAGACAAGAAAGAGAAATAAAAGGTGTTCAAATTGGCAATGAAGAAGTCAAACGCTTTCTCTTCAGAGATGACATGATACTTTATATGGAAAACCACAAAGACTCCACCCCAAAACTACTAGACATACTAGACATACAACTACTAGACATACAACAATTCAGTAATGTGGCAGGATACAAAATCAATGTACCGAAATCAGTTGCTTTCTTATATGCTAACAATGAAAAAATAGGGAAATGAGGGAATTGATTTCATTTACTATAGCACAAAAAAAACTATAAGATACCTGGGAATAAACCTAACTGAAGAGGTAAAGGATCTGTACTCAAAGAACTACAGAACACTCATGAAAGAAATTGAAAGACACAAAAAGATGGAAGAACATTCCATGCTCATGTAGAAGAATAAACATTGTTAAAATGTCTATACTGCCTAGAGCAATCTATACTTCCAATGCCATCCTGATCAAAATTACACCAGCATTTTTATTTCTTCTTTGAATGTTTGGTAGAATTCCCCAGGGAATCCATCAAGCCCTGGACTCTTGTTTTTTGGGAGGTTTTTGATCATTTTTTTCAGTTTTGTTACTGGTTATTGGTTATTCAGGTTTTCAAATTCTTCCTGTCTCAGTCTTGGTAGTTTATACATTTCCAGGAAGGCATCCATTTCTTCCAAGTTGCTCAATTTATGGGCAAATAGTTGTTGATAGTAATTTCTAATTTTGTTTCTATTAGAAACAATATTGTGTTAGAAACAAATATTGCTTTTCTTTAGAAACCAATATTCTATTGCTGTTAGTCATGATCTCTCCCCTTTCATTCATATTTTTTATTAATTTGGGTCCTTTCTCTTTTCTTTTGGGTAAATCCGGCCAGTGGTTTATCAATCTTATTTTATTTTTTTTAAAGATTTTATTTATTTATTTGACAGATAGAGATCACAAGTAGGCAGAGAGGCAGGTAGAAGAGAGAGAGGAGGAAGCAGGCTTCATGCTAAGCAGAGAGCCAGATGTGGGGCTTGATCCCAGGACCCTGGGATCATGACCTGAGCTGAAGGCAGGGGCTTTAACCCACTGAGCCACCCAGGCACCCCAATTTATCAATCTTATTAAGTCATTCAAAGAACCAGCTTCTAGTTTCATTATCTGCTCTACTATATTTCTGGTTTCTAAATATTGATATCTGCTCTAATCTTAATTGTTTCACTTCTTGTGTGTGATTTAGGCTTTATTTGTTCTTTCTTCAGTTCTTTAAGGTGTAGAGTTAATTTGTGTATTAGGGATTTTTTTTTCTTCTTTTTCTTTTCTTTCTTTCTTTCTTTTTTCTTTTTTCTTTTTTTTTTTTGAGTGAGGTTTGGGTGGCTAGGTATTTCCCCATAAGTCTGCCTTTGCAGTGTCCCATAGGTTTTTGGACAAACGTGTTTTCGTTCTCATTGGTTTCTTTGAATTCTTTAAGTTCTTCTTTGATTTCATGGTTGACCTAAACATTCTTAAGCAGGATGGTCTTTAAGCTTCCAAGTGTTTGAATCTCTTTCAAATGTTTTCTTGTGATTGAGTTCCAGTTTCAAAGCATTGTGGTTTAAGAATATGCAGGAAATAATCTCAATATTTTGGTATCAGTTGAGACCTGATTTGTGACCCAATATGTGGTCTATTCTGGGGAAATTTCCATGTGCACTTGAGAAGAATAACTATTTTGGTATTTTAAGGTGGAATGTTCTATATATACCTATGAGGTCTATCTGGTCCAGTGCATCATTCAGAGCTCTTGTTTCTTTGTTGATTTTCTGCTTAGATGATTTGTCTGTTGCTGAGAATGGAGTGTTAAGGTCCCCTACAATTATTATATTTTTATGAATATGTCTCTTTATTTTGGTTAACATTTGGCTTATGAATATTTTCTGCTCCCATGTTGGGGTCATAGCTATTTATAATTGTTAGATTTAAATATTGTCTATCTTATTTGATAGACTCATTATGAATGATGTAGTGTTCTTCTGTATCTCTGACTTCAGTCTTTAGCTTAAAGTCCAATTTGTCTGATATGAGAATTGCTACCCCAGCTTTCTTTTGGTGTCTGTTGGCATGAAAAAATTGTTCTCCATTCCTTCACTTTGTCTGAATCTGTCTCTAGGTACAAAATGAGTCTCTTCTGGACAGCATATGGTGGAACCAGTCTTTTTATTCAATCTGCAACCCTGTGCCATTTCATGGGAGGCTTTAGGCTGTTCATGTTGAGAATGATTACTGAAAGATAATAATTTTATTGTCATCAGGTTGCCTATGAAGTCTTTGTCTCTGTATATTTTTGTTCTATATCACTCTTGGGGTCTTTCTCCTTTTATAGAATCCCCCCTTACTATTTCTTGTGGGGCCAGCTTGGTGGTCACATATTCTTCAGTTCTTGCCAGTCTTGGAAGCTCCTTATTTTTCCATCCATTCTGGATTAGAGCCTTGCTGAATAAAGTACCCTTAGCTGCATGTTCTCCTCATTTAGTACCCTGAATATGTCTTGCCAGCCCTTTCTGGATTGCTAGACCTGTCTCTGACAGGTCTGACATTATTCTGACGTTCTTCCCGCTGCACATAAGAAGTCTCTTCTCCCTCACCACTTTCAAGATTGTTTCCTTGGTTCTAAGATTTGCAAGTTGTACTATTATATGTCGTGATATCAGTCTGTTCTTACCGATCTTGGGAGGGCTCCTCTTTGCCTCCTGGACATGAATGCTTGTTTCCTTCCCCAGATTAGGGAAGTTCTCAGCTACGATTTTCCCAATTACATCTTCTAGAGCTCTCTCTCTCTACCCCATCAGGGTTCCCAATTCTGATATTGGAACATTTCATTGAGTTACTAATCTTTCTCAGTTTGATTGCTTGGGTTTTAATTTGTTCTTCCCATGCCATCTCAGTTTCTTCTTTTCTGTCATCTTATCCTCCAACTCCCTAATTAATTCTTCTGCCTCGTTTACCCTGGCAGTCAGAGTATCCAGTTCAGACTGCATTTTATTTATAGCATTTTTAAGTTTGGCCCAATTAGATCTCATTTCTGCCCTTAGAAATTCTATATTGTCATTAATTAAGATTCTATATCTTAAACCTAGATATCACCTTCATAATTGTTACTCTGAAGTCTATTTCTGACATCTTGGTTATATCCATATCTATAATTTCTGTGGCAGAACCCAGTCACTGATTCTTTTCTTTGTTGGGGGTTCCTCCTCTTTGTCATTCTGTTGAGGGATGGTTGATGGAATGTACAGAGACTGAAGTATTGACCACAACCCAAGCAAGATGCACCTGTTTAATAGGGACCTTAGGGATGTTGGCCTCTTGTTCTTCCAACATATCTTGGCAGGGGTGGGGGCACTGCACTGTTACTCAGGCAAACATGTTTGGGCAGCTTTGCTCTGCCCCCAGTTTTGGGGGAATGGGCTTAGTGAAAACCAGTTTTTTGGAGCCTATGTTTTCTGGTGGCTTTCCCTGGTGGCTTTATGCATCTTTTCAGAGAGTCAGAGCAGAAGTGACCATATCAAAACCTCTGTCTCAGAACACAGAGATCACAGTCTGCTCTTCACTGTGCTCTCCAGGCCACACTGTCTCCATTTCTGTCTATGCTACTAAAATCTGCAGCATCCTGGGTTGTGTGCCCCACAGCAGCATACCCAGCTGTTGCTTCCAGGGCTGGGCACATCTCTCCAATTTGTACTTCTAAAACTGCAAGCTGCCCTCAGTTCACACACATGCCCCTGAAGCTATAGGTTTCAGTCCTGGGGGCTGCCCTAAAATCCTTTCCCCACTGTTACAGGTCTGTGAATCTCTGCTGGGTCCCCAGCATGGGAAGGCTTTTGCATTCCAGGAGCACAGGATCCTGAAGGCTCCCTCCCCTTCTATTTAACTTCTGATATCTGCCTGTAAAATCATGGATCCCTGCTTATAACTTGAGACCAGCCACTGGAGATATTCTGCTTGTAGTGATCCAGATATATTTTCTTACATCTCAGGTTGATTTTGTGGGTCTTCAGAATGTCCTGGTAGATATCCAGCTCAATTCAGGGGACTGGTTGAAATAGGGTCCCCTTCTCCTCTGTTATCTTTTTCCCTCTCAAAACCACTAACTTAAAAAGATATATGAACTTCTATGTTTACTTCAGCATTATTTACAATAGCCAAACCATGGAAGCAACCTAGGTGCCCATCAATAGATGAATGGATAAAGATAATGCATGTGTGTGTGTGCACACACACAGGCACATAGACACTGAAAATATTACACTGCCATGAGAAAGGATGACATCATGCCATTTGAGACAACATGGATGGACCTAGAGGGTATTATGCTAAGTGAAATAAGTCAGACTGAGAAAGACAAATACCATAGGATTCCACTCATAAATGGAATGTAAAAAAAATGAATAAACAAAAAGCAGAATCAGAAATACAAATACAGAAAACAAACTGATGTTTGCCAGAGGACAGGGAGGTAGGAGGTTGAGCAAAATAGGCGAAGGAGAGAGGGAGATACAGGCTTTCAGGTATGGTATGAATAAGCCATGGGAATAAAATGCAGAGCATAAGTAATACAGTCAATGATATTGTAATAGCAGTGTAATGGGATGATGGTAACTATACTTGTCGTGAACATAGTATAATGTATAAACTTACCAAATCACTAAGTTGAAAACCTAAAACTAATGAAACATTGTGTGTTAACTACACTCAAATTTTTTAATAGGTTTTATCCCATCTCTGTCACTTAAGGGCCATCTATATATGGGGCTCACAATATCTATCTTGCTTACTTCACTGGACTTCTTGAAAACTTCCTTGAGTTAAATAATTTACACTTGATCTTAGCCAAAAGGCCAAGAAACAATGAGGTAAATCATTTAAATATAAATTAATATACTAAAAAGCTATATGATGCTTTGCTTGGTTGTACTGTATTATTATTATTATTTTTTATTATTATTATAATAAAAATATACTTTCCAAGTATAAAGGATCTGCTACCATATTATATTGGATCTCTGGGTGCAAGGGGGGATCAAAGTTTAAATGAGGATGGTGGTGAAACTAATATAATGACTTTGTCTTCTCTATTGAAACTGAGGTATATCACTGCC
Organism: Mustela erminea; assembly: GCF_009829155.1. Lineage (NCBI taxonomy): Eukaryota > Metazoa > Chordata > Mammalia > Carnivora > Mustelidae > Mustela > Mustela erminea. The sequence goes on along the minus strand of NC_045615.1, from coordinate 160,439,515 downwards.
TTGGGAGAAAGCAGGGAGGCAAGCACTTTTGCTTTGTGTAATTTTCTTCAGCCCCTAAGATCATAATCCCTGAATAAGGCCAGCCCTGCTCACTTACCACTATTAACCTAAGAGAGCTCTGGGAGTCAGCTAGTTCTACTCATCTCTGGTTTCCACTTTCTTTTCAGGCTCACAGGTTGAAGGCTGAACTTGCCAAAGGTAGGCTTTGGATAGGTAAGATATTCTATTTCATTTCTAGGACCCATCTCAGGCACAATAATAAAGAAGGTCCCTTGTGCCTATCATATCTTACATAATATGAGCTTTCAAGTCATTCTTACTGAGTGACCATGAGCAAGCCACGCAGACTTGTAACAGAGATCATTCACTTTTTCCATTCCAGATCCATTCTCCATCTTTCCCTGCACTGCTTGCCTCCACCAAATACAGCAACTAGGTTACCTTTCCCTTTGATATCTGAATAGTTTACCCAGTGGGAGAAACTGGCAGGAGATCTGAGGACAGGGAGTTAGTCCCCAGGCCTTTACTGTAGGGCCATGACTTTGACAGTGGACCTTCCACAATTCCAGCTTTTGCTGATTCCCTATTGTTCCTTTTAGCTCCACTTACAATTATCTAAAGGAGGCCAAAGGGATTTTTCATTAAACAAATGCTTGAAGGAGATTATTTTTTTTCCTGCCCAAACTTTGATTTATGTAAACCCTTATAAGACTCACTTTTCTCATCCATTGTAAGATGGATATAATAAAAGATCCCATTCACTGGGCAGGAGTGAGGGTTAGTAGAAATAATACTTATAAATTACTTAATACATGGGTAGACACATAACATTTTACCTAATATGCAGTAAGTATACACTTAATACAAAGTGCTTTACTGAGCACTAATATAAATATATTAATATTATGAAGTATTAATACTGAGTACAATACAAATGCATTAATATTATGAAGTATTAATACTAAATATTGATACTGGGTGTTAATGCAAATTAATACTGAGTATTATGAAGTATTAACACTGAGTATGAAGTATTAATACTGAGTATTATTAATTAATTATTACTGGTTGCCAACTACAAATAAATTGAGATGGTTTTGAGCCACTGCAGACTGAGAATTAATTTGAAATAGTGATTAGCATATTACAAAGCCCTATTCCCAGCCCCTGTATTACTCAATGTAAATAACCTTTACTTGTTTGGTCCTCCTCTGCTTTCAGCAGCCTTGCATGAACTGACTATTTCTGTTTCCTTTGGTGTGTGTGTGACTTTCTCAAGGTCTCCTTCAGCTGAGACTTTTTTCAATCCATAAAGCATAAGGCCATTCTACAATTTCTCTAAAAAATCTGATGATGACAGATTCAGGAATTTGGGTTATAGTTGACAACTGCAAGGATCTGAAATTTCAGCAAGATGAATGAAAATCCCCAAAACTTATCCTGAAACTCTCCCCCCCAATAGCCTTGAGTAAACTATTTTATTCTTTGCAAATTTGCATTTCAGGGAGTCAGTAAAATGAATGAGGAATGATTGGGAAGATGAATTATACTCAGAAGAGGAAGAATTAGTGGGATTAAGTACTATTTTTTTAACTTTCCCACTCAGGATATAACACACTTAAAAAAATTGTTTAAAAAAAAAACCAGCTCTGGTGTAAAGAGACTTCTCCCTACCCCTCTCCCCCCAGCAACTCTCAGTTTGTTTTGTGAGATTAAGAGTCTTTTATGGTTTTTCTCCCTCCTGATCCCATCTTGGCCCACTTATTCTTTTCCACCCCCCAAACCCCCCACGTTGCCTCTCAGCTTCCTCATATCAGAGAGATCATATGATAATTTTCATTCTCTGATTGACTTATTTCGCTAAGCATAATACCCTCTAGTTCCATCCACATCATCGCAAATGGCAAGATTTCATTTTGTTTGATGGCTGCATAGTATTCCATTGTGTGTGTGTGTGTGTGTGTGTGTGTGTGTGTGTGTGTGTGTATAAATATATATATATATATATATATACCACATCTTCTTTATCCATTCATCTGTTGATGGACAGGTTCTAGGTTCTTTCCATATTGTGGCTATTGTGGACATTGCTGTTATAAACATTCAGGTGCACGTGCTCCTTCAGATCACTGCATTTGTATCTTTAGGGTAAATACCCAGTAGTACAATTGCTAGGTTGTAGGGTAACTCTATTTTCAACATTTTGAGGAACCCCCATGCTGTTTCTCAGAGTGGTTGCACCAGCTTGCATTCCCACCAACAGTGTAGGAGGGTTCCCCTTTCTCCGTATCCTCGCCAGCATCTATTGTTCCCTGACTTGTTAATTTTATCATTCTGACTGGTGTGAGGTGATATCTCACTGTGGTTCTGATTTGTATTTCCCTGATGCTGAGTGATGTTGAGCACTTTTTCATGTGTCCGTTGGCTATCTGGATGTCTTCTTTGCAGAAATGTCTGTTTATGTCCTCTGCCCATTTCTTGATTGGAATATTTGTACTTTGGGTGTTGAGTTTGCTGAGCCTTTTATAGATTTTGGATACTAGTCCTTTATCTGATATGTCATTTGCAAATATCTTCTCCCATTCTGCTAGTTGTCTTTTGGTTTTTGTTAACTGTTTCCTTTGCTGTACAAAAGCTTTTGATCTTGATGAAGTCCCAATAGTTTATTTTTGCCCTTGCTTCCCTTGCCTTTGGCGATGTTCCTAGGGAGAAGTTGCTGCAGCTGAAGTTGAAGAGGTTGCTGCTTGTGTTCTCCTCAAGGATTTTGATGGATTCCTATCTCACAGTGAGATCTTTAATACATTTTGAGTCTATTTGTGTGTGGTATAAGGAAATGGTCCAGTTCATTTTTCTGCATGTGGCTGTCTAATTTTCCCACCACCATTTGTTGAAGAGACTGTCTTTTCAATTGGACATTCTTTCCTGCTTTGTCGAAGATTAGTTGACCATAGAGTTGAGGGTCTATTTCTGGGCTTTCTATTCTGTTCCATTGATCTATGTGTGTTTTTGTGCCATACTGTCTTCATGATGACAGCTTTGTAATAGAGCTTGAAGTCTGGAATTGTGATGCCACCAACATTGGCTTTCTTTTTAAACATTCCTCTGGCCATTCAAGGTCTTTCCTGGTTTCACATAAATTTTAGGGTTCTTTGTTCCATTTCTTTGAAAAAAAAAATGGGACATATTTTGATAGGAATTTCATTAAATGTCTAGATTGTTTTGGGTAGCATAGACATTTTCACAATATTTGTTCTTCCAATCCTTGAGCATGGAACATTTTTGCATTTCTTTGTGTCTTCCTCAATTTCTTTCATGAGTACTTTATAGTGTTCTGAGTACAGATTCTTTGCCTCTTTGGTTAGGTTTATTCCTAGGTATCTTATGGTTTGGGATGCAACTGTAAATGGGATTGACTCCTTAATTTCTCTTTCTTCTGTCTTCTTGTTGGTTTATAGGAATGCAGCTGATTTCTGTGCATTGATTTTATATCCTGACACTTTACCGAATTCCTGTACAAGTTCTAGCAGATTTGGAGTAGAGTCTTTTGGGTTTCCCACAAAAAGTATCATATTATCTGCAAAGGGTGATAGTTTGACTTCTTCTTAGCTGATTTGGATGCCTTTAATTTCTTTTGTTGTTTGGTTGCTGAGGCTAGGACTTCTAGTACTATGTTGAATAGCAGTGGTGATAATGGACATCCCTGCCATGTTCCTGAACTTAGCGGAAAAGCTCTCAGTTTTTCTCCACTGAGAATGATATTCACTGGGTTTTTCATAGATGGCTTTGACGATATTGAGGTATGTGCCCTCTATCCCTACACTTTGAAGAGTTTTAATCAAGAAAAGATGTTGTGCTTTGTCAAATGCTTTTTTAGCATCTATTGAGAGTATTGTATGGTTCTTGATCTTTCTTTTATTGATGTATTGTATCACATTGATTGATTTGTGGATGTTGAACCAACCTTGCAGCTCTGGAATAAATCCTACTTATTCATGGTGAATAATCATTTTAATGTACTGTTGGATCCTATTGGCTATTATTTTGGTGAGGATTTTCGCATCTGTATTCATCAAGGATATTGGTCTGTAATTCTTTTATAAAAAATTTTATTCATTTGACAGACAGAGATCACAAGTAGGCAGAGAGGCAGACAGAGGTGGGGGAAGCAGGATCCCCTCTGAGCAGAGAGCCCAATGTGGGGCTTGATCCCAGTACCCAGAGATCATGACCTGAGCTGAAGGAAGAGACCCAACCCACTGAGCCACCCAGGTGTCCCTGTGATTCTCTTTTTTGATGGGATCCTTGTCTGGTTTTGGGATCAAGGTGATACTGACCTCATAAAATGAGTTTGGAAGTTTTCCTTCCATTTTTATTTTTTGGAATAGTTTCAGGAGAATAGGAATTTATTCTTCTTTAAATGTTTGGTAGAATTCCCTTGGGAAGCCTTCTGGCCCTGGGCTCTTGTTTGTTTGGAGATTATTGATGGCTGTTTCAATCTCCTTACTGGTTATGGGTCTGTTCAGGTTTTCTATTTCTTCCTGGTTCAGTTTTGGTAGTTTATATGTCTCTAGGAATGCATTCAATTCTTCCAGAGTTTCAAATTTGCTGGGGTAGAGTTGCTCATGATATGTTCTTATAATTGTTTGTATTTCTTTGGTGTTGGTTGTGACCTCTCCTCTTTAATTCATGATTTTATTTATTTGAGTCCTTTCTCTTTTCTTTTTGATAAGGCTGGCCAGGACTTTATCCATCTTATTAATTCATTCAAAGAACTAGCTCCTAGTTTCATTGATTTCTTCTATTGTTTTTTTGGTTTCCATTTCATTTATTTCTGCTCTGATCTTTATTATTTTTCTTCTCCTGCTGGGTTTAGGCTTTCTTTGTTGTTTTTTCTCCAGCTCCTTTAGGTGTAGAGTTAGGTTGTGTATTTGAGATCTTTCTGGTTTCTTTTCCTTTTTTTTTTTTTTAAAGATTTTTATTTATTTATTTGACAGACAGATCACAAGTAGGCAGAGAAGCAGGCAGAGAGAGGAGAAATCAGGCTCCCCACTGAGCAGAGAGCCCAATGCAGGGCTTGATCCCAGGACCCTGGGATCATGACCTGAGAGGAGGGCAGATGATTTAACCCACTAAGCCACCCAGGTGCCCCCCTTTCTTGTTTCTTGAGAAAGGCTTGTATCTCTATGTATTTTCCTCTAAGGCATACCTTTGCTGTGTTCCACAAATTTTGAAAAGTTGTATTTTCATTACATTTGCTTCCATGAATTTTTTCAATTCTTTAATTTCCTGGTTGACCCACTCATTCTTTAGTAAGATGCTCTTTAGCCTCCATGTATTTCAGTTCTTTCCAAATTTCCTCTTGTGATTGAGTTCTAGCTTCAGAGCATTGTGGTCTGAAAATATGCAGGGAAGGATCCCAGTCTTCTGATAGTGGTTGAGACCTGATTTGTGACCCAGGATGTGATCTATTCTGGAGAATGTTCCATGTGCACTAGAGAAGAATGTGTGTTCTGTTGCTTTGGGATGGAATGTTCTGAATATATCTGTGATGTCCATCTGGTGCAGTGTGTCATTTAAGGCCTTTATTTCCTTGTTGATCTTTTGCTTGGATGATCTGTCCATTTCAGTGAGGGGCGTGTTAAAATCCCCTACTATTGTTGTGTTATTGTTAGTGTGTTTCTTTGATTTTGTTATTAATTGGTTTATATAGTTGGCTGCTCCCATGTTAGGGGCATAGATATTTAAAATTGTTAGATCTTCCTATTGGACAGACCTTTGAATATGATATAGTGTCCTTCCTCATCTCTTATTATAGTCTTTGGCTTGAAGTCTAATTGATCTGGTATAAGGATGGCCACCCCAGATTTCTTTGGATGTCCATTAGTATGGCAAATGGCTTTATACCTCCTCACTTTCAATCCGGTATCTTTGGGTCTAAAATGAGTTTCTTGTAGACGGCATATTAATGGTTTTTGTTTTTTGTTTTTTGTTTTTTTCCATTCTGCTGCCCTGTGTCTTTTGATTGGGGGCATTTAGCACATTTTCATTCAGGGTAACTCTTGAGAGAATGAACTTAGTGTCATTGTATTGCCTGTAAGGTGACTGTTACTGTATATTGTCTCTGTTCCTTTCTGATCTACTACTTTTAGGCTCTCTCTTTGCTTAGAGGACCCCTTTCAATATTTCCTGTAGAGCTGGTTTGGTGTTTGCAAATTCTTTCAGTTTTTGTTTATCCTGGAAGCTCTTTATCTTTCCTTCTATTTTCAGTGATAACCTAGCTGGGTATAGTATTCTTGGCTGCATGTTTTTCTCATTTAGTGCTCTGAATATATCATGCCAGTTCTTTCTGGCCTGCCAGGTCTCTGTAGATAAGTCTGCTGCCAATCTAATATTTCTACCATTGTATGTTACAGACTTCTTTTCCAGGCTGCTTTCAGGATTTTCTCTTTGTCACTAAGACTTGTAAGTGTTACTATTAGATGACGGGGTGTGGACCTATTCTTATTGATTTTGAGGGGGGTTCTCTGCACATCCTGGATTTTGATGCTTGTTCCCTTTGCCATATTAGGGACATTCTCTACAGTAATTATCTCCAATATACCTTCTGCTTCCCTCTCTCTTTCTTCTTCTTCTGGAGTCTCAATTATTCTAATGTTGTTTTGTCTTATGGTATCGCTTATCTCTCAAATTCTCCCCTTCTGGTCCAGTAGTAGTTTGTCTCTCTTCTTCTCAGCTTCTTTATTCTCTGTCATTTGGTCTTTTATATCACTCATTCACTCTTCTGCCTCATTTATCCAGCAGCAAGAGCCTCCATTTTTGATTGCACCTCATTAACAGCTTTTTTGATTTCAGCTTCACTAGATTTTAGTTCTTTTATTTCTGCAGAAAGGGATTTTATTTCTCCAGACAGGGTTTCTCTAATATTCTCCATGCATTTTTCAAGCCCAGCTTGCACCTTGAGAATCATCATTCTGAACTCTAGAACTCTAGATCTAACATATTACCAATGTCTGTATTGATTATGTCCCTAGCCTTCAGTACTGCCTCTTGTTCTTTTTTTTTTTTTTTGTGGTGAGTCTTTCCACCTTGTCATTTTATCCAGATAAGAATATATGAAGGAGAGAATAAAATACTAAAAAGGTGACAAAGACCCCAGAGAAATGTGTGTTAACCAAATCAGAAGAGACCCCAAATCATGGGGGGAAGAAAGGGTGTAAAAAGAAGTAAAAGAAAAAGAAAATATAGATATTAGGCTGGTGAATAGAACAGAGCCATGCACTTTATATTGGGAGTACTTTGGTCTCTTAGAAGAAACTACCTCCCAAAATTTTGAAGAAAGAAAAAAATACACACACACACACACACACACACACACACACACACACACACAAATAAGGGTAAACATGATGAGGGATAGAATATGACTGTAAAGGTGAAAAATTTTAGGGGAGTCTTTTTTTTTTCATTTTGTTTTTCACAACTTTGCTCCTCCCCTCCAGAATAAATAGCATACTGGGAATGAAAGGCTGAGAAAGAACATATGCCACAAGGACAATGAGAAGACAAAGAAAAGATGAAAAATTTTAAAAAAATTCTAACAAAAGAGTTGATAAGATAAATTGGTTGGGAAAAGAGAGAAAAAGAAAGTGGAGAGAATTTGCTTAAGCTGGAGACTAGAACAAAACCCTGTGCTAGATTTAGGGTGTATTTTGATCTATTAGAAGAAGTTGTATCCCAAAATTTTTTAGAAGAAAAAAACCCTATGTATATACAAAAAATAAAGGTAGATATGATGAAGGATAAAATATGACTATAATAATGAAGTTTCAAAAAGTTTTTTTTTAATGAAAGGTATTATTAAAACCACATTGAGATATCAACTTACACCAATTAGAATGGCCAAAATTAGCAAAACAGGAAACAACATGTGTTGGAGGGGATGTGAAAAAAGGGGAACCCTCTTGCACTGTTGGTGGGAATGCAAGTTGGTGTGGTCACTTTGGAGAACAGTGTGGAGATTCCTCAAGAAATTAAAAATAGAACTTCCCTATGTCCCTGCCATTGCCCTACTGGGTATTTACCCCAAAGATACAGATGTAGTGAAAAAAAGGGCCATCTGTACCCCAATGTTTATAGCAGCAATGGCCATGGTCACCAAACTGTGGAAAGAACCAAGATGCCCTTCAACAGACGAATGGATAACGAAGATGTGGTCCATATATACACTATGGAGTATTATGCCTCCATCAGAAAGGATGAATACCCAACTTTTGTAGCAACATGGATGGGACTGGAGGAGATTATGCTGAGTGAAATAAGTCAAACAGAGAGAGTCAATTATCATATGGTTTCACTTATTTGTGGAGCATAACAAATAGCATGGAGGACAAGGGGAGATGGAGAGGAGAAGGGAGTTGAAGGAAATTGGAAGGGGAGGTGAACCATGAGAGACTATGGACTCTGAAAAACAATCTGAGGGGTTTGAAGTGGCAGGGGGTGGGGGGTTGGGAGAACCAAGTGGTGGGTATTAAAGAGGGCATGGATTGCATGGAGCACTGGGTGTGGTGCAAAAACAAGGAATACTGTTATGCTGAAAATAAAAAAAATTAGAAAAAAAAAGAAAGGTATTGTTAAGATAAACTAGTTAAAAAATGTTAAAGGAGGAAAGAGTAATAGTTTAAAAATTAGAATAAGAAAAAAATAAAATTAAAAAAATTGATGAACTTTGCAAGACTGAAGAATCATGGGGAGAAAGCCATGAATTCCATGCTTTGCTGTTTTCTCCTCTGGATTTCCACTGTTCTTGATAAGTGAACTTGGTTTTGGCTGAATTTCTTCTGATATTCTGGGAGAGGGGCCTGTTGTAGTGATTATCAAGTGTCTGCCCAAGATGGAATTGCACTGGCCTGCCAGGGGCCAGGCTAAGTAATCTGTTCTGGTTTGCTCTTGGGAGCTTTTGTTTTTGACTGCTTTCCATAGAATTCTGGAGGATGGGAATAAAAACAGCGGTCTCCCAATCTCCAGCCTGGAGGAGCAGAGAGCTCGGGGCCCCACTCCTCAGTGCTCTCTCGGAGAAAAGCGTTCAGTCACTCCTGTATGCCTGGCCTCCGGCTGCATGCTGAGCTCACCCAGCCTATGACTGAGCCTCTCTGTCTCTGGCACACAGCCCCACTTGGAGTCTCCAAACCAAGCAGATCACTGCCACTCTTCCAGGGAGGTCTCCCCAGATCTGCCATTTCTGGGGTCCATGCTCAAAGAGCAGTGGCCTGTGCTATGGGATTACAGTTTAAGGTAACCCCAAGCTGAGAGCTGGCTGTCCACTTTAATATCTGAAAGTTCTGTAAAACTCAGACACCTCCAATCCTTCTGTGACCCAGCAGTACCTGAGACCACACAGTCCCCAAGAGGGCCCCACCCCCTCTTAGCCTCTGGAGTGATGTCCCTCAGTGGAGCAGACTTTTAAAAGTTCAGATTTTGTGCTCCGTTGCTCCACTGCTTGCCAGGAGTCAGCCCTCCCTCCCCGTGGTCTATCTTCCTGTCGCTTTGGATTCATTTCTCTGCAGATCCTACCTTTCAGAAAGTGGTCGATTTTCTGTTTCTAGAATTGCTTCTCTTCTTTTCTTTGATCCCTTATTGGATTTGTAGGTGCTTGAATGGTTTGATAAACTATCTAGCTGATCTCCTGCTATCTGGTGTGATCTCAGCCTACTAATCCTCTGCCATCTTGACTCCTCCACCCTCTGTCTTCTTTTATAAGAACTCCCCTTAATATTTCTTGTAGTGCTGACTTGGTGGTCACATACTCTTTAAACCTTGCTGGTCTTGGAAGCTCTTTATCTCTCCCTCCATTTTGAATGTCAGCCTTGATGGATAAAGTATTTTTGGCTGCATATTGTTCTCATTTATTGCCCTTAATATGTCTCGCCAGCCCTTTCTTGCTTTCCAGGTTTCTGTGGACAGGTCTAACATTATTCTGATGGTCTTTCCTTTGTACGTAAGGAAAAGCAGGAGAAAATATGTAGTGGAAAAAAGATAGTCTCTTCAATAAATGGTGCTGGGAAAATTGGACAGCTATGTATAGAAGAATGAAACTCGACCATTCTCTTATACTGTACACAAAGATAAACTCAAAATGGATAAAAGACTTCAATGTGAGACAGGAATCTATCAAAATCCTAGAGGGGAACATAGGCAGTAACCTCTTCGATATCAGCCACAGCAACTTCTTTCAAGATATGTCTCCAAAGGCAAAGGAAACAAAAGCGAAAATAAACTTTTGGGACTTCATCAAGATCAAAAGCTTATGCACAAAGGAAACAGTCAACAAAACTAAGAGGGAAGCCACAGAGTGGCAGAAGATATTCTCAAATGACTGATAGCCAAAATCTATAAAGAACTCCTCAAACTCAACACCCTCAAAACAGTTAATTACATCAAAAAATGAGCAGAAGACAGAAACAGACAATTCACTCCTAGCAGTTCTTTCAGTCATTAAGAGGTATCTGAGCAGTGTGCATCACATCATTCACTAAAGCTACCCTAGGGATGACAGGATATCCCCCTTATAGGATAATGGTTTGTTCCACCGAGATTCACTTCATCTAAGTTTTAGAGCAGCTCTTCCAGAATTGTGATGGGTCTCTTTTCCTGGGATAAACCTATAAGACGAAAGTTGGAGGGATGAACTCTATAGTGCCTCTATAGTGCTGACATCAAGGCTATGAATGATACACATTATCTCCCTCTTTTACTCTCCATTCTGTTTTTCTTTCTTTCCTTCCTTCCTTCCTTCCTTCCTTCCTTCCTTCCTTCCTTCCTTCCTTCCTTTCTTTCCCTTGAGAGCAAGCAAGAGAGAAAGTAGCAGAGAAATGGGGGGGGGTGCAGAGAGGGAGAAGCAGAATCCCTGCTGAGCAGGACCCAGGACTCCCAGATCATTACCTGAGCTGTAGGCAGATGCTTATGACTAAGCCACCCAAGTGCCCCAGTTTATCTCATTCTTGAGGACTCTTAACCTGGTTGCCATTCCCTTCTCAAGCTGTGGCTATTTAAGTTATTAATTTGTAGGCCAAACTGGGCAAGGGAATATCCAGAGATGCCTAAGTGAATTGCTTGGATGTCAGATATATTCCGAATATGCCTCTTTACATGAATAAAGGAGACTGACTTTCCTGACTCCCCTCACCTCCACCTCCCTAGGATAATGACTCTTCTTGATTGTTTGTCCTTTGGAAATGAGTAGTCCAAAGTTGCCAGAGGTTGCTATAGCTTAAATCTAATGCATTCCTGCTTTATCCCCAAGCAGAAACATTTTTCTTTTGGGGAACTTGTATACCTAAGTCATGAGAAATAGAGATGCAAGGATGGGAACCGAAAATCCCAAAGAAGGTCACTGGGAATAATGATAAATAGCTTCCCAACTATTCCTACTCTTTAGTTTCTAGAACCGTATATTCTTCATGTTGTAGACACAGCACTATATAGTGATCATTAATTTGGACTGTGTACTGAATCCTGGAGTATGCCTCATTCTCAGTTTGTCTCTAAGTGGCACTTCAGTTGTGCCCCTAAAGGCTTTCTATCAGTGTATTAGACTAGCAGCATCTAGGTTGCATGATGTAAGGATAATACCAGTAGATCCAGAGGTTATGCATTAGATGCCACATATTCTTTTCTGTAAAGAGGGTTCTTTGTTCTGATGCAGTGTAATGTGGATCAAACAGTTTGTAATTCCTTGTTAGTGTACTGGCTAAGGCCCCATGGGCAAGAAAGGAAAAACTTCACCAAAAATACGTGTTGTTTCCAGTCAAAATGAGTTTCTGCCCCTTCTTGAATAAAATGAGTCAAAGGTAGTTACTTTGGCACCGTGTGACTCCTCCACACCACAGGGTGTTGAATCAGGAGTTCAGGATTGGTTTTTGATGCTGTTGGGATGGTCATTTGGTAGCAACAGTATCTAGATCAGCATTGTTGAATGGGAGGCCATGCCATAGATCCCATGGAGATTATGCCAGTTTCTTCATGTACTCACTGTGCCAACACTCAGGTGGCCAATGACAGAAGACTGATGATGTCATCTGAGTAAATCATTTTATACACTTGGTTGTTTAGTGCCTTTCCTGTAGTGGATATGCTTTGATGGATATTAACATGTAGTGCAAAGGTCTTCACTCTGTGCCCACTCCTATGGATCCATATGCTCCAAATCCAGACATTCATGTTTCCTTTTTTCTACTTTTCTCCTTTTGGGACTCTGACCAACTGCTAAACCTGTCATCATGAGTCCATGCCATAGTTCAGGCTGCTATAACAAAATACCTTACACTGGGTGGCTTAAACAACAAACATTTATTTCTCACAGTTCTGGAGCTCAGGAAGTTCAAGATCAAGATGCCAGCAGATTTGGTGTATGAAGGCCCTCTGCCTGGTTTGCAGATGTCTGTCTTCTTGTAACATGGTCTTTCTTGATGCATGCATGTATAGAGGAAGATCTTGTGTTTCTTCCTCTTTTTATAAGGGCATTCATCCGTCAAGACGTCCCCACCCTCATGATATTGTGTGCCAGTCTCAGCCTATTGATAACCAATATTGTGGTTGTGCCAACCCTTGTAGTTATTATTAGGATTGCAAGACAATCTTCAGCAATAATCCTTAATAAATTGAAAAAATAAAGATTTATTATAGTAGCTGGAAATTACACAGCACACTTGGGGCTACAACGTGAGGTTGTGGGTAGAGAGAAGACAGAGTGGGCTTGTATGCGTGAGTGTTGCAGGGAACTGGGGTTCTGCTTTTATTGGATTGAGGATAGAGGACCTAGGGTTTCTTGGGCTCATTCCTATGGTGAATTTTAAACATAAGAGTAGGAATTTAAAGCCTGGGAAGACAAAAAGCAAGTGCCTTGAATAGTCAGTTATGGTAATTAACCAGGATTTCTAAAACAAAGGAGGCTCAGTTTGGGGAGGCCGACTTGTCTTTATCTAATCATGTGGCAGTGTGTTTATTGGAGATAACCATGCTTTTAGAAGATGCCTCTCTAAAGTGGATGCCTGACAATCAAAATTTAAATCAGGTACTTGCATTACAAAACCACTGGATCCCTAAACATTTCATTGGTAAGTTTAAACTCCTAAGCCTCCATGTTTGTCTTACCCTCTCTGGAGCACATGTGTCTTAGCAAGGTTTTGTTAAACCTACTTGCCACTTGCTCATCTAGCCTGATCAGCATGATGTCATTATATAGTGGGCCAGGGTGAAATTCTAGGGGAATATTATTATATTATATTATGATAGAGGATGGGAAAGTAAACCTAGTCCCGAGGCTAAACTATATAGTATTTATAGTATATTGTAATCTGTTCCAAGTGAATGAAAACTGTTTCTGAATATCCTTTCTGATGGGAATGGAAAAGAAACTGTTCACCAGATTAATGTCTGTATACCATGTGGTTGAGGACTTGTTAATCTACTGTCAGAGATACCGCACCTGGCCCAGTGTACAATTAGTGTAAATATTTGAGTAAGTTTGGAGTAGGCTATTTCTAGGATACAACTGGTTTTTGTATAGATTAGACCAGTGAATGAAATGAAGATATGATGGAGATTATCACTCCTGCATCCTTTAGGTCTTTAAGAGTGGTACTAATCTGCCATTTTCCCCATGATGCTGTATTTTTTGATTTACTGTATTGCTGGATTGTATCAGGTGGCGGTGGTGGTGGGAGTTTCCACTTGATCTTTCATGCTGTACTAGCTCCTATACCACAGGCCAGGGAAATAACGTAGGGATTTTGCCAACTTCCAAGTATGACTATTTCAATTATACAGTTAGTGATTGGGAAAATAACTACTGGGTAGGTCTGTAAACTCGGTGAACTCACTGTGAACTGGATCTGGGCCATGATGGTATCAGTACCAGCTTACTCCTGGTGTCTAAGAGTTCTCCAAATATGTGGGTATTGTTCTTCCTTCTGTATATAGTTTTCCTAGGAAATGGTCTGTTTGGAGTCATCTTGGGGGAATCATTTCCATGTGCATATCTTATGATGTTGCCGAATCTTTTCTCCTGGGGAATTGGTCTTCTTCCATCAACCATTTATAGAACCAAAGCATGGCCTCGTCTAAAACCTGGGCAAGTGATCATAACTCTTTATTGTCACATCTGACCCCATCTATATTGATTTTTGCTTTTTTTGTAATATAGATTGAACAATATCTTTGTTCACAGCCCATCTATCTTGCCCATATGAATAACATGTTCTATTAACCATCTCCTATAATTAGTCCTGAGGGTCCAATACTGTCCTTGCTGCACATTTAACTGTGACCTTCTTGTTTCTGGTGCTTAGGTGCTGCCACTTCTCTTATTTCCAGAAGCTGTCACCCCCCCCCCACCCTTTTTAAATCAAGGATCCCAGTTCTGTCATGGCTTCTGCTACAAATGCCCTTGTCTACAGAGCAGAGCATCTCAGGGAGGCTAGAGGTCTTCTCAGCACCATTCCTTACTGTTTTGGTTAACTGAGTATCTTCCAGCCCTCCTACCAGACACAATTGTGTGATGGGGTTTCCTGTATGAAACAGTGTTTCCACTTCAGCATGCCCACTTTTCTGAAACATTTAATCCCTTCTCACACTGTCTACTGCAGCAAATTTAGCAGTGCTACTTCATTTAGGAGCTTGAGAAAGTGACAGCCCAGACTAAGAACTATCCAGGAATATGTCTGCCTTGGGATTAAATCTTTTACCCCAAGAAATATTCGTAAACTCTGCCTTATCCCACTTCATGTTCCACCAGGCCCTTGACTTGGCGCTCTTAGAGTTTACTTTCACGTGTGCTCTCACAAAGTCTTTTATGTGTGTGTGATTTTATTTTTTTAATTTATTTTTTATTGTGTTATGTTAGTCACCATACAATACATCATTAGTTTTTGATGTAGTGTTCCAAGATTCATTGTTTATGTATAACCACCCAGGGCTCTATGTAATTACCAGGCTCACCCATCCCTCCACCCCCTTCCCTCTAAAACCCTCAGTTTGTTTCTTGGAGTCCACAATCTCTTGTAGTTCATTTTCCCCTCCAATTCTCCCCCCTTCCCTTTTCCTTTCCTTCTCCTAATGTTCTCTATGTTATTCCTTATGTTCCACAAGTAAGTGAAACCATTTGATAATTGACTTTTCTGCTTATTTCACTCAGCATAATCTCTTCCAGTCCCGCCCATGTTGATGCAAAAGTTGAGTATTCGTCCTTTCTGATGGCTGAGTAATATTTCATTGTATATATGGACCACATCTTCTTTCTCCATTCATCTGTTGAAGGGCATCTCAGCTCTTTCCACAGTTTGGCTATTGTGGATCTTGCTGCTATAAACATTGGGTGGGATTTATCCTTGGGATGTAAGGGTGGTTCAACATTTGCAAACCAATCAACATGATATAACAAATCAATAGGAGAAGAGAGAACCAAATGGTCCTCTCAATTGAAGCAGAAAAAGCATTTGACAAAATATAGCATCCATTCCTGATTAAAACTTTTCAGAGTATAGGGATAGAGGGAACATTCCTCAACTTCAAAAAATCCATTTATGAAAAACCCCCAGTGAATATATTCTCAATGGGGAAAAGCTGAGAACCTTCCAATTGAGATCAGGAACACTACAAGGACGCCTACTCTCACCACTCTTGTTCAACATAGTACTACAAGTCCTAGCAACAGCAATCAAACAACAAAAAGAAATAAAAGGTATTCAAGTTCACAAAGAAAAAGTCAAACTCTCTCTTCACAGATGACATGATACTTTATGTGGAACCCAAAAGTGTCTACCCCCAAATTACTGGAACTCATACAGCAATTCAGTAATGTGGCAGGATACAAAATCAATGCCCACTAATCAGTTGCTTTCCTATACATTAACAATTAAACTATAGAAAGGGAAATTAGAGAATTGATTCCATTTACAATAGCACCAGAAAGCATAAGATACCTTGGAATAAACCTAACCAAAGATATAAAGTATTAAATTTGTTGGGAGTTAGGAATGTGGGGGTGTCACATAAACTTCCTTGCATTATCCAGTCCCTGGATACAGACTGCTCCCACAAAGAGAGCATGACTGTAACTAAAGGCGATCCCCAGAGATTGCCCACTACATGCCTAGCAGCTGGGGGAATAAATACTTCAGTTCTGAAGGTAGATCTTGTGGCCCAGTGCAGCCTCAACACCATATCACTTTCCCAGTCCTCACCACACTGTCTGGGTCCCTGCTAGGATAAAGTACTTTCACCCAAATCTTTGGATCAGGGCCAGTTTCTGGTGAACACATGAGCTAAAGTGGCCTCTTATGAGGCTAAGCAATTTTAAGACACACATGGCAGTAGTAAATATAAAAATTACCAATTATTGTAGTAATAGCTAACATTTGAAATATATTTTACAGGTAATGATTCATAATCCCACATTATTCATCTCTAAAGTGAGGGTGTTTGGCCAGATGATTATCATGGTACCTTCCAACTCGAATGTTCTACCATCTCCTTTTCTGCTCAAGCTGATATCACAGCATAAATTCCTGCTTGTCATGGCTGCTGGGGCTCTGTGCCAAATGGCAGAAAGATGGGGTAGAAAATGTTTGCAGGGGCACCTGGGTGGCTCAGTTGGTTAAGCATCTGCCTTTGGCTCAGGTCATGATCCAAGGTCCTAAGATTGAACCCCACGTTGGGTTCTCTGCTGAACAGGGAGCCTGCTTCTCTCTCTCCCTCAGCTGCTCCCCCTGCTTGTGCACACATGTAGGTTCTCTCTCTCTCTCAGTCAAATCAATAAATAAAATCTTTAAAAAAAAAGTCTGTGAAGACTGGCTTTGAGGTTTCATTTGTTTATGAGGCCACTTATTCTGTTAAAGCAGAGATATGGCAAAGCATCCCCCACAGTTAAAGGGGTTGGAAACAGTAGTAGAAAGTCTTCTTTGGTCTACTGATATCTAGTAGTTCTTGGGGGCACAGTTAGAGGTGCCTAACAGGTGGGATGTTGGTGACAAATATGCTTCCACAAATTTCCAATGATTAGTGGTATTTTGTGGCTTGGGGCTAGAGATGAGTAGCATCTCCTAATGTGCAGCCGGGACTCATGCCAGGAATAAAAGTGCTAACAGTGCTTCACGGGAGAATAATCCGTGTGTGTCTTCACTTCCTACCTCCTGTAAAGGAAAAACATTGTAGGTACATATAATCAGCTGTTAGGGAGGTTATGGGGGTCGGGAGAAGGAAGTATCGATGGTGATGGTCCACCTTATGGATTTCTACATATGTAGACTCATGCTTAGTTTATTCACATTCAGGTCAGCGTATAGTTAGAGGACACTGTGAAGACTTGGCTCTAGAAACCTCCCCACAAACTTTCCCCACTCTGTAAGGTTATGCACAGCTATGGGTCAGAATGCAGCAAGCTGGATTTATTCCAAAATGTCTTCAGGCAAATAACAAGATGATCTGTAAATTAGAAGAGCCCTTTATTCAGTTCTTACTGCTTGAGTTTGACATAGCATATTAATTGGAAGGACAGTAAACATTGATGGCAAGGGTGGGGATCTTAGCAAAGTGGATACAAAGAAGCCTCTTTATTACGCCAGAGACTTGGTGAACTTCCTTCTTATAGGGTAGCTTAGTTTGTACTTATAGATTTTATCAATACATAACAGCTATTTTTAAAGAATATCACCCAACTAATAACAAATCCAAGCCAGGGAAGGAAGACGCAAGATGCTGCTCTAGTTATGTAGAAAAAAATGACAAAATTTTAGTAAAGACTGTGTCATAGTTTGGAGAAATTCAAGTTGCTAAGACATTTTCTCTGTTTTTGAAATATATTTGGAATGCAGCATTTCAGGAGGACCCTAACAGATAATGTGTGGCTTTTCTCTGCACTAATTACAAAAAGTTACACTGGAATCAAAGTATTTAAATTTCTCTATGCTCTAGAACTTGGTTTGACTTTTCACTCAAGTATTTAATTAAGAGGTGAGACAAAAAATAAGGTGTTCCAGATGAAATCCCTATATCACATTACAGTTCCATGATAAAAGGGAACTCATTTTACCATAGTCAGTAAAGTTAATGTCTGGAGGAGAATTTGAATACAGAAAGGACTGTTAGTAGTCGCTTAGATTTAAAATTAATGTTGTTTTCAAATTTATATTTTTATAAAGTTTGTCTATAAATCTAATATTTACATAAATACTAATCACTTTTAATTAATGTTTAATTAAAGCTTAACTCCAGTCCAACAAAAAAACTTATGTTAAATCAGTTTTATTTATAAACTTAGTTGAATACACTTCTTTAAAAATTTTACATTAAACATCATAATGTAACATGTTCTGTTTTTTCCCCAGGTATTTAAAATGCTTGGCAAGGCAAAAATCACAACCTTAACAAGTCTTCCTGACTATTTAAGAATATCTTGTTAATCAAATAAATAGAATTATAAATTTTTGCATATTGAATTTTTTAATGTACCCTAATATGATTAAAATTGGTATTAAATAAACTTTTCAGTGTAAAGTCACAGACTTAAATTAGTTATACAGTTAAAATTGAAGTCATGTTTCCTTACAGGCCAGATTCTTTTACTTTATAAATACGTGAGTTTGATTTATTCTGTCATCTTTAAAAATGTAATACTAAACCTTCCTGGCTTGTAGAATCACTTCTGCAAATAGGGAGAGCTCATTCACATAGCCAAATACAGTGGTAGAAATAAAATGGATGGATCCCAGACACGGTAAGGAGGTGGGGACAATCAACTCTTGATGAATGGTTTAAAGAGGAAAGTTAGGAGAGAGAGAGGTCAAAGCTGACACTTAAGTTTAATTTTAGTGGATAGTGGTGCCAAAATTTACTGAGATAGGAAGGATCAGAGGAGGAAAGGAAGTGGGAGGGGTAGCAGTATGAATTTTAGGACTGACAGATGCTTTGGCAGTTTTCCAAGTCACTTTTCTAATTTACAGGTAAGGAAACAGATTCAGAAATCAAGAGGTTTCATTTTCTATATAAAAAATTTAATTCCAGGGACACCTGGGTGGCTCAGTTGGTTAAGCAGCTGCCTTTGGCTCAGGTCATGATCCCAGCGTCCTGGGATCGAGTCCCACATCGGGCTCCTTGCTCGGCAGGGAGCCTGCTTCTCCCTCTGCCTCTGCCTGCCATTCTGTCTGCCTGTGCTCGCTCTCTCCCCCTCTCTCTCTCTGATAAATAAATAAAATCTTAAAAAAAATTAATTCCATATAGTTAACATACACTGTTATATTAGTTTTAGATGTACAATATAGTGATTCAACAACTTTATACATTATCCTTTGCTCATCCCATAAGTGTACTCTTTTTGTTTGTTTAATTTCTTTTCAGCATAACAGTATTCATTGTTTATGCACCACACCCAGTGCTCCATGCAATCTGTGCCCTCTATAATACCCACCACCTGGTTCCCCGACCTCCCACCCCCCGCCCCTTCAAAACCCTCAGATTGTTTTTCAGAGTCCATAATCTCTCATGGTTCACCTCCCCTTCCAATTTCCTTCAACTCCCTTCTCCTCTCCATCTCCCCTTGTCCTCCATGCTATTTGTTATGCTCCACAAATAAGTGAAACCATATGGTAATTGACTCTCTCTGCTTGACTTATTTCACTCAGCATAATCTCTTCCAGTCCCATCCATGTTGCGACAAAAGTTGGGTATTCATCCTTTCTGATGGAGGCATCATACTCCATAGTGCATATGGACCACATCTTCCTTATCCATTCGTCCGTTGAAGGGCATCTTGGTTCTTTCCACAGTTTGGCGTCCGTGGCCATTGCTGCTATAAACATTGGGGTACAGATGGCCCTTCTTTCCACTACATGTGTACTCTCAACCCCCTCCACGTGTTTCTCCCATCCCCCGACCCATCGCCCCTCTGTAACCATCAGTTTGTCCTCTATAGTTGAGTCTATTTTTTTGTTTGTCTCTCTCTTCCCCACCTTTTGTTTGTTTTTGTTTCTTAAATTGCATGTTTGAATGAAATGTAGGATTTGCCTTTCTCTGACTGACATATTTCAATTAGCATTATGCTCTCCAGCTTTATCCTTTTTGCAAATTGCAAGATTTCTTTTTTTTCTAATGGCTGAGTAATATTTCAGCGTGTGTGTGTGTGTGTGTGTGTGCGTGCGTGTGACTGTACCACATCTTTATCCACTCATCTGTCAAAGAACACTTAGGTTGCTTCCATAATTTGGCTATTGTGAATAATGCTCCTATAAATATAGGGGTGCATATATCCCTTAGAACCGCTGTGTTTTGTATTTTTTGGGTAAATATTCAAATATATTTGGGTTAATATTCAAATATTCAATATAATTGTGGAATTAGTAGATCAAATGGTATTCTACTTTAAAATTTTTGAGGACCCTCCATATTATTTTCCATAGTGGCTGCACGAATGCACCAACAGTGCACAGAGCTTCGTTCTTCTCCACATCCTCCCCAATACTTGTTTCTTGTGTTTTTGATGTTAGCCATTCTCACAGGTGTGAGGTGATATCTCATTGTGGTCCCCCCCACCCCCATTTTGGTTTTGATTTGCATTTTCCCCATGATAAGGGATGTTGAGCATCTTTTTCAGGTGTCTGTTGGTTATCTGTAGGTCTTTGGAAATATGTCTATTTAGGTCCTCTGCCCATTTTTTTAAGGGGTGTGTGTGTGTGTGTGTGTGTGTGTGTTGTGTTGTATAAGTTCTTTATGTATTTTGGATAATAAGCCTTTATCAGACATGTCACTTGCAAATATCTTTTTCCCATTCTATAGGTTGTCTTTTAGTTTTATTGATGGTTTCCTTTGCCTGCAGAGGATTTTTATTTTCATATAGTTCCAGTAGTTTATTTTTGCTTTTGTTTCCCTTGCCTCAGGAGACATTTCTAGAAAGATGTTGCTATGGCTAATGTCAGGGAAATTACTGCCTGTGCTCTCTTCTCGGATTTTTTATGCTTTTAGGTGTCACATTTAGACCCTTAATCCATTTTGAGTTTATTTTTGTGTATGGGGTAAGAAAGTGGTCCAGTTTCATTTTTTTGCATGTAGCTGTCCAGTTTTCCCAAGACCATTTGTTGAAGAGACTGTCATTTTCCCATTGCATGTTCCTGCTTCATTTGTTGAATATTATTGATAATTATGGGTTTATTTCTGGGTTTTCTGCTCTGTTCCATTGATTTATGTGTCTCTTTTTATGCCAGTACCATACTTTTGTGATTACTATGGCTTTGTAGTATATCTTGAAATCTGGATTATATCCCATTTTGTTCTTCTTTTTCAAAATTGCTTTAGCTATTTGAGATCTTTTGTGGTTCCATACAAATTTTATTTGTTCTAGTGCTGTGAAAAATGCTATTGGTATTTTGATAAGGATTGCATTAAGTCTGTAGATTGCTTTGGGTAGAATGGACATTTTAATAATATTTATTCTCCCAATCTATGAGCATGGAATATTTTTCCATTTGTTTGTTCTCGTCTTCAATTCTTTTATTAATGTCTTACAGTTTTCAGAGTAGAGGTCTTTCATCTCCTTGGTTAAATTTATTTCTAAGTATTTTATTATTTTTGGTTCAATTCTAAATGAGATTGTTTTCTTATTTCTCTTACTTCATTATTAGTGTCTAGAAACACAACGGATTTATGTACATTGATTATGTATCTTGCGACCTTGCTGAATTCAGTTATCAATTTTAGTAGTTTTTTACTACTATATATATATACATATATATATGTATATATATATATATGTAATTTTTATTATGTTGAGGTATGTTCCTTCTAAACCTACTTTGTTGAGTATTTTAATCATGAATGGATGTTGTACTTTGTCAAATGATTTGTCGAATGATGTTTCTAGGAATTTATCCATTTCTTCTAGGTTGTTCAATTGTTGCATATAGTTTTTCATAATATTCTTATATATTTTTTTCATTTCTGTTGTGTCAATTGAGATTTCTCCTATTGCTTTTCTGATTTTATTTATTTGAGTCCCCTCTCTGTCTCTTTTTGATCAGTCTGGCTAAAGGTTTATCAATTTTGATGATTCTTCAAAGAACCATTTCCTGGTTTCATTGATCTATTCTATTGTTTTTTAGTTTCTATTTTATTTATTTATACTCTAATCCTTCCTTCTACTGCTTTTGGATTTTGTTTGTTCTTTTTCTAGCTCCTTTAGGGTTATGTTGTTTATTTAAGTTTTTTTTTTCTTCTTCTTCTTGAGGTAGGCCTGTACTGCTGCAAACTTTCATCTTAATACAGCTTTCTCCCAAAGATTTTGGACCCATTGTGTTTTCATTTTCATTTGGCTCCTGTGTTTGATTTTCTCTTTTATTTCTTGGTTGACCCTTTCCTTGTTTAGTAGCATGTTATTTAACTCCCCTATATTTGTGTTCTGCTCAGATTTTTAAAAATATTTTATTTACTTGACAGAAAGAGAGGGAGAGCATGAGCAGGGAGAGGAGCAAGGGTAAAGGGAGAAGTGGGCTCCCCACTGAGTAGGGAGACCTTGTCCAGATTTTTTCTTGTGGTTGAGTTCTAGTTTCATAGTGTTATAGTCAAAATAGGTACATAGTATGGCTTCAATCTTTTTGAAATTCTTGAGACTTATATTTTGTGTCCTAGCCTGTGATTCTGCAGGTATTGAAATGAAGAATATTCTATTCTGGAGAATATTCCATGTGCACTTGAGAAGAATGTGTATTCAGCTGTTTAGGATGGAAATATTTTGAATATGTCTGATAAATCCACCTGGTCTAATGTATCATTCATAGCCACTGTTTTGTTGTTGATTTTATTTGGATGATATACCCAAGTGGGGTGTTAATGTCCCCTACTAATACTATATTGTTATTGTTTCATTCCTCTATGTTTGCTAATAGGTGCTTTATGTATGTGGGTGCTTCTGTGTTGGGTACATAATTATTTGCAGCTGTTACTTCTTCTTGTTGGGTTATTCCCTTTATGATTATGTGGTGTCCTTCTTTGTCTCTTTTACAGTCTGTGTTTTTAGATTTTATTTTCTCTTTTAAGTGTCCCAAGATTCATTGTTTATGCACCACACCCAGTGCCCCATGCAATATACACCCTTCTTGATACCTACCAGCAGGCTCACCTATCCCACCTCCCCGCTCCTCTCCAAAACCCTCAGTTTGTTTCTCAGAGTCCACAGTCTCTCATGGTTTGTCTCCCCCTCCGATTTCCCCCAATTCACTTTTCCTTTCCTTCTGATGTCCTCCATTTTATTCCTTAGGCACCACAAGTAAGTGAAACCATATGTACAGTCTGTTTTAAATTCTATTTTGTCTGATATAAATATTGCTACTCCAGCTTTCTTTTCACTTCCATTTCCATGATAAATGTTTTTCTATCTCTTCACTCTCAATCTGTGTGTGTCTTTAGGTCTGAAATGAGTTACATGTAGGAAGTGTATAGATGGGTCTTGCATTTTTTTTATCCATTCCATCACCCTACATCTTTTGATTGGAGTGTATGGTCCATTTACATTCAAAGTAATTATTGATAGGTATGTACTTATTGCCATTTTATTACTTGTTTTATGCTTGTTTTTGTAGTTCTCTGTTCCTTTCTTCTATTGTTTTCTTTCCTCATGGTTTGTTGGCTTTCTTAACGGTATTCCTTTCTCTTTATTATAGCTATTTTTTTTTTTTTTACTTAAATTCAAGTTAGTTAACATACAGTGCAGTGCTAGTTCCAGGAGCAGAATCCAGTGATTCATAACCCACATACAATATTCAGTGCTCATCTCAAGTACCCTCCTTAATGCCTGCCTCCATTTAGCCCTTTCCCCCACCCACCTGCTCTCCAGCAACCCTCAGTTTGTTCTCTATATTTAAGAGTCTTTTAAAGTTTGCCTCCCTCTCTCTTTTTATCTTATTTTTCTTTTCCTTCCCCATGTTCATCTGTTTTGTGTCTTAAATTTCACATATGAATGAAATCACATGATATTTGTCTTTCTTTGACTGGCTTTGTTCAGTGTAATAAACTCTTGTTCAATCTACATTGTTGCAAATGGCAAGATTTCTTTTTTTTGATCTCAGAATAATAGTGCATTGTATTATATATACCACATCTTCTTTATCCATTTATCAGTCAATGGGCATTTTGGCTCTTTCCAAAATTTGGCTATTGTCGATAATGCTGCTATAAACATTGGGGGGGGGTGTGCCCCTTTGAATCATCATTTTTTACTCCTTTGGATAAATACTTAGTAGTGCAATTGCTGGGTTATAGGGTAGTTTTTTTTTGGTTCTAGAGGGGAGGACAGTTGGAGGTTGGGTGAGCCCAGTGATGGGTATGATGGAGGGCACGTATTGCATGGAGCACTGGGTGTGGTGCATAAACAATGAATTCTGGAACACTGAAAAGAAATTAAATTTTAAAAAATTAAATTAAATTAAAAATTAAACAAAATTTATTGATTTATTTGAGAGAAATTTGAGAGAGAAGGGGTGGAGGAACAGAGAGAGAGAGAGAGAGAAAATCTCAAGCATACTCCCTGTTGGGCATGGAGCCCAATGTGGGGCTCAATCTCATGACCCTCAGATCATGACCTGAACCAAAAGCAAGAGTCTGATGCTTAACTGACTAAGCCACTCAGCTGCCTCAGGGTTGTAGGGTAACTCTATTTTTAACTTTCTGAGGAAACTCCATACTGTTTTCCAAAGTGGTTGCACCAGTTTGCATTCCCACCAACAGTACAAAAGGGTTCCCCTTTCTTCATATCCTCACCAACACCTGTTGTTTCCTGAATTATTAATTTTAGTCACCCTGACAGGTGTGAGGTGGTATCTCATTGTGGTTTTGATTTGTATTTCCCTGATGAGGAGTGATGTTGAGTATCTTTGCATATTCTGTTAGTCATCAGCATGTCTTCTTTGGAAAAGTGTCTATTCAAATCTTCTGCCCATTTCTTAACTGTTTTGTTTTTGAATGTTGAGTTTGATAAATTCTTTATAGATTTTAGATACTAACCCTTTATTAGATATGTGTTTTGCAAATGTCTTCTCCCATTCCAAAGGTTGCCTTTTGGTTTTGTTGATTGTTTTTTTCACTGGGCAGAAGCTTTTTAACTTGGTGAGATCTCATAGTTCATTTTTGCTCTTGTTTTCCTTACCTCTGGAGATATGTCTAGGAAGAATTTGCTGTGCCTATGGTCAAAGAGGTTGCCACATGCTTTCTCCTCTAAGATTTTGATGGTTTCCTTTCTTACATTTAAGTCTTTCATCCATTTTGTATTTATTTTTGTTTTAATGTAAGAAAGTGGTCCAGTTTCATTCTTCTGCATGTGACTCTCCATTATCACAACACAATTTGTGGAAGAGGCTGTCTTTTTTCCATTGGATATTATTTCTTGCTTTCTTGAAGATTGGTGGACTGCACATTGTGGGTCCCTTTTTGGGTTCTCTATTCTGTTCCATTGACCTATGGGTCTGTTTTTGTGCCAATACCATACTGTCCTGAGGAATACGGCTTTGAAATATAGTTTGAAGTCTGGAATTATGGTAACTCCTGCTTTTCTTTTCTTTTTCAGGATTGCTTTGGCTGTTTGGAATCTTTTCTAGTTCCACACAAACTTTCGGATTGTTTGTTCTAGCTCTGTGAAAAATGATGGCAGTATTTTGACAGTGATTGCATTGAATGTGTAGATCACTTTGCGTAGTATAGACATTTTTACAATATTTGTTCTTCCAGTCTATGGGCATAGAAAGTTTTTCCATTTTTTTGTGTCTTCCTCAATTTCTTTCATAAGTGTTCTATTGTTTTCAGAGTACAGATCCTTTACCTCTTTGGTTAGGTTTGGTTCTAGGTATTTTATGGTTTCTGGTGCAACTGTAAATGAGATCAATTTCTTGATTTCTCTTTCTGCTGTTTTATTATTGGTTTATAGAAATGCAACCTATTTCTATACATATATTTTTATATCCTGCAACTTTGCTGAATTCATGCATCAGTTATAGCAATTTTTGGCTTAATCTTTTGCATTTTCTACACGAGGTATTATGTTGTCTGCAAATAATGACATTTTGATCTCTTCCTTCCTGATTTGGATGCCATTTATTGCTTTTTGAGGTTTGAGGCTAGGATTTCCAGTACTATGTTGAACAACAGTGGTGAGAACAGACATCCCTGTCATGTTCCAGACCTTAGGGGAAAAGCCCTCAATTTTTCCCCGTTGAGGATGATATTAGCTGTAGGTCTTTTGTATATGGTCTTTGTGATATTGAGGTACATTCCTTCTTTCCCTATTTTCTTGAGGGTTTTTATCAATAAAGGATGCTGTACTTTGTCAAGTACCTTTCCTGTGTCTATTGAGAGGATCATATGGTTCTTATCCTTTCTTTTATTAATGTGGTGTATCACATTGATTGATTTGTGGATATTAAACCACCCCTTTAGCCCAGGAATAAATCCCACTTGGTCATGGTGAATAATCCTTTAAATGTACTGTTGGATTTGATTATCTAATATCTTGTTGAGAATTTTGCATCCATGTTCATCAAAGATATTTTTCTGTAATTCTCTTTTTTAGTGGGGCCTTTGTTTGATTATGGAATCAAGGTAATCCTGGTCTCATAGAATGAGTTTGGAAGTTTTCCTTCCATATCTATTTTGAGGAGTGGCTTCAGAAGAATAGCTATTAATTCTTTAAATGTCTGGTAAAATCCCTCTGGGAAGCCATCTGGCCCTGGATTCTTGTGTGTTGGGGGATTTTTGATTACTGATTCAGTTTCTTTGCTGGTTATGGGTCTTTTCAGGTTTTCTGTCTTCTTGTTTCAATTTTGGTAGTTTAAATGTTTCTAGGAATTTATCCATTTTTTTCAAGATTGCATAATTTGTTGGCATAAAATTGCTCATAATATTCTCTAATAATTGTTTGTATTTTTGTGGTGTTGGTTATGATATCTCCTTTTTCCCTTGTGATTTTATATATTTGGGTCCTTCATCTTTTCTTTTGGTAAGTCTGGCTAGGGATTTATCAATTTTGTTAATTCTTTCAAAGAACCAGATCCTTGTTTCACTGATCTGTTCTAATTTTTTTTTAAATTCTGTATCACTTATTTCTGCTTTAATCTTAAATTTTTCCCTTCTGCTGATTTTGGGCTTTATTTGTTGTTCTTTTTCCCTGCTCCTTTAGGTGTAAGGTTGTGTTTTGTATTGGAAGCTTTTCTTGCTTCTTGAGGAAGGGTTATTTCTATACACTTCTCTCTTATGACTGCCTTTGGTGCATCCCAGAAGTTTTGGAAGTTTGGGTTTTTGTTTTCATTTGCTTTTGTGTGGGTGTGTGCTTTTTAATAAAAATTCTCCTTTAATATCCTGGTTGACTCATTCATTTTTTTCTTCCCTTTTTAAAATTAACATATAATATATTATTTATTTCAGGGGTACAGGTCTGTGATTCATCAGTTTTACATAATTCACAACATTCACCATAGCACATACCCTCCCCAGTGTCTATCACCCTACCACCGCATCCCTCTCACCCCCCTCTCCTCCAGTAACTCACAGTTTCTTTCCTGAGACCAAGAGTCTCTCAAGGTTTATCTCCTTCTCTGGTTTCATCTTGTTTCATTTATCCCTCCCTTCTCCTATGATCCTCTGTCTTGTTTCTCAAATTCCTCAAATCAGTAAGATCATATGATAATTGTCCCTCTCTGTCCCATTCATTCTTTAGTAGGACGTTCTTCCATGTTTTTGTGGTCTTTCCAAATTTTTTCTGTAGTTGACTTCAAGTTTCATAATATTGGGTCTGAAATATGCCTAGTATTATCTTGATATTTTTGTACATGTTGAGGGCTGATTTGTGGCCCAGTGTATGATCTATTCTGGAGATCTATGTGTGCTTAAAAAGAATGTGTATTCTTTGTTTTAGGATAAAATCCTCTGACTATGTCTATTAAGTCCATCTGGCCCAGTATGTCATTCAAAGCCATTGTTTCTTTGTTAATATTTTGTTTAGATGATCTGTCCATTGCTGTGAGTGAGGATTTAAAGTCCTCTATGACTATTATGTTAGCATCAATGAGTTTATTTTGTTATTAATTGATTTATATATTTGACTGCTCCCAAGTTCAGGGCATAAGTGTTTATAATTGTTAGATCTTTTTGTTGGCTAGATGCCTTTATTATGATATTATGTCCTTCTTTATTTCTTATTAGTCTTATTTTAAATTCTAGATTGTCTGATATACGAATGGCTACTCCAGCCTTCTTTTGATGTCCATTAGAATGATAGATGGTTCTCTACCCCTTCACTTTCAATCTGGTGGTGGGTTTTTTTTTTCCTTTTTTAAAAAATTTCAGTGCTTCAGAATTCATTATTTATGTACCACATCCAGTGCTCCATGCAATACATGCCCTTCATAATACCTACCACAGGCCCACCTCATCCCCACCCCTCTCCCCTCCAAAATCCTCAGTTTGTATCTCAGAGTCCACAGTCTGTCATGATTCATCTCCCCATCCAATTTCCCCCAATTCACTTTTCCTTTCCTTCTCCGAATGTCCTCCATGTTATTCCTTATGCTCCATAAGTAAGTAAAGCCCTATGATAATTGACACTCTCTGCTTGACTTATTTCACTCAGCATAATCTCTTCCAGTCCTGTCCATGTTGATACAAAAGTTGGGTATTCATCCTTTCTGATGGAGGCATAATACTCCATAGTATATATGGACCATATCTTTATCCATTCATCTGTTGAAGGGCATCTTGATTCTTTCTACAGTTTGGTGACTGTGGCCATTGCTGCTATGAACATTGGGGTACAGATGGCCCTTCACTTTTACTTTCACTACATCTGTATCTTTGGGGTAAATTACCCAGTAGTGCAATTGTGGGGTCATAGGGAAGCTCTATGTTTTTTAAAAGATTTTATTTATTTATTTGACAGACAGAGATTACAAGTAGACTGAGAGGCAGGCAGAGAGAGAGGAGGAAGCAGGCTCCCTGCTGAGCAGAGAGCCCAATGCGGGGCTCGATCCCAGGACCCTGGGATCATGACCTGAGCCGAAGGCAGCGGCTTTAACCCACTGAGCCAACCAGGCACCCCATGGGAAGCCCTATTTTTAATTTCTGAAGGAATCTCTACACTGTTTTCCAAAGGGTCTGCACCAACTTGCATTCCCACCAACAGTGTAAGAGGGTTCCCCTTTCTCCACATACTCTCCAACACATGTTGTTTCCTGTCTTGTTAATTTTGGCCATTCTAACTGGTGTAAGGTGGTATCTCAATGTGGTTTTGATTTGAATCACCCTGATGGCTAATGATGATGAACATTTTTTCATGTGTCTGTTAGTCATTTGTATGTCTTCTTTGGAGAATTTTCTGTTCATGTCTTCTGCCCATTTTTTTTTTGGTGTGATTATCTGTTTTGTGTTTGTTGAGCTTGAGGAGTACTTTATTGATCCTGGATATCAGCCCTTTGTCTGTACTGTCATTTGCAAATATCTTCTCCCATTCTGTGGGTTACTTCTTTGTTTTGTTGACTGTTTCCTTCGCTATGCAGAATGATTCAATGTATAGTGATAGAAGGCACATTTCTCAAGTTCATGAAAGCTATCTTTGAAAAACATATAACAAATATCATCCTCAATCGGGAAAGCTGACACCTTCTCTTTGAGATCAGGAACATGACAAGGATGCCCACTCTCACCACTCTTGTTCAACATAGTACTAGAAGTCCTAGTAACAGCAATCAGACAACAAAGAGAAATAAAAGGTATTCAAATTGGCAATGAAAAAGTCAAACTCTCTCTCTTTGCAGATGACATGATACTTTATTTTTTATTTATTTTTAAATTTTTTTAATTTTAATTTTTTAAATTTAATTTTATTTTTATTTTTTATAAACATATAATGTATTTTTATCTACAGGGGTACAGGTCTGTGAATCGCCAGGTTACACACTTCACAGCACTCACCATAGCACATATCCTCCCCAATGTCCATAACCCCACCCCCATCTCCCACACCTCCTTCCCCCAGCAACCCTCAGTTTGTTTGGTGAGATTAAGAGTCACTTATGGTTTGTCTCCCTCCTAATCCCATCTTGTTTCATTCATTCTTCTCCTACCCACTCAACTCCCCATGTTGCATCTCCACTTCCTCATATTAGGGAGATCGTATGATAGTGGTCTTTCTCCAATTGACTTATTTCGCTAAACATGATACCCTCTAGTTCCATCCACGTCATTGCAAATGGCAAGATTTCATTTCTTTTGATGGCTTCATAGTATTCCATTGTGTATATATACCACATCTTCTTTATCCATTTATCTGTTGATGGACATCTAGGTTCTTTCCTTAGTTTGGCTATTGTAGACATTGCTGCTATAAACATTGGGGTGCACATACCCCTTCAGATCACTACGTTTATATCGTTAGGGTAAATACCCAGTAGTGCAATTGCTGGGTTGTAGGGTAGTTCTATTTTCAACATTTTGAGGAACCTCCAAGCTGTTTTCCAGAGTGGTTGCACCATCTTGCATTACCACCAACAGTGTAGGAGGGTTCCCCTTTCTCCGCATCCTCGCCAGCATCTGTCATTTCCTGACTTGTTAATTTTAGCCATTCTGACTTGTGTGAGGTGATATCTCATTGTGGTTTTGATTTGTATTTCCCTGATGCCGAGTGATGTGGAGCACTTTTACATGTGTCTGTTGGCCATCTGGATGTCTTCTTTGCAGAAATGTCTGTTTATGTCCTCTGCCCATTTCTTGATTGGATTATTTGTTCTTTGGGTGTTGAGTTTGAAAAATTCTTTATAGATTTTGGACACTAGCCCTTTATCTGATATGTCATTTGCAAATATCTTCTCCCATTCTGTCAGTTGTCTTTTGGTATTGTTAACTGTTTCCTTTGCTGTACAAAAGCTTTTGATCTTGATGAAATCCCAATAGTTCATTTTTGTCCTTGCTTCCCTTGCCTTTGGCGATATTGTAGGAAGATGTTGCTGTGGTTGAGGTCGAAGAGGTTGCTGCCTGTGTTCTCCTCAAGGATTTTGATGGATTCCTTTCGCACATTGAGGTCCTTTATCCATTTTGAGTCTATTTTTGTGTGTGGTGTAAGGAAATGGTCCAATTTCATTTTTCTGCATGTGGCTGTCCAATTTTCCCAGCACCATTTATTGAAGAGACTGTCTTTTTTCTATTGGACATTCTTTCCTGCTTTGATGAAGATTAGTTGACCATAGAGTTGAGGGCCTATTTCTGGGCTCTCTATTCTGTTCCATTGATCTATTTGTCTCTTTTTGTGCCAGTACCATGCTGTCTTGATTATGATAGCTTTGTAATAGAGCTTGAAGTCCGTAATTGTGATGCCACCAACTTTGGCTTTCTTTTTCAATATTCCTTTGGCTATTCAAGGTCTTTTCTGGTTCCATATAAATGTTAGGGTTACTTGTTCCATTTCTTTGAAAAAAAAAATGGATCGTACTTTGATAGGAATTGCATTAAATGTGTGGATTGCATTAGGTAGCATAGACATTTTCATAATATTTATTCTTCCAATCCAGGAGCATAGAACATTTTTCCATTTATTTGTGTCTTCCTCAATTTCTTTCATGAGTACCTTATAGTTTTCTGAGTATAGATTCTTAGCCTCTTTGGTTATGTTTATTCCTAGATATCTAATGGTTTGGGGTGCAATTGTAAATGGGATTGACTCCTTAATTTCTCTTTCTTCAGCCTTGTTGTTGGTGTAGAGAAATGCAACTGATTTCTGTGCATTGATTTTATATCCTGACACTTTACTGAATTCCTGTACAAGTTCTAGCAGTTTTGGAGTGGAGTCTTTTGGGTTTTCCACATTTAGTATCATATCATCTGCGAAGAGTGATAGTTTGACTTCTTCTTTGCCGATTTGGATGCCTTTAATTTCCTTTTGTTGTCTTATTGCTGAGGCTAGGACTTCTAGTACTATGTTGAATAGCAGTGGTGATAATGGACATCCCTGTCATGTTCCTGACCTTAGTGGAAAAGCTTTCAGTTTTTCTTCATTGAGAATGATATTTGGGGTGGGTTTTTCATAGATGGTTTTGATAATATTGAGGTATGTGCCCTCTATCCCTACACTTTGAAGAGTTTTGATCAGGAAGGGATGCTGTGCTTTGTCAAATGCTTTTTCAGCATCTATTGAGAGTATCATATGGTTCTTGTTCTTTCTTTTATTAATGTATTATATCACATTGATTGATTTGAGGATGTGGAACCAACCTTGCAGCCCTGGAATAAATCCCACTTGGTCGTGGTGAATAATCCTTTTAATGTACTGTTGAATCCTATTGGCTAGTATTTTGGTGAGAATTTTCGCATGTGTATTCATCAAGGATATTGATCTGTAGTTCTCTTTTTTGATGGGATCCTTGTCTGGTTGGGAGTCAAGGTGATGCTGGCCTCATAAAATGAGTTTGGAAGTTTTCCTTCCATTTCTATTTTTTGGAACAGTTTCAGGAGAATAGGAATTAGTTCTTCTTTAAACATGTGGTAGCATTTCCCTGGGAAGCCATCTGGCCCTGGGCTTTTGTTTGTTTGGAGGTTTTTGATGACTGTTTCAATCTCCTTACTGGTTATGGGTCTGTTCATGTTTTCTATTTCTTCCTGGTTCAGTTGTGGTAGTTTATATGTCTCTAGAAATGCATCCATTTCTTCCACATTGTCAAATTTGTTTGTGTAGAGTTGCTCATAGTATGTTCTTATAATTGTTTGTATTTCTTTGGTGTTAGTTGTGATCTCTCCTCTTTCATTCACGATTTTATTTGGGTCCTTTCTCTTTTCTTTTTGATAAGCCTGGCCAGGGGTTTATCAATCTTATTAATTCTTTGAAAGAACCGGCTCCTAGTTTCCTTGATTTGTTCTATTGTTTTTTGGTTTCTATTTCATTGATTTCTGCTCTGATCTTTATTATTTCTCTTCTCCTGCTGGGTTTAGGCTTTCTTTGTTGTTCTTTCTCCAGCTCCTTTAGGTGTAGGGTTAGGTTGTGTACTTGAGACCTTTCTTGTTTCTTGAGAAAGGCTTGTACCGCTATATATTTTCCTCTCAGGACTGCCTTGGCTATGTCCCACAGATTTTGAACCCTTGTGTTTTCATTATCATTTGTTTCCATGAATTTTTTCAATTTTTTCTTTAATTTCTTGGTTGACCCATTCATTCTTTAAAAGCATGCTGTTTAGTCTCCATGTATTTGTGTTCTTTCCAAATTTCCTCTTGTGATTGAGTTCTAGCTTCAGAGGATTGTGGTCTGAAAATATGCAGGGAATGATCGTAATCTTTTGATACCAGTTGAGACCTGATTTAGGACCCAGGATGGGATCTATTCTGGAGAATGTTCCATGTGCACTGGAGAAAAATGTGTATTCTGTTGCTTTGGGATGAAATGTTCTGAATTTATCTATGATGTCCATTGGTCCAGCGTATCATTTAAGGTCTTTATTTCCTTGTTGATCTTTTGCTTGGATGATCTGTCCATTTCAGTGAGGGGAGTGTTAAAGTCCCCTACTATTACTGTGTTATTGCTGATGTGTTTCTTTGATTTTGTTATTATTTGGTTTTTATAGTTGGCTGCTCCCATGTTAGGAGCATAGATATTTAAAATTGTCAGATCTTCTTGTTGGACAGACCCTTTGAGTATGATAGAGTGTCCTTCCTCATCTCTTATTATAGTCTTTGGCTTAAAATCTAATTGATCTGATATAAGGATTGCCACCCCCGCTTTCTTCTGATGTCCATTAGCATGATAAATTGTTTTCCACCCCCACACTTTAAATCTGGAAGTGTCTTCGCGTTTAAAATGAGTTTCTTGTAGGCAACATATAGATGGGTTTTGTTTTTTTATCCATTCTTATACCCTGTGTCTTTTGATTGGGGCATTTAGCCCATTAACATTCAGGGTAACTCTTGAGAGATATGAATTTAGTGCCATTGTATTGCCTGTAAGGTGACTGTTATTGTATATTGGCTCTGTTCCTTACTGATCTACCACTTGTAGGCTCTCTCTTTGCTTAGAGGACCCCTTTCAATATTTCCTGTAGAGCTGGTTTGGTGTTTTCAAATTCTTTCAGTTTTTGTTTGTCCTGGAAGCTTTTTATCTCTCCTTCTATTTTCAGTGATAGCCTAGCTGGATATAGTATTCTTGGCTGCATGTTTTTCTCATTTAGTGCTCTGAATATATCATGCCAGTTCTTTCTGGCCTGCCAGGTCTCTGTGGATAAGTCTGCTACCAATCTAATATTTCTACCATTTTGTATGTTACAGACTTCTTTTCCGGGCTGCTTTCAGGATTTTCTCTTTGTCACTGAGACTTGTGAATTTTACTATTAGATGATGGGGTGTGGACCTATTCTTGTTGATTTTGAGGGGGGTTCTCTGCACATCCTGGATTTTGATGCTTGTTCCCTTTGCCATATTAGGGAAATTCTCTCCAATAACTCTCTCCAATATACCTTCTTCTCCCCTCTCTCTTTCTTCTTCTTCTGGAATCCCAATTATTCTAATGTTTTTTTATCTTATGGTGTCACTTATCTCTCAAATTCTCCCCTCGTGGTCCAGTAGCTGTTTGTCCCTCTTTTGCTCAGCTTCTTTATTCTCTGTCATTTGGCCTTCTATATCACTAATTCTTTCTTCTGCCCCATTTATCCTAGCAGTGAGAGCCTCCATTTTTGATTGCACCTCATTAATAGCTTTTTTTATTTCAACTTGGTTAGATTCTAGTTCTTTTATTTCTCCAGAAAGGGCTTTTATATCTCCTGAGAGTGTTTCTCTAATATCTTCCATGCCTCTTTCGAGCCTGGCTAGAACCTTGAGAATCGTCATTCTGAACTCTATATCTGACATATTACTGATGTCTGTATTGATTTGGTCCCTATATTTTCCATGCCATCCTGATCAAAATTCCACTGGTATTTTTCAAAGAGCTGGAACCAACAATCCTAAAATTTGTATGGACCATAAGAGACCCCCAAATTGCTATGGAAATGTTGAAAAAGGAAAACAAAACTGGGGGCATCACGTTGCCTGGTTTTAAGCTTTACTACACAGCTGTGATCACCAAGACAGCATGGTACTGGCACAAAAACAGGCACAGAGACCAGTGGAACAGAGTAGAGAGTCCAGATATTGACCCTCAACTCTATGGTCAAATAATCTTCCACAAAGCAGGAAAAAATATACAGTGGAAAAAAGACAGTCTCTTCAATAAATGGTACTGGGAAAATTGGACAGCTATGTACAGAAGAATGAAACTCCACCATTCTTTTACACCATAAACAAAGCTAAAATCAAAATGTATAAAAGAAGGCAGGAATCTATCAAAAGCCTAGAGGGGAACATAGGCAGTAACCCCTTCAAGATCGGCCACACAGCTTCTTTCAAGATATGTCTCCAAGGCAAAGGAAATAAAAGCAAAAATAAACTTTGGGGACTTTATCAAGATCAAAAGCTTCTCCCATTCTGTCAGTTGTCTTTTGATTTTGTTAACTGTTTCCTTTGCTGTGCAAAAGCTTTTGATCTTGATGAAATCCCAATAGTTCATTTTTGCCCTTGCTTCCCTTGCCTTTGGCGTTGTTCCTAGGAAGATATTGCTGCGGCTGAGGTCGAAGAGGTTGCTGCCTGTGTTCTCCTCAAGGATTTTGATGGATTCCTTTCGCACATTGAGGTCCTTTATCCATTTTGAGTCTATTTTTGTGTGTGGTGTAAGGAAATGGTCCAATTTCATTTTTCTGCATGTGGCTGTCCAATTTTCCCAGCACCATTTATTGAAGAGGCTGTCTTTTTTCCATTGGACATTCTTTCCTGCTTTGTCGAAGATTAGTTGACTGTAGAGTTGAGGGTCTATTTCTGGGCTTGAAAGACAACTATCATATGATCTCCCTGATATGAGGAAGTGGTGATGCAACATGGGGGCTTAAGTGGGTAGGAGAAGAATAAATGAAACAAGATGGGATTGGGAGGGAGACAAACCATAAGTGACTTAATCTCACAAAACAAACTGAGGGTTGCTGGGGGGAGGGGGTTTGGGAGAAGGGGGTGGGATTATGGACATTGGGGAGGGTATGTGCTTTGGTGAGTGCTGTGAAGTGTGTAAACCTGGTGATTCACAGACCTGTACCCCTGGGGATAAAAACATATGTTTATAAAAAATAAAAAATTAAAAAAAAAAAAAGAGAGAAGCAACTTTAAAAAAAATAAATTAAAAAAAAAAAAAGCTTCTCAGCATAGGTGTGTTTGGTTTTAACATGATATACTGTAAGCAGTATATCAATGGATTTTTTAAATCCATTCTGATAACCTATATCTTTTTATTGAAGCATTGAGTCCATTTACATTCAGAGTAATTATTGATAGGTATGAATTTAGTGCCATTGCATTACATGTAAAGTCACTGTTCCTATATATAGTCTGTGCTCCTTCATGGTCTTTGTTGTTTTTGGTATCTCTCTCCCCCTCAAAGGGTCCCCTTTAATATGTCTTGCAAAACTGGGTTAGTGTTCACTAATTCCTTTAGTTTTTGCTTGTCTTGGAAGCTCTTTATCTCTCATTCTATTCTGAATGACAGCCTTGCTGTATAAAGTATTCTTGGCTGTATATTTTTCCAATTTAGTATGTTGACTATATCATGTCACTTTTTTCTAGCCTGCCAAATTTCTGTGGACAGGTCTACTGCTAACCTTATGTGTCTACCCTTGTAGGTTAAGGACTTTTTGTTTTTAGCTCCTTTCAGAATCCTCTTATCTTTCTTTTTGCTTGTTTGCCTCTGATATGTCTTGTATTGACCCGTTTTTGTTGATTCTGAGAGGAGTTCTCTGTCCCTTATGGACTTGAATGCTGGTTTCCTTCCCCAGATTAGGAAGTTCTCAGCTTTTGCCCATTCTTCTTCTGAGACTCCTATGATACATATATTGCACTTTGTGGAATTGCTGAATCCCCAAAGTCTATATTCATTATCTAATAGTTTTCTTTCCCTCTTGTTTTCAGTTTCATTATTTCCATTATTTTATCTTCTGTATCAACTATTCGATCCTCTGCTTCTTCTATCCTTGCTGTGATTATGTCCACTTGGTTTTGCATCTCAGCTATAACATTTTTAAAATTTCAGCTTCACTAGTTTTTAGGTCTTTTATCTCTGTAGCCAGGGTTTTTCTGGTGTCTTCTATGTTTATGTCAAGCCCAACTAATATTCCTGTGACTGTTTTAAATTCTTGTTCAGATATATTGCTTATATCTGCTTTGAGCAAATCCCTGGCTGTGATTTCTTCTTGATCTTTCTTTCTGGGAGAATTTCTCCATCTTGTCATTATGTCTAGGTTTCTATCTTTTGTGTATTATGGACGTTTGTTATGCTTTCCTCTCCCAAGAGTAATGGCTATATTAAGAAGAGGTCCTATACTGTCCAGGGCCTGGCTCTTCAAGAAGTGTTTCTGATGTATGCTGTGTGCATTCTGCTGTTGTGTTTTGGCTGCTCTTTCCCACAGGTCAGTTCTCTACAGAGTTCCTCCTTGCTTGCAGTGGGAGTGTTTGAATCTTTACATAGATGCACTTGACTTGTTTGTTAAGATAAAACTGATTTTTTTAAAATGCTTTATCCAAGAAAAGAGAAAAGGAAAAGCAACAGAGAAGCAAACAGACAAAATAATATTAGCCTGATTCCAAGGAATAATAAATATAGAAAGAAAAAAGAAAAGGGGGGAAAAAAAAGGCTGATCCAAAAAACAAGGAAAGGAAACAAACAAACAGACCAACAAATGAACGAGAAACTATAAGCCTGATACCAAAGAAAAAAAAAGGGAGGAAAAAATGATAAAATAAAAGGAAAAAAAAGGAAAAGAAAAAAAAAAGAAGAAAAAATAAAAGAAAGTTTCATTCCATTTCCACTAAAATTGAAGCTGATGCTTTGGAGCACTCTTGTGATCAGAAGTCCTGGTACAGGAATGTGGTGGAGTTGAGGGGAGCCTATGCTGGTTTTCTGAGAGAGAGAGGCCCATTGTACTGGCCTACAGTCAGACCTGCCCTTGCAAAGATGCCCTTGCCAGGCTCAGGGGAAGTTTTCTTGTAAGAAACCACCAAACCACCAAGTTGCTTTGGAGGCACTGTGTGTCTCTCCCAGGTCTGACCATGCTGGTGGAGGGGTGGGAGTGGGGAGCATGGAAGATGACCTCATCATCACTGGACCTTATCTTCCTTGGCAAGAGTAATTCATGGCTGCCACAGTTCAGGAGGTCCTCTCAGAAAAGCAAAAAATTTCCTCTCCTGTGTCCCAGACTTTCATCAGGTCACTGCCCTCACCCTGTCTGTGCCATTGGCACACCCAGGGTTACAGTTCTCTTGTGTTTTATCTCTGGCTGGTGCCTGAAATTCAAAACTCCAAATCTTAAAGGACCTGAGAATGCACAAATCTGCTCCCCTCCCCCAGAGGAGAGACTCAAGGTGTGTCCAGCGCCATTTTGTTCCAGAAAAGCAGTCACAGAAAAGCACTTGGTGGCTGGAGTCTATTGTGATGCATGAGAACAAGCTGCAACTAGGTTATCTGACCTTTGCACACACCTCTGTGCTCTGCTGCTGAACAGTCATTCATTGGCTCCCTACAAACCCTTTGTCCTGGGTGAGGCAAAATGCTATCTCCCAAATGTACTCTAGGAAGGGGAATAATCTCTTCCAGTGTGACCCAGGGGATCCCCTCACCATAGTGTGTTGTGACAACCCTAAGTGCACTCTTTCTCTGGCTGTCTCCCTCTCTCTGATTTCACTCCACAAAAGAGCTCTCTCCCTTTTCCAGCACCACAGCTTTTCTCTCCCCCAGT
Source organism: Mustela erminea (assembly GCF_009829155.1). Classification (NCBI taxonomy): domain Eukaryota; kingdom Metazoa; phylum Chordata; class Mammalia; order Carnivora; family Mustelidae; genus Mustela; species Mustela erminea. The sequence continues at coordinate 160,400,657 of NC_045615.1, read as the reverse complement.
TCCTGGTCCTGAACCTTCATCTGCCATGTTCTTTCTCTCTCCAATTGTGCAGATTGTTTTCTCAATCCTCAGATTGATTTCCTAGTTGTTCAAAAAGATTTGATGTTAATCTAGGTGTATGAGGCAAGCTCAGGGTCCCCCTTACTACTCTACCATCTTACTTGCTCCCTTTTGCTTTATTTCTATTACTAGTTATTAAAAAAAATATTTATTTACTTGAGAAAGAAAGAGAGAGAGAGAGAGAGAGAGCACACACAAGTGGGGGATGGGGCAGAGGGTGAAGGAGAAGTAGATTCCCCCCTGAGTAAGAAGCACTACTCAGGCTCAATCCCAGGACTCTGAGATCATGACCTGAACCAAAGGCACATGATTAACCAACTGAGACACCCAGATGTGCCCCTCTATTACTGGTTTTTGGTTTGTCACTACCATTAGGTTTATATATAACATCTTATGCATATAGCAGTCTAAATTGATAGTCACTTAAGTGCAGCGCATTCTGAAAACACAAAATTTTTACTTCCTCCTCCCCCCCGACTGTTTAAGGTATACAGTGTCATACTTTACATCCTTTTATTGTGTGAATTCCTTGACTATATTTTATACATACACTTAGTGTTACTGCTTTTGTGCTTCCTACTTTTCTTACTCCTGCTTATGATCTTTTCTTTTCACTCACAAAGTTCCCTTTAATATTTCTTGTAGGGCTGCTTTACTGGTGATGAATTCCTTTAACATTTGTTGGTCTAAAAATTATTTCTCTTTTATTTTATTCTGAATGATAGCCTTGGTGGATAGAATGTTCTTGGTTGCTGGTTTTTTTTCTTTTAGCATTTTAACTATATCATGCAACTTTCTTTTGGCCTGCCAAGTTGTTGGTGATGGAAAAATTGGCTGATAGCCTTTTGGGGTTTCTCTTGTATAGAGCTATTTTCTTTTCTTTTTCTGCTTTTACTTTTTCCCCAAGTTTTATTTAAATTTCAACTAATTAGCATACAGTACAATATAAGTTTCAGGTGTAGTATTTAGTGATTCATCACTTACATAAAACACGTGGTGCTCATCATAACAAATGCAGTCCTTAATCCCCATCACCTACTTAACCCATCTCTCACCTACCTCCCCTCCAACAACTCTCCATTTCTTCTCCATAGTTAAGAATTTGTTTCTTGTTTTGCCTCCTTTCCCCCAAGCCCTGTATTTTCATTTATTTTGTTTCTTAAATTCTATATATTAGCGAAATCATATGGTGTTTGTCTTTCTCTGATTGACTTATTTTGCCTAGCATAATACTCTAGCTCTATCTGCATCATTGTAAAAGGCAAGATTTCATTTCTTTTTATCCCTGAGTAATATAATATACCACCTCTTCTTTATCCATTCATCAGTTGATGGACATTTGGGCTGTTTCCATAATTTGGGTATTGTTGATAATGCTGCTATAAACATGAAGGCACATACATCCCTTCAAATTAGTATTTTTGTAACCTTTGGGTAAGTACCCAGTAGTGCAATTGCTGGATTGCAGAGTCGTTCTATTTTTAACTTTTTGAGGGACACCTGTACTGTTTTCCAGAGTAGCTGCACCAGTTTGCATGCCCACCAACAGCGTAAGAAGGTTCCCCTTTCTCCACATCCTTGCCAACATCATTTCAAGTGTCACTCATTTTAGCCATTCCGACGGGTATGGGGTGCTATCTCATTGTAGTTTTGATTTGCATTTCCCTGATGATGAGTGATGTTGAGCATCTTTTCATGTGTCTGTCATCTGTATGTCTTCTTTAGAAAAATGTCTACTCGTGTTTCTGCCCCTTTTTAAACTGGATTGTTTGGTTTTTTGGGTGTTGAGTTTGATAAGTTCTCTATATATTTTGTATATTAACTCTTTATCAGATATGTCATTTGCAAATATCTTCTCCCACTCCAAAGGTTGCCTTTTAGTTTTGTTGACTGTTTCCTTCACTGTGAAGAAACCTTCTATTTTGATGACGTCCCCATAGAAAACTGAATAACAATATGCAAAAGAATGAAACTAGACCACTTTTTTTAATACCATACACAAAAATAAATTCAAAATAGATTAAAGAACAAAATTTGAGACAATAAACCATCAAATCATTGAGGAGAACACAGGCAGTAACCTCTTTGACATTGGCCATAGCATCTTCTTACTAGTTATGTCTCTTAAGGCAAGAGAAACAAAAACAAAGTTGATCTCTTGCTGCTTTAAGTTCTCTCATTATAAGTACTTTTTTGCCATTTTAATTACTGTATGTCCTGGTTTGGACCTCCTTGATTTGATTTTTTGGGGTCTCTCTGTAACTCCTGGATCTAGATTTCTGTTTCCTTTCCTATATTAGGGGGAGTTTTCAGCTATTATTTCTTCAAATAAATTTTCTACCTTCTCTTCTGGGATCCCCATAACCAAATGTTATTATGCCTGATGGTGTCAGTGAGTTCCCTTAATCTACTTTCACTTTTATTATTGGCTTTTTGCTCTCTTCTCCAGCTCTACTGCCTTCCATTACTCTGTTCTTCAGTCCATGATCAATTCTTCTGCTTCCTCTAGTCTACTATTTATTCCATCTAGTGTACTTTTAATTTGTTACTGAGTTCTTCATCCCTGATGGGATTTTTTTATGTTTTCTCTATCTTTGTAAAAGATCTGCAATGTCCCACACTTTTCTCATGTCCACTGAGAAAATTCTGTCCCATTACTTTAAATTCTCTATCAGACATATTACTTATGTTTGTTTCACTTAGGTCTCTTTCTGTGATTTTGTCTTGTTCTTTTATTTAGGACAATTTCCTCTGTATTATTTTGTCTAACTCTTTGTGGCTGTTTCTTTTTCTGTTAGAAAAATCTGCTACATCTCCTCCTCTTGAGAGCAGTGGGTCCTGTCCAGTGCAATTTCCCTGTTCACCAGAAACTGGCACTTCAGGGGTGTCTCCTTTGTGTGTTGCATATGCCCCACTATTGCATATGCCCCACTGTGAGCCACTTTTGCCTTTAGTCCAGTTAATGGCTCTCTTTGCTTCTTTTAGGCAGGGTTTGGGTCCTGTGCTTTAGATGTCCTGTCTAGGGCCACCTGGAGTTTGGGTTGTGTTTGTGGTCAGAGCAGATGTCTGCCCACAGCCCTTTGCTGGTGCCAAAATTAGACCAGTCTCAGTGGTTATCTTCTCTCCTCGGTACAGGAGTCACTTTGGAGCGGGGGGTTGCTTGCACACTGCCAGGCTTGTGGCACCACTTTAGATGGACTCCTGCCAAGGCTGAGTTGAACGGTGGGGGCAGGGCATGTGGTGCCAGTGAGTTCTGCACATGTCCACTTTGGGCAGGGAAATGCAGCTGCCTGGGAAAACTCTTGCTGACGATGGCTGGATTGGAGGGGGCAGATCCACAGGAAAACATGGGAATGGGAGAATTGCTAGCAAACTAGGTAGAATGAGTTTGTGCTCATTCCCACAGATGTCTGTGTATCTAGGCTGGGGACTTGGGGAGGGAAATGGTTCCCACCAGCTCCTTTGCACTTGGAGAAGTTTCCCAAAGATCCATGCCTCTCTAGCACACACTCTGAAAATTGTATGTGAATCTCCTTCCTATATATCCCAGGAATTTTTCAAACTGCTGCTTCTATGCTGTATATCTACAGGGCTCTTTGTTGTGCTATCTCTTCATTAAAGGCATGGACTCAGTTTCCTCTCACCCTCATGCTTCTCTCAGATCCAAGTCTGCTTTTTTTTTTTTTTTTTTTTTTTTTTTTAAGTTCCAGGTGCTAAACCCCACTGAGTGTGAGAACACAAAAAGCCAGGCCCCTCTAGTTTTCAAAGTCAAATATTATAAAGATTCATCTTCCTAGTGCAGGTCCACTATGACTGGAATGGCTGGTAGAGGGTCTGTTCCTCTCCCTTCTCCACATGCACAGCATCTCTCCCTCCCATGGGCAGTCCCATGGGTCCATTTCATTTCTGAGCACATATCCACCCTCTTTACCCTCCTTTATATGGCTGCTTCATTCCATTTAGCTCTGGAGAGTATGTTCTGCTAGTCTTCAGGTTGTCTTCAGGGTTATTTACACTGACATGTGTGTTATCTAGTTGTGTCTGTGGAATGAGGTGAGCCAGGATCCTCCTATTCTGCCATCTTCCTTGGAAGTCCCAAGTGATTTCATTTTCAATAATAAACCTTTTCCAAAAAATAAAGCTTTTTCAATGCACAGCTAGAGAGTGACACATATGTTTCTCATTTTAGTATATCTGTCTCAAAAATGGACAAGATGAAGTACAATCCTGAAGAAATTTTTCTTTGTCTTGTAAGTACTGGATTATGGACAAATAAAGCAGATAGTAGAAAAGTTGCTTCAAAGATTTCACTCACATTTTGAGATGATACAAAATAAGGACTTAAAAAAAAACTTAAAAAAAAAAACAACTTGTACAAGCAAGTTGTCATTTTGCCTTTGGTAAGACACCACACTCTGCCACCAACTCCACAGGCTGGATATGAAGGTAAATGCTAGATGTCAAAATCTATGGCTTGTCGCAAGGTTGCAGAACACAAAGAAGCATTTGTGCTGTTAATGTATGTTGGCTTTAGTATTGTCAAAAACCAACCTCGGATTTTGGCCAAGGTTTTCCCAAAGTTACATAAATTTTTCACTTTGAATTGGCTGGATGATCGTATTAGTCAGAGACTAACACTGAGGTTCCCTTTCTGTTCTGAGGACTCAAGAATTCAGAGCCTGAGCACATGGACAATTGAGGAGGCCAAAAAAGAGAAGACTTCCTCAATTTTAATCTTCCTTGGAATTTTAGCTTTTGTTAGGAAAAAAGTCTTCCTGGTTCTTCTCATTGTGACAGGAGACCTAGAAGGAACTTCAAGGCCCCTTCCAGTCAGTAGAGTTTGGAACTGGCCAACATTTCCAGAAATCACAGGTGTTCATAGAATGTGGAACCACCCTACCTGTCTTTTGCACAGCAGCACCACAGTTGGTGGTGGACACAACCACTTCCTTCACCCAGGCACCAGGTGGGCTTCTTCAAGAGTGGCCTATTGAGGCCAGACAGTCAAGAGTCTCTCTAAGAAGTACTTAGGGAAAAAAGCTCACTTTCATTAATCATCTAAGGGTAGTTGGATAATAAAAGGGAGCATGAAAAAATCTTTATTTTTTTTTTTTACTTTTAACAAATAGGAAATTTCCTCCAAAGACTAGAATCCAAATTGGAATGATTGTGGCATAGTGAGTCCTATTAAACAAACCCCTATATATGCCCCTCGTCGCAACTGAGATTTTCAGATTCTCATTGACTTTAGTGAAAAGTATGAAAAGTATATCTTCATATGATGTTATCTTACATAAGAAAATGGGAATATGCTTTAATTCTTAAAAATGATATGCTGCTATTTCCAAAAAGGAATTCTTTGAAGTTGCTCCTAGGCATGAAGTCTATACATTATAATTAACAATAAAGCACACTACAACCTTCAAAACTAGATGTCAGGAAAAACTTTGAGAAAATGTTTTCTGGCTTTGTGGACATCATGATAATATATCAGGGACACCATGATACAAATGGAATATCTATGGCCATACATAGATATTGGATATTTAATAAATGTAATATCTCCTTTATCATAAGAAAGAATCAGTGTGCCTTTTTTTTTTTTTTTTTTTTTTTTTTTGCTTTTCCTCATTTTTTACTTTCATGAGGTTGGAGACAGAAAGGGCAGAGCATGTAAGTAAAACAAATAGACATAAAGCATGATTTAGGTAAGGCAATTGAGTGAACTAACCTGCTGTTTCTTACAAAGTATGTGTAATATTGCTTTCAGGTATAGGATTTAGTGATTCATTACTTACATACAATACCCAGTGTTCATTACAACATATACCCTCCTTAATACCCATCACCCATTTAAGCCATCCCCACACCAACCCAGTTCTCTTCTAGTAACCCTCAGTGTGTTCTCTATGGTTAAGAGACTTTTTCTTGGTTTGTTTCTCTTTTTCACCCCATGTTCATCTGTTAGGTTTCTTAAATTCCACACATGAGTGAAATCATATGGTGTTTGTCTTTCTCTGATTGACTTATTTTGCCTAGCATAGTACTCTCTAGCTCCATCTGCATCATTGCAAATGGCAATATTTCATTCCCTTTTATACCTGAGTAATATAATATACCACCCCTTCTTTATCCATTCATCAGTTGATGGACATTTGGGCTATTTACATAATTTGAGTATTGTTGATAATGCTGCTGTAAACATCAGGGCACATATATCTCTTCAAATCAGTATTTTTTTCTTTTTAATCTTTTTATTAATTATTTGTATTAACATATAATATATTATTTGCCCCTGGATACAGGTCTTTGAATCATCAGGCTTACACACTTTAAAGCACTCACCATATAATGTACCTTCCTCAGTGTCCATAACCCTCTCCATATCCCCATCCCCCCAGCAACCCTCAGTTTTTTTTTTTTGTGAGACTAAGAGTCTCTTATGCTTTGTCTCCTTCCTGATCTGATCTTGTTTCATTTTTCCTTTCCTATCCCCCAAGCTCCCCACTTACCTCTCAAATTCCTCATATCAGGGAGATCATTTGATAATTGTCTTTCTCTGATTGGCTCACTTTGCTCAGCATAATACCCTCTAGTTCCATCCATGTCATTGCAAATGGCAAGATTTCATTTCTTTTGATGGCTACATAGTACTCCATTGTATATATATACCACATATTCTTTATCCATTCATCTGTTGATGGACATCTAGGTTCTTTCCATAGCTTGACTATTGTGGACATTGCTGCTATAAACATTTGGGTGCACATGCCCCTTTGGATCACTACATGTGTATCTTTAGGGTAAATACCCAGTAGTGTGATTGCTGGATCATAGGGTAGCTCTATTTTCAACTTTTTGAGGAAACTCCATGCTGTTTTTCAGAGTGGCAGCACCAGCTTATATTCCCTCCAACAGTGTAGGAGGGTTCCCCTTTCTCTGCATCCTCTCCAACACCTGTCATTTCCTGACATGTTAATTTTAGCCATTCTGACTGGTGTGAGGTGGTATCTCATTGTGGTTTTGATTTGTATTTCCCTGATGCCGAGTGATGTGGAGCACTTTTTCACATGTTTGTTGGCCTTCTGGATGTCTTCTTTGCAGAAATGTCTCTTTTTGTCCTCTGCCCATTTCTTGGTTGGATTATTTGTTCTTTGGGTTTTGAGTTTGCTAAGTTCTTTATAGATTTTGGATACTAGCTCTTTATCTGATATGTCGTTTGCAAATATCTTCTCCCATTCTGTCAGTTGTCTTTTGGTTTTGTTGACTGTTTCCTTTGCTGTGCAAAAGTTTTTGATCTTGATGAAATGCCAATAGTTTATTTTTGCTCGTGTTTCCCTTGCCTTTGGCGGTGTTTCTAGGGAGAAGTTTCTGTGGCTGAGGTTGAAGAGGTTGCTGCCTGTGTTCTCAAGGATTTTGATGGATTCTTGTCTGACAGTGAGGTCTTTCATCCATTTTGAGTCTATTTTTGTGTGTGGTATAAGGAAATGGTCGACTTTCATTTTTCTGTATGTGGCTGTCCAATTTTCCCAACACCATTTGTTGAAGAGACTGTCTTTTTTCCATTGGACATTCTTTCCTGCTTTGTGGGAGATTAGTTGGCCATAGAGTTGAGGATCCATTTCTGGGCTCTTTATTCTGTTCCATTGATCTATGTGTCTGTTTTTGTGCCAGTACCGTACTGTCTTCATGATGACAGCTTTGTACTAGAGCTTGAAGTCTGGAATTGTGATGCCACCAACTTTGGCTTTCTTTTTCAACATCCCTCTGGCTATTGGGGGTCTTTTCTGGTTCCATATAAATTTTATAATTATTTGTTCCATTTCTTTGAAAAAAAAAATGGATGGTATTTTGATAGGGATTGCATTAAATGTGTGGATTGCTTTAGGTAGCACAATATTTTCACAATATTTGTTCTTCTAATCCATGAGCATGGAACATTTTTCCATTTCTTTGTGTCTTCCTCAATTTCTTTCTTGAGTATTCTATAGCTTTCTGAGTACAGATTCTTTGACTCTTTGGTTAGATTTACTCCTAGGTATCTTATGGTTTTGGGTACAATTGTAAATGGGATTGACTCCTTAATCTCTCTTTGTTCTGTCTTGTTTTTGGTGTATAGAAGTGCAACTGATTTCTGTGCATTGATATTATATCCTGACACTTTACTCAATTCCTGTACAAGTTCTAGCAGATTTGGAGTAGAATCTTTTGGGTTTCCCATAGAAAGTATCATATCATCTGCAAAGAGTGATAGTTTGACTTCTTCTTTACTGATTTGGATGCCTTTAATTTCTTTTTGTAGTCTTATTGCTGAGGCTAGGATTTCTAGTACTATGTTGAATAGCAGTGATATTAGACATCCCTGCTGCATTCCTGACCTTAGGGGAAAAAGCTCTGTTTTTACCCATTGAGAATGATATTCACTGTGGGTTTTTCATAGATAGCTTTTTATTATATTGAGGTGTGTACCCTCTATCCCTACACTGTGAAGAGTCTTAATCAAGAAAGGAGGCTGTACTTTGTCAAATGTTTTTTCAGTATCTACTGAGAGTATAATATGGTTCTTGTTCTTTCTTTTATTAATGTATTGTATCACATTGATTGATTTGCAGATGCTAAACCAACCTTGCAGCCAAGGAATAAATCCCACTAGGTCATGGTGAATGATCCTTTTAATGTACTGTTGGATCCTATTAGCTAGTATTTTGGTGAGAATTTTTGCATCTGTGTTTATCAAGAATATTGGTCTGTAATTCTCTTTTTTGATGGGATCTTTGTCTGGTTTGGGGATCAAGGTAATGCTGGCCTCATAAAATGAGTTCGGAAGTTTTCCTTCCATTTATACTTATTGGAACGGTTTCAGGAGGATAGGAATTATTTCTTCTTTAAATGTTTGGTAGAATTTGTAAACTCTGGGAAGCCATCTAGCCTTGGGCTCTTGTTTGTTGGGAGATTTTTGATGGCTACTTCCTACTACTACTAATCTCCTTACTGGTTATGAGTCTATTCAGGTTTTCTATTTCTTCCTGATTCAGTTTTAGTAGTTTTTATGTCTCTAGGAATGCATCCATTTCTTCTGGATTGTCAAATTTGCTGGAGTAGAGTTGCTCATAATATGTTCTTATAATTGTTTGTATTTTTTGTATTTCTGGTGTTGGTTGTGATCACTCCTCTTTCATTCATGATTTTATTTATTTGGGTCCTTTCTCTTTTCTTTTTGATAGGGCTGGCCAGGACTTTATCCATCTTATTAAGTTTTTCAAAGAACCAGCTCCTAGTTTTGTTGATTTCTTCTACTGTTCTTTTGGTATCTAGTTCATTGATTTTTGCTCTGAACTTTATTATTTCTCTTCTTCTGCTGGGTTTAGGCTTTCTTTGCTGTTCTTTCTCCAGCTCCTTTAGTTCTAGGGTTAGGTTGTGTACTCAAGACATTTCTTGTTTCTTGAGAAAGGCTTATATGGCTATATACCTTCCTCTCAAGACAATCTTTGTTTTGTACCACAGATTTTGAACTGTTGTGTTTTCATTATCATTTGTTTCCATGAATTTTTTTTCAATTCTTCTTTAACTTCCTGGTTGTCCCATTCATTCTTTAGTAGGATGATCACTAGCCTCCATGTATTTGAGTTCATACCAACTTTCCTCTTGTGATTGAGTTCTAGCTTCAGAGCATTGTGGTCTGAAAATATGCAGGGAATGATCCCAATCTTTTGGTACGAGTTGAGACCTGATTTGTGACCCAGGATGTTATCTATTCTGGGGAATGTTTCATGTGCACTGGGGAAGAATGTGTATTCTGCTGCTTTGGGATGGAATGTTCTGAATATATCTGTGATGTCCATCTGGTCCAGTGTGTCATTTAAGGCCTTTATTTCCTTGTTGATCTTTTGCTTGGATGATCTGTCCATTTCAGTGAGGGGGGGGGTGTTAAAGTCCTTGTCTATGACTATTATTGTCAATGTGTTTCTTTGATTTTGTTATTTATTGGTTTATATAATTGGCTGTTTGCTCCCATGTTAGCAGCATAGATATTTAAAATTGTTAGATCTTGTTGGACAGACCCTTTAAGTATGATATAATATTGTTCCTTATCTCTTATTATGGTCTTTGGCTTAAAATCTAATTGATCTGATATATGGATTGCCACTCCAGCTTTCTTTTGCTGTCCATTAGCATGGTAAATGGTTTTACACTCCCTCACTTTAAATCTGGAGGTGACTTTGGGTCTAAAATAAGTTTCTTGCAGACAGCATATCGATGGGTCTCTCTCTCTATTTTTTTTTTAAGATTATTTATTTATTTATTTATTTGACACAGAGAGAGATTACAAGTAGGCAGAGAAGCAGGCAGAGAGAGAGAGGAGGAAGCAGGCTCCCTGCTGAGCAGAGAGCCCGATGTGGGACTCGATCCCAGGACCCCGAGATCATGACCTGAGCCGAAGGCAGCGGCTTAACCATTCTGCTACCCTGTGTCTTTTGATTAGGTCATTTAGCCCATTTACATTCAGGGTAACTATTGAAAGATATGAATTTAGTACTATTTTATTGCCTGTAAGATTATTGTTACTGTATATTGTCTCTGTTCCTTTCTGGTCTATTACTTTTAGGCTCTCTCTTTGTTTAGAGGACCCCTTTCAATATTTCCTGTAGGGCTGGTTTGGTGTTTGCAAATTCTTTTAATTTTTGTTTGTCCTGGAAGCTTTTTATCTCTCCTTCTATTTTCAATGATAGCCTAGCTGGATATAGTATTCTTGGCTGCTTATTTTTCTTGTTTAGTGCTCTGAATATATCATGCTAGTTCTTTCTGGCCTGTCAGGTCTCTGTGTTTAAGTCTGCTGCCAATCGAACACTTCTGCCATTTTATGTTGTAGACTTCTTGTCTTGAGCTGCTTTCAGGATTTTCTCTTTGTTACTAAGACTTGTAAGTTTTACAATTAGATGATGGGGTGTGGACCTATTTTTATTGACTTTGACGCATGTTCTTTGTGCCTTCTAGATTATGATGCTTGTTCCCTTTGCCATATTAGAGAAATCCTCTATTATAATTTGCTTCAATATACCTTCTGCCCCTCTCTCTTTCTTCTTCTTCTGGAATCCCAATTATTCTAATGTTGTTTCATCTTATGGTTTCACTTATGTCTCGAATTCTCCCCTCTTGATCCAGTAGTTGTTTGTCTCTCTTTTTCTCAGCTTCTTTAGTCTCCATCATTTGGTCTTCTTTATCACTAATTCTCTCTTCTGCCTCATCTGTCCTAGCAGTAAGATCCTCCATTCTTGATTGCACCTCATTAATACCTTTTTAAATTTTAGCTTGGTTAGATTTTAGTTCTTTTATTACTCCAGAAAGGGATTTTATTTCTCCAAACAGGGTTTCTCTAATATCCTCCATGTGTTTTTTGAGCCCAGCTTGCACCTTGAGAATCATCATTCTGAACTCTAGATTTTTTTTTTTATTTCCAGCATAACAGTATTCATTATTTTTGCACCACACCCCGTGCTCCATGCAATCCGTGCCCTCTATAATACCCACCACCTGGTACCCCAACCTCCCACCCCCCGTCCCTTCAAAACCCTCAGATTGTTTTTCAGAGTCCATAGTCTCTCATGGTTCACCTCCCCTTCCAATTTCCCCCAACTCCCTTCTCCACTCTAAGTCCCCATGTCCTCCATGCTATTTGTTATGCTCCACAAATAAGTGAAACCATATGATAATTGACTCTCTCTGCTTGACTTATTTCACTCAGCATAATCTCTTCCAGTCCCGTCCATGTTGCTACAAAAGTTGGGTATTCATCCTTTCTGATGGAGGCATAATACTCTATCCCCAGGGGTACAGGTCTGTGAATCACCAGGTTTACACACTTCACAGCACTCACCAAAGCACATACCCTCCCCAATGTCCATAATCCCACCCCCTTCTCCCAAACCCCCTCCCCCCAGCAACCCTCAGTTTGTTTTGTGAGATTAAAAGTCACTTATGGTTTGTCTCCCTCCCAATCCCATCTTGTTTCATTTATTCTTCTCCTACCCACTTAAGCCCCCATGTTGCATCACCACTTCCTCATATCAGGGAGATCATATGATAGTTGTCTTTCTCTGCTTGACTTATTTCGCTAAGCATGATACGCTCTAGTTCCATCCATGTTGTCGCAAATGGCAAGATTTCATTTCTTTTGATGGCTGCATAGTATTCCATTGTGTATATATACCACATCTTCTTGATCCATTCATCTGTTGATGGACATCTAGGTTCTTTCCATAGTTTGGCTATTGTGGACATTGCTGCTATAAACATTCGGGTGCATGTGCCCCTTTGGATCACTACGTTTGTATCCTTAGGGTAAATACCCAATAGTGCAGTTGCTGGGTCATAGGGCAGTTCTATTTTCAACATTTTGAGGAACCTCCATGCTGTTTTCCAGAGTGGCTGCACTAGCTTGCATTCCCACCAACAGTGTAGGAGGGTTCCCCTTTCTCCGCATCCTCGCCAGCATCTGTCATTTCCTGACTTGTTGATTTTAGCCATTCTGACTGGTGTGAGGTGATATCTCATCGTGGTTTTGATTTGTATTTCCCTGATGCCGAGTGATATGGAGCACTTTTTCATGTGTCTGTTGGCCATCTGGATGTCTTCTTTGCAGAAATGTCTGTTCATGTCCTCTGCCCATTTCTTGATTGGATTATTTGTTCTTTGGGTGTTGAGTTTGCTAAGTTCTTTATAGATTCTGGACACTAGTCCTTTATCTGATATGTCGTTTGCAAATATCTTCTCCTATTCTGTCAGTTGTCTTTTGATTTTGTTAACTGTTTCCTTTGCTGTGCAAAAGCTTTTGATCTTGATGAAATCCCAATAGTTCATTTTTGCCCTTGCTTCCCTTGCCTTTTGCGTTGTTCCTAGGAAGATGTTGCTGCGGCAGAGGTCAAAGAGGTTGCTGCCTGTGTTTTCCTCAAGGATTTTGATGGATTCCTTTCGCACACTGAGGTCCTTCATCCATTTTGAGTCTATTTTTGTGTGTGGTGTAAGGAAATGGTCCAATTTCATTTTTCTGCATGTGGCTGTCCAATTTTCCCAGCACCATTTATTGAAGAGGCTGTCTTTTTGCCATTGGACATTCTTTCCTGCTTTGTCGAAGATTAGTTGACCATACAGTTGAGGGTCTATTTCTGGGCTCTCTATTCTGTTCCATTGATCTATGTGTCTGTTTTTGTGCCAGTACCATGCTGTCTTGATGACGACAGCTTTGTAATAGAGCTTGAAGTCCGGAATTGTGATGCCACCAACATTGGCTTTCTTTTTCAATATCCCTTTGGCTATTCGAGGTCTTTTCTGGTTCCATATAAATTTTAGCATTATTTGTTCCATTTCTTTGAAAAAGATGGATGGTACTTTGATAGGAATTGCATTAAATGTGTAGATTGCTTTAGGTAGCATAGACATTTTCACAATATTTATTCTTCCAATCCAGGAGCATGGAACATTTTTCCATTTCCTTGTGTCTTCCTCAATTTCTTTCATGAGTACTTTATAGTTTTCTGAGTATAGATTCTGTGTCTCTTTGGTTAGGTTTATTCCTAGGTATCTTATGGTTTTGGGTGCAATTGTAAATGGGATTGACTCCTTAATTTCTCTTTCTTCTGTCTTGCTGTTGGTGTAGAGAAATGCAACTGATTTCTGTGCATTGATTTTATATCCTGACACTTTACTGAATTCCTGTATAAGTTCTAGCAGTTTTGGAGTGGAGTCTTTTGGGTTTTCCACATATAGTATCATATCATCTGCGAAGAGTGATAATTTGACTTCTTCTTTGCCGATTTGGATGCCTTTAATTTCCTTTTGTTGTCTGATTGCTGAGGCTAGGACCTCTAGTACTATGTTGAATAGCAGTGGTGATAATGGACATCCCTGCCGTGTTCCTGACCTTAGCGGAAAATCTTTCAGTTTTTCTCCATTGAGAATGATATTTGTGGTGGGTTTTTCATAGATGGCTTTGATGATATTGAGGTATGTGCCCTCTATCCCTACACTTTGAAGAGTTTTGATCAGGAAGGGATGCTGTACTTTGTCAAATGCTTTTTCAGCATCTATTGAGAGTATCATATGGTTCTTGTTCTTTCTTTTATTGATGTGTTGTATCACATTGACTGATTTGCGGATGTTGAACCAACCTTGCAGCCCTGGAATAAATCCCACTTGGTCGTGGTGAATAATCTTTTTAATGTACTGTTGAATCCTATTGGCTAGTATTTTGTTGAGTATTTTCGCATCTGTGTTCATCAAGGATATCGGTCTATAGCTCTCTTTTTTGGTGGGATCCTTGTCTGGTTTTAGGATCAAGGTGATGCTGGCCTCATAAAATGAGTTTGGAAGTTTTCCTTCCATTTCTATTTTTTGGAACAGTTTCAGGAGAATAGGAATTAGTTCTTCTTTAAACGTTTGGTAGAATTCCCCCGGGAAGCCGTCTGGCCCTGGGCTTTTGTTTGTTTGGAGATTTTTAATGACTGTTTCAATCTCCTTACTGGTTATGGGTCTGTTCAGGCTTTCTATTTCTTCCTGGTTCAGTTGTGGTAGTTTATATGTTTCTAGGAATGCATCCATTTCTTCCAGATTGTCAAATTTATTGGCGTAGAGTTGCTCATAGTATGTTCTTATAATAGTTTGTATTTCTTTGGTGTTAGTTGTGATCTCTCCTCTTTCATTCATGATTTTATTTATTTGGGTCCTTTCTCTTTTCTTTTTGATAAGTCGGGCCAGGGGTTTATCAATTTTATTAATTCTTTCAAAGAACCAGCTCCTAGTTTCGTTGATTTGTTCTATTCTTTTTTTGGTTTCTATTTCATTGATTTCTGCTCTGATCTTTATGATTTCTCTTCTCCTGCTGGGCTTAGGGTTTCTTTCTTGTTCTTTCTCCAGCTCCTTTAGGTGTAGGGTTAGGTTGTGTACCTGAGACCTTTCTTGTTTCTTGAGAAAGGCTTGTACCGCTATATATTTTCCTCTCAGGACTGCCTTTGTTGTGTCCCACAGATTTTGAACCGTTGTATTTTCATTATCATTTGTTTCCATGATTTTTTTCAATTCTTCTTTAATTTCCCGGTTGACCCATTCATTCTTTAGAAGGATGCTGTTTAGTCTCCATGTATTTGGGTTCTTTCCAAACTTCCTTTTGTGGTTGAGTTCTAGCTTTAGAGCATTGTGGTCTGAAAATATGCAGGGAATGATCCCAATCTTTTGATACCGGTTGAGTCCTGATTTAGGACCGAGGATGTGATCTATTCTGGAGAATGTTCCATGTGCACTAGAGAAGAATGTGTATTCTGTTGCTTTGGGATGAAATATTCTGAATATATCTGTGATGTCCATCTGGTCCAGTGTGTCGTTTAAGGCCTTTATTTCCTTGCTGATCTTTTGCTTGGATGATCTGTCCATTTCAGTGAGGGGAGTGTTAAAGTCCCCTACTATTATTGTATTATTGTTGATGTGTTTCTTTGATTTTGTTATTAATTGGTTTATATAGTTGGCTGCTCCCACGTTGGGGGCATAGATATTTAAAATTGTTAAATCTTCTTGTTGGACAGACCCTTTGAGTATGATATAGTGTCCTTCCTCATCTCTTATTATAGTCTTTGGCTTAAAATCTAATTGATCTGATATAAGGATTGCCACTCCTGCTTTCTTCTGATGTCCATTAGCATGGTAAATTCTTTTCCACCCCCTCACTTTAAATCTGGAGGTGTCTTCGGGCTTAAAATGAGTTTCTTGGAGGCAACATATAGATGGGTTTTGTTTTTTTATCCATTCTGATACCCTGTGTCTTTTGACAGGGGCATTTAGCCCATTAACATTCAGGGTAACTATTGAGAGATATGAATTTAGTGCCATTGTATTGCCTGTAAGGTGACTGTTACTGTATATGGTCTCTGTTCCTTTCTGATCTACCACTTGTAGGCTCTCTCTTTGCTTAGAGGACCCCTTTCAAGATTTCCTGTAGAGCTGGTTTGGTGTTTGCAAATTCTTTCAGTTGTTGTTTGTCCTGGAAGCTTTTAATCTCTCCTTCTATTTTCAATGATAGCCTGGCTGGATATAGTATTCTTGGCTGCATGTTTTTCTCGTTTAGTGCTCTGAAAATATCATGCCAGCTCTTTCTGGCCTGCCAGGTCTCTGTGGATAAGTCAGCTGCCAATCTAATATTTTTACCATTGTATGTTACAGATTTCTTTTCCCGGGCTGCTTTCAGGATTTTCTCTTTGTCACTGAGACTTGTAAATTTTACTATTAGGTGACGGGGTGTGGGCCTATTCTTATTGATTTGGAGGGGCGTTCTCTGAACCTCCTGAATTTTAATGCTCGTTCCCTTTGCCATATTGGGGAAATTCTCCCCAATAATTCTCTCCAGTATACCTTCTGCTCCCCTCTCTCTTTCTTCTTCTTCTGGAATCCCAATTATTCTAATGTTGTTTCGTCTTATGGTGTCACTTATCTCTCGAATTCTCCCCTCGTGTTCCTGTAGCTGTTTGTCCCTCTTTTGCTCAGCTTCTTTACACAAAAAAAAAAGAACAAGAGGCAGTACCGAAGGCTAGGGACCTAATCAATACAGACATTGGTAATATGTCAGATCTAGAGTTCAGAATGACAATTCTCAAGGTTCTAGCCGGGCTCGAAAAAGGCATGGAAGATATTAGAGAAACCCTCTCGAGAGATATAAAAGCCCTTTCTGGAGAAATAAAAGAACTAAAATCTAACCAAGTTGAAATCAAAAAAGCTATTAATGAAGTGCAATCAAAAATGGAGGCTCTCACTGCTAGGATCAATGAGGCAGAAGAAAGAATTAGTGATATAGAAGACCAAATGACAGAGAATAATGAACTCTAGATTTGACACATTACCAATGTCTGTATTGATTAGGCCTCTAGCTGTCAGTACTGCTCCCTTTTCTTTTTCTTTTTTTTTTTTTTTTGTGCTGAGTTTTTCTGCCTTGTAATTTTGTGCAGATAAGAGTATATGAATGAGAGAATAAAATACTAAAAGGGTATCAAAGACCCTCCAAAAATGCATGCTAACCAAATCAGAAGAGACCTCAAATTGGGGGTAGAATATAGGGCGTAAGAAGAAAGTAAATATATATATATATGTATGTATGTATGTATGTATGTGTGTATATGTATATTATTAGACTGGTGAATAGAACAGAGCCACCCACTTGACTTTGGGTGTATTTTGGTCTCTTAGAAGAAACTACCTCCCAAAATTTTAAAGAAAGAAAAACATATATATAGATCAGTAATGGTAAATATGATGGAGGGATGTTATATGACTGTAAAGATGAAAATTTAAAAAAGAATTCTAAAAAAGGAATTGATAAGATAAGTTGGTTGGAAAAATAAAGAAGAAACAAAAAAAGGAGGGGGGAGAGAATGTGCTTATACTGGAGAGTAGTCCAAGATTTAGGAGATAGTAGTAGTAATAATAGTAGATAGTAATAGTAGTCTAGATTTAGGAGATGTTTTTATCCATTAGAAGAAATTGTAATCCAAAATTTTTTAGGAAAAGAAAACCCTATATGTATACAAAAAATAAGGTTAAAATCAATGAAGGATAAAACATGACTATAATAATGAAGGTTTAAAAAGATTTTTTTAAAGAAAGGTATTTTTAAGATAAACTAGTTAAACATTAAAAGAGGAAAGAGGAAAAATTAAAAAAATAGAATAAGAAAAAATAAAATTAAAAAATTTAATTTAACTTTGCAATACTGAAGTATCATGGGGCAAAAGCCATGAATTCCATGCATTGCTTTTCCCTAGCTCTGGAGTTTCACTGTTCTTGATCAGTGAGCTTGGTCTTGGCTGGATGTTCTTGCTGATCTTCTGGGGGAGGGCCCTGTTGTAGTGATTCTCAAATGTCTTTGCCCGAGGCGGAATTGCACCACCCTTGCCAGGGGCCAGGCTAAGAAATCTGCTCAAGTTCACTCTTGGGAGTTTTTGTTTCCTGGGCACTTTCTGTAGTGCTCTGGAGAATGGGAATGAAAATGGCAGCCTCCCAATCTCCAGCCTGGAGGAGCTGAGAGCTCAAGGCCCCACTCCTCAGTGTACCCTCAGAGAAAAGGGGTCAATAACTCCCATCTCCCTGGTCTCCAGCCACACTCTGGGCTCAGCCAACCTGTGACTGTTTCTGTCTCTGGTGCACAGTCCATTTGGAGTCTCCAAACACAGCAGATTCCTGCCTCCAGAGGAGGACGGTGATTCTCCCTGGATCTACCGCTTGTGGGGTCCCTGATCAAAGAGTAGTGGTCTGACTGTGCCGGAGATCACAGTTTAAGATAACACTGAGCTAATAGCTCACTCCTCGGTTCTGTCTCTGGAGTCGGCTTCCCTATTCTGTTACCTGGGATCTCTGCCACACTCAGACACCCTTGATCTTTCAGTGACCCTGTGGGTCCTGAGACTACACTGACCCTGAGAGGGCTCCACCCCTGATTAGCCTCTGGAGCAATATCCCTCAATGGAGCAGACTTCTGATTTCAGATTTTGTGCTCCACTGCTCTGCCACTTGCTGGGGACAGTCTCCTCCTCTCTCCTCCCATGGTCTATCTTCCCATCACTTTGGGATTCAGTTCTCTGCTCTGAAAGTTCACCTTTCAGAAAGTGGTTGATTTTCGGTTCCTATAATTGCTGTTCTTTTCCCCTTCGATCTCCTATTGAGTTTGTAGGTGTCCGAATGGTTTGATATCTAGCTGAACTCCTGCAACCTGCTGTCATTTCAGTCACCTACTCCTCTGCCATCTTGCCTCTCCTCCCTCAAATTAGTATTTTTGTGTCCTTTGGGTAAGTACCCAGTAGTGCAATTGCTGGATTGCAGAGTCGTTCTATTTTTAACTTTTTGAGGGACCCCTGTACTGTTTTCCAGAGTAGCCGCACCAGTTTGCATGCCCACCAACAGCATAAGAAGGTTCCCCTTTCTCCACATCCTTGCCAACATCATTTCAAGTGTCACTCATTTTAGCCATTCCGACTGGTGTGAGGTGCTATCTCATTGTAGTTTTGATTTGCATTTCCCTGATGATGAGTGATGTTGAACATCTTTTCATGTGTCTGTTTGTCATCTGTATGTTTTCTTTAGAAAAATGTCTATTCATCCTTTCTGCCCCCTTTTAAACTGGATTGTTTGTTTTTTAGGTGTTGAGTTTGATAAGTTCTCTATATATTTTGTATGCTAACTCTTTATCAGATATGTCATTTGCAAATATCTTCTCCCACTCCAAAGGTTGCCTTTTAGTTTTGTTGATTGTTTCCTTTGCTGTGAGGAAGCTTTTTATCTAGATGAAGTCTTATTACTGGGTCTCAACTTCGCTGAACTCTCAGCAATTATTTTACATCTAATTTGAAATTTGCAGATTAGACCACTGAGTACATATTTTTCAGCTTAGCACCTGGAAACTAATGACCTGTTATATATTATCTTGCTCAGATCAGTAAGTCCAAATATGCACCATTTCGCTGCTGATACTGGACTTGTGAGCACATTCCTTCTATTTCTCCCTTTAGTGTCTATTTTGGAGGTAATATGATGAGTCCTGTGCTAGTATTAAGCCCTATCTTCCTGGATCAGTTCTAGAGAACACTAAATTCCCATGTTTGGGGAGTTTGATGTTGCCACATTTCACCATCTGCCACTGGATGCCAGCAGAGACTTAAACTCAAATCATTGAACATGATTATTTGTAGGAGGCTAGTGGGATAACATTCTAAATGGGACAATAATCCCAACTTCCTGGAATTTGTGAATCCCAGAAATGATCCCAGGTTACATGTAGCTGATCTGAAAATGTTTTTATTCTTAGTTCCCCAAAGGGTAGATATTATTTTTATCTGAAAAGTTAGACTAGTGAGATTCAGAATTTAATTTAATTTCAGTTAATCACTAGTAGGACAAATTTTGATCCAAGATCATCTGCCTTTTCCTCTTTTCATTCTTCTTATCCTGGTTGCAGACCTAGCTTGGGGGTGTTATGGTTCAGCCCTCAAATTTGATCACATTGTCTTTCTGCAGTGAGTAGACAGGAAGAAATGCAAAAGAGCCTCTCAGCATTAGCTGCATACAAATCATCTGGGAGTCTTGTTAAAATGAAGGTTCTGATTCAGATTCTGAATTTCTAACATGCTTTCAAATGATGCTGATGTTGCTTTTTGGAGGACCATGTCTGTGATCCCTGCCAGATGCCTATCTGTGTTGTTTCTGGGAGATACTCCTAAGGGTCACAATCTGAATGGAGAAGGAAGCATGGAATTTGTGCTGAGTTAATGTCTCCTCTCTCATGGACTGTATTCAATTTGGTCATGGTATTTTGGGGGATAATCATCAGGGGATGCTGAAGAATCTCTTTGAAAGAGCTACAGAACACTGTAAAGTTACTCAAGTACTCTCAGAGTGTCCTAGGCTAGATTCTGGATTGGTGGGGAGGGAATTGTTCAGGAGTGGACAAGAAACAGAAGGGCCTCCAGACCAGAGGCTGTTTCAGAGATGGAGGTGGAGGCTCTGCTGGGAGCCTTGCCCAGAGATAAACAGAAAGGGTGAGGCCAAGGAGGCAATGATGGAGAGGTGGCCCTCTTCAGCACCCACCTTTGAGGAAGAAGGATGTTAGTCCATTACTTACTTAATAGGGGGTGCTAAGTCTTCTAGCCCTCTATATTTAAAAATATAAGATATTTATTTATTTATTTATTTATTTTTCATATTTCGAAGAAGAGACTATCATTCAGATTAAAGAAAGAATGGTTGTAAGTCAAATTGGTATCTAACATAAGAATGAGCAATTATTTTCTATAACAGAGTATATGATGAAGGTATATATGTATAGGCTTCAGTATATTTTCTTTTAATGAATTGTAATTGAGACAGTCCTCCATTTCACATGTAAAATAATAAATGAGATTATGGTATTTAGAGTCTACCTGCTAAGATTCAAATACCAGTACTGATATTTAGTAGCTGTGTGAATCTGGGCTAACTTTTTAGTCTCTCTGAACCTTGGTTTCCTCATTTGACCACTGCTGGATGTGCTTGGTCAATGAGGGTATGTGCTATGAAGAGAAGATTGGAAGATGGGAGGATCAGAGGTAGAAGAACTTGTTCTTCCGCTCCTTGTTTATACTCACTTCTTGCACTGATCCCTTCATGCTTGTGGTTTTTGTCAGGCAATCTAGCTTCCAAGCTGCAGCTCTCCAAAAAGCCTTCCATGATACCACTTCCTTTTCTTCCGCCTTCTCCTTCCCACCTCTTGGTTTAGAGTGGAGTTAAAGACAGGGTGGTTCCTGTTCCTGGATGCCCCAACATTCCTTATTGATTCCTTTAATCCTGTCTACACTGCTGAAATAGTTCATTGCATTCTCTTCAGGTTCCAGCTGAGCATTTTGGTTTCCTAATGGGATCCTAAATGATACAGCAAATAAGAATTTAATAAATATGAACCATGAGAGACTATGGACTCTGAAAAACAATCTGAGGGGTTTGAAGTGGCAGGGGGGGTTGGGAGGTTGGGGAACCAGGTGATGGGTATTATAGAGGGCACGGATTGCATGGAGCACTGGGTGTGGTGAAAAAATAATGAATACTGTTATGCTGAAAATAAATAAATTTAATTAAAAAAAGAATTTAATAAATATGTCATCTTAAATTTATAGTGAGAATGTATTCATTATTAATTTTGCTTTTTCCAGTGGTATCCTAGAAATATACTGGTGCTCTAATATCATGATATAGTTTTGTTATTCAAAATTTAATAATTTAATAAGAATTTCCTGGAAGATCTTAATATTACACAATTATGTTTAATTTCAATGACAATTACCAATTGTTTTAAATCTGTTCAGATGCACAATAGTGGTTACAAATGTGGTTAGATCCTCCTTTTTCCTAGTCATGTTCTAGGTAATATGGTAAAAAATTATTTCCTAAACATTCCAAACAAATTATGTGCTATAAAAGATGCTCTTTGTTTTGCACAAAAGGTGCTTACTTAATATCTGGGATGCTATCTGAGAGGCAAAGAAATAAAAATTGGATTCACTGTCTCCAAGAAATTTATAATCCAGTTAGAGAAATAGGATGAACATGTGAAAAGTTATTCTTGTAGTATTATAAATAATAATAAATGAGACAGTTACAAGGTATTCATTCATTTACTCATTCATTCAACAAATTTTTTTTTAAAATATTTTTATTTATTTATTTGACAGACAGAGATCACAAGTAGGCAGAGAGGCAGGCAGAGAGAGAGGAAGGGAAATAGGCTCTCCGCTGAGCAGAGAGCCCGATTTGGGGATTGATCCCAGGACGCTGGGATTATGACCTGAGCCGAAGGCAGAGGCTTTAACCCACTGAGCCACCCAGGCGACCCCCACTGAGCCACCCAGGCACCCCTCACAAATATTTCTTAAACTCCTACTATGTTGCAGGCCATAATTGATGCTAAGGATATATATCTGAGCAAAATCAAACATAGTTCTTGATCACGTGGAGTTTGTAGCTTAATGGGGAGATGTATATTTATGCCTCACTAACAATGTATTATTAGTGACTAAGGTAAATGTTCTTAAGGAAAAGAGATATGCTATGAGAGCATATCACAAAAGATCTGACCAAGGCTGCAGGGACATGAAAGACTTTCCTGGGAAGTGACCCTTGAACTTAGAAATGAAACAGGAGTGACATCATCTGATATGCATATTGTAAGGATCACCCTAGCACATTATAGAGAAGTATCAAAGGGGGTGGAGGATACACACAATTTTAAGTTATTTAATTGGTTCAGGTGAGAATTGATGGCATTTTGGCATAAGGTACTGGTAAAAATGGAGGGTGTGGACAGATTAGGGGAATATTTACAGAAATAGGTCAACAGGGTTTTGTTATGGATTGGATATGGAGCTAGTAGTGACTGAAAATAAATTCTTAAATGAGTCCTAGTTTTGCATCTTGCACATTTAGACAATTGTGGAGCGCTAATTGAGGTAGGTAGTGCTGGAATTGAACCATGAATCTTAGCCCTTGACATTGGGTTTTTGAGGTACCTTTGCAAGACACAAACTGGAGATTAGCAGAGTCATTTGGGTAGAATGGAATGAAATTCAGAGGAGAGCCAGGGATGAAAAATAGGGAGTCATTAGTATTTACATGGTAATAAAAATTTGTTCTTAGATATCTCTTGGAGAGAAAATATATGGTAATAAAAGAGGAACAAAGTCCCCTTCTCTGTTATTGAGTGGCTAGAGAGAGAAGGCTGAGCCTGAAAATAAGACAGAAGGAGTGGCCAGAAATGTCGGAGGAAATCCAGAAGTTTGTTGTTCTCAGTGACAAGGGGAGAGACTATAAATCCACTAGCCCTTCTTTCCCGAAAAATTGAGTTCCACCAGATGAGTATGAAACACTGATCACTGTACTTGCCAGCTGTGGCAGATTTAATATTGTTCCCAATTCTTTACCCCTCCCTGTATTAACCTTTGCCATATGGTTTTGCAGTTCCACTAATGGTGAAATAAACTTTCTGTCCTACTGATATTGGGCAAGGACATATTGCCTTGGCCAGTAAAAGATGAGTGGAAGAAAGTGGTTGATAATTCTGAGCCTCAACCACGGAGGCATAACATATTTTTGCTCACCTGCCTTCTGCATCTGCCATCACCATGAGAAGAATATGCCCTGAGTATCAACTGGTCCTCCCAAATAAGAGACATATGGAACAGACCTGAACTAAATAAATAGCCTGAATCAATCCTAAACTCTTCTTGTCAGCTGAACCTCAACTCAGCTCAACACACATGAACAAGAAATAAATGCTTTTGTTGTTAGCCACTGAACGACATACCACTTTGGTGGAAATAGCTGAATGATATGGCTACAGTGGTCACTGATCACCTTACTGAGAATTTTTTTTTTTTTTTTTTACTTTGAAAACATTATAAAAACTTTATTTTATTTTTTACATTTTTTAAATTTACTTTTATTTTAATTTAATTTTTTCAGTGTTCCTAGATTCATTGTTTTAGGAATAGTGAGGGAGTGAAAGCCTCATCTGGAAAGTACAACACAGAGACCTGGAAAAATGGAGATGTTGAGTATAGACAACTCAAGATGTTGGGCTGTGATGGAGGTAAAGAAAAGGGGGACAGTAGTCAGAAGAGGACTGGGAAGAGTTTTTTGTTCGTTTTTGTTTTTGAGACGGGAGAGACAAAAATGTTTAATGGTGTGGGGATGGAACAAATTGGAAGTGGCGGATTATAGAGAACAAAAGGATAGTTGTGCTCCTGAGATGGTAAGAGGGGCTGAGATTTAAAACACAAGTAGAGGGATCGGCGCCTGTTCTGGTGTAGCAGAAGGGAATTGACAAGGGAGGAGATTTGGGTAGACTTGCGCATCTGGTGGAGGATATAGAAGGTGTCCCATCTTCTTTTAAAGCATTTTTAAAAAGATTTTATTTATTTATTTGACACAGAGAGAGAAAGAGAGACAGTGAGAGTGGGAACCCAAGCAGGGGACGTGGAAAAGTGAGAAACAGGCTTCCCACTGAGCAGGGAGCCTGATGTGGGGCTTGACCCCAGGACCCTGGGATCATGACCTGAAACAAAGGCAGATGCTTAATGACTGAGGCACCTAGGGGCCCCAGAAGGTGTCCCATCTTATCACTTTAAGTGATTTACTACTTTTCTGTGAAGGAGGGAGAAGTACTGTCCAATTAAAGTTAGGCTACAAGTCACATCTGACCACTTCCCAAATGATAAAGATGATAAATAAGGAACCCTTCTGTTTGTCTTACTCCTTCATATGACTGTCCTTCACCGGTCACAGCTCACGGTATGGTTTGTGGGGACTACAGGATCTGAATGTGGACATCTACAGTACATTGCTGAAAAATTTGTTTTATATAAATGTGTTCATGACTAGAAGACTTAGTATCATTAAGATGCAAATTCTCTCCAATGTGATCTATAAGACTCAATACGATCCCAGTCAAAATCATTTGGGGGGGGAGGTAGAAAGGTGACGAGGTGATTCTTCTTTTTTTTTTTTTTTAAGGTTTTATTTATTTATTTGAGAGAGACAGAGAGAGAGAGAGAGCATGAGAGGGTAGAAGGTCAAAGGGAGAAGCAGACTCCCCACGGAGCTGGGAGCCTGATGTAGGATTCAGTCCAGCGACTCTGGGAGCATGACTTCAGCAGAAGGCAGTTGCTTAACCAACTGAGCACCTAGGCACCCTGACAAAGTGATTCTAAAATTCATATGGAACAGCAAAGGATATGGGTTCAAAATAGTTTTGAAAAAGAACAAAGTAGGAAGAGTCCTGCTACTGAATTTTAAGACTTACTATTAAGCTCCGCTAATCAAGACCATATGGTACTGGAATGAAGGTAGACATATAGATCATGAAACAGAAGTCTGGAAGTAGAAACCTACATTCATAGTCAGTTTCTTTTTGATAATTTTGCCAGTGTAACTCAATGGGGAAAGACTTTCATGTAAGGTACCTAATCTAAATGTATGGATCTAGAATACACACATTAAAAATTGCTCATCGTTAGCCATTTCATACAAATGAAGATCACAAGAGAGTAAACATTTCCTAAAATATCTAAAGTTTAAAAGACTAATAATAACAAGTGCAGGCAAAGATGTGAACTGAAATTCTCATATATTGCTGGTGGGAAAGCAAAGTAGTGGAGCCACTTTGGAAAACAGTCTAGCAGCTTCTAATAAAGTTAAATATGCATCTGCCTTATGACCCAGCAATCTCACTAGGTATTTACTCAAGAGAAACAAAATCATATGTTCCCACAAAGACTTGTGTGTGAATGTTGAAAACAGTTAGAGTCACAATAGTCGGAAACTGGAAACAACTCGAATGTCCGTCAACTGGCGAATGAATCACCTGTGGTGTATCCATACAATGGAATAGGAGTCAGCAACAATGAAAAATAAACCATTGATGCATTCAATAACACGATGAATTGTGTTATTAAAATCTTATGCAAAGTTAAAGTAGCCAGGCAAAAAGGCTGCATACTGTATAATTCCATTTATATGATGTTCTAGAAAAGGCAAAATTATAGGAACAGAACAGAGCTTGGGAACTGAATGTTTGTATCTCCCCCAAAATTCATGTGTTGAAAGTTTGCCCTCCAGTGTATTAGGAGGTGGGAACTTTGGGGGATAATTAGCATCAGATGGGTTTCTAAGGGGGGGGCCCTCATGAATAGGATTACCTTTGAGAAACAATCCTTTCCTCCTTGGGCCTCTATGGTCAGATAGGAGTTAGCAGAGCAATTGAGGCTCAACTCAACTTTGTTGGAGGCTCCCTGCATTCCATTGCTAAGAGCTCCCCGCCTAGTTTGGCCGTCTAGGTCCTGCATTCCATTTCCCAGAGTTGAACATCCTGCTTTGGTCAGCATTACCTGTGTTTTCTCTTCAGTTCTGTTTTACCTCGGATTTTAGTTAATTTGTATGTGTGTATTTGTACGTATGTAGCCTTGAATTACCTGAAGTCCGTCTTCCTGTTCCACTCTTCTCCCCTTCGGAACCCAAACCCACTCAGATCAGCTAAACATCACTTTTCCTCAGACACTCCGCCAACTGGCTCAACAAGTCATCCTGCATTTAAACGTGGATTAAGATTCCCTGCTCCAAATTAGGCTGACTACCTCTAAAGCCATGTGACTTTGAGAAGCAGGTACCTGTGTAGCAAGAAAACCAAGTTTCAGAACCCCCGGCCCTGTTGTTTTGCTTCTCATCCTGCATTTGCCGACTGTCTTCACGTTGCCCTTTCAACGCTGGAATAGCTTGAACCTTCTCAAGCTTTAACTGGCCCTGAAAGGGAGGGTAGACAAAAGGGCTGAGGTAAGGAATACATTTAGGGCCAAGTGAACTTTATGCAATACAGTGTCATGATTAAGACCATTTTCTACGGAGTCAGGAGGCCCTGGGTTTGAATTCTGATTTTGTATCTTACTAGTTACATTATTTGGGGCAAGTAAATGTCTTACTGCCTCAGCTTCTGCTTTTGTAAAATGCGGCTGGTGATGTCTACTCCATAGAGAGTCAGCGTAGTGTGGTGATTAGAAGCGTGAACTCTTCGTCTGTTGAAGGGCCTCTTGGCTCTTTCCACAGTTTGGCAATTGTGGACATTGCTGCTATGAACTTTGGAGAAGGAAAGGAAAGATGAATTGGGGGAAACTGGAGGGGAGACGAACCATGAGAGACCGTGGACTTTGAGAAACAAACTGAGGGTTTTAGAGGGGATGGGATTGGGGGAGGGGTGAGCTTGGTGGTGGGTATTAAGGAGGGCAGGTATTGCATGGAGCCTGGGCTGTGGTACATAAACAACGCATCTTGGAGCACTGAAAAAAAATAGTGTGAACTCTGCCTGGGTTTGAATTTTGGCTTGTCAGTAGCTGTATGGCCTTGAGCAAGTTACTTAACCCCCGTGTAACTAACAAATTCTACCACTATAAAATGAGGGTTCTTAATGGATATCAAGATAATAGTACCTTTCTTCAGTGAAATGGTAATATTTCCTATTTGAAGATCTTAAATATTTATCTAGCTGCATTCTCAAAGAAGACCAAAATAAAACTAAAGAGTGACATGATTCCTGACCTCTAGAAGTAGAAATCTGAAAAAGGCTGGAATCCAGGATTTTTTTTTTTAAGATTTTATTTATTTATTTGACAGAGAGAGATCACAAGTAGGCAGAGAGGCAGGCAGAGAGAGAGAGAGGAGGAAGCAGGCTCCCTGCTGAGCAGAGAGCCTGATGCGGGGCTCGATCCCAGGACCCTGAGATCATGACCTGAGCCGAAGGCAGCGGCTTAACCCACTGAGCCACCCAGGCGCCCCGGAATCCAGGATTTTGATGGCATTTTATAATCCCTTGTGTGTGCGATAAAGAAATAAACACTGAATTGTAGACAACAGAAAATATAGGATGAATAGGTTCTCTTTACTTCCATCCAAGAAATCTTTTTAATAAAAATAAATAAAAAATAAAAAGAGAAAATGAAATCAGGAGCCAGATACAGCTTCAAACCTGGGTGTGTTGGAACGGGGCCCCTCATGTGTCAAGGGGACTGAGGGACAGTAGGAGAGTGGAGCTTAGCCTGCAAGGAGGGTCAGGCTGCATCCAGGGAAGGGAAGGATGGAGATTTAAGGACCTTCTTCTTCTGTTTGTCAAACCCATGCAAAATTTTGTCAAAGGAAACATTGGAGATTTTAAGAATCAATATAATGGGACTATGAAAATAGGTTTTGTTGAGTTTGAAGATTTCTGGAAGAAATAATGATGAGTACACCAAGGAAAAGAGACTCTCATAGTCAAGCATTTTCTCACTGTGTTAATGTTAGGAACAGCTTCACTCACCCACTGCCACATAATTTAGATCTGTAAAAGGCAAGCATACAAATAAAAATCAGTATGATGAAATCCTACTTTTCATTGTGATGAGTCAGAGAATGTCTAAATTTGAGCAAATGCTCTGTTAAGAATGAGTTGCTCATAATTAAGTAAAATGTTGACTTAGGTTTATTGAAAAGCATTAGATTAATAAGAAACATTATAGAATCAGGTACCAGAGAGCAAGAAAATAAAAGTATGCAAAAGATGTGAGTAAAAAGTATTTGTCAAAGCAAATGTATAAAAGAGAGAACATCTGAACACCAGCTTTTAAATGCTTTTCCTGAGTATTCTATGAATTTAAGTCTGGGGATCATTGAATGTTATTAGTTTTTGCATATG
Organism: Mustela erminea; assembly: GCF_009829155.1. Lineage (NCBI taxonomy): Eukaryota > Metazoa > Chordata > Mammalia > Carnivora > Mustelidae > Mustela > Mustela erminea. The sequence continues at coordinate 160,371,826 of NC_045615.1, read as the reverse complement.
ACAGTAAATCTTATAAAAGAACTATTAAAAGTAGGAACCCATTTCTGTCAATACAGAGCTTTTACATGGAAGATATCAACTATGAGAGCCCTCTGTCGCATAAAGTTCCGTGGGTTTCTCAGGCAGGTTTCAAGTCTTTTATGGAAGTCTGCTTTTCTTACGGTATAAAATGATTGAAATGAATTCCATCATTTCCTTCCTAACTCAAGCCACATGTTTAGACTTGAGATTTAAACTCATATTACCTTATTTTCTAGGAAAATTTAGCACTAAGCAATAGTACTATTGCTATTGCTATTATTTTAATAACACTATTAAAAGAAACCTATGTGATTTATTACTAAGTAACTATCCTCGAAGAAATTTCCTTTGTGATGAATGAGAATGCAAAGCCCAAGTATACAGGGTACCTTATTTTTCAAAAAGCCCAACTTGGCCCCATAAGCTGCTCTAGGGTTATTTTTACATATACTCTCATGCTTGCTTATGTGGGGATGTTCCTTTTCTTGGAAAGATTCATCCAAATACAAGACTAAAACCCAGAACAGGTTCAGGGAGGAATACAGGTGTCCTTAGTACAGATATTGATATCACTTCATCCTTCTTCTAAGCACTGGAGCTGGTCGAGTTGAAGCAGCATTTCTTCTATAATTAAAAAAATAAACAAGAGAGTCATGTTTAGAGACTTACTAGAAATTGGCTTTCCCTTAAAGATGTCAAACAAGGAATATTGTACATACTGGCTTCCAATTAAGTTTATTGAGCTACTGAAATAAGTCAATCTCACCCATTTGAAAAGTAATAATAATGAAGAATGAATATTTGTCTTAAGAATTTCTCATAAATTTAAAATGGTCTCCATTTTGACTACCCATTAAAAGGAACCCCTTCTGTACAAATTGGAATCTGGAAACTCTTGTTATGCCTGACTTACTGTAATATTTTTATTAATTTTTGTGTCCATTTGGAATGAGGGTTCAAGCATACGACCGACTTATTCTTCTTCCAAACTCTAGGGAAAAAGAAACAAAAATGAAAGTCAAGCAGTGTTACACTTTAGTCAATCCTGTGCTTAAGGAGAACTGGGTATAAAAATATTCCTCGGTGAAGTGAAATTGGAGGTGGGCAGTTTCGGATCTGAAGTAGGTGATTTGTAGTGTGAGGTCTGAGGAAGAAGGGAAACATCTGCAGAAAAGTCGTGTATGAGCCAGTGGAGCTAGAGATAAGGTTTATAGACTCTCAAGCGTCAGGGGTTAATGCTCTGTTGACAGTCTCTCCATGAGTTGGAGGTGGACCAAATAAATGACCCCAAGGTTGGCTCACTTCGAAATCTATATCACAATGCCTTTAAAATGTATTTGTCCACTGAGCTTGGGAGAACGAAATAAACGCCATAAAACACTCTCTTAGAAAATTTTATTTGTAAAAAATTCAATGAAATTTAATGTGGGAGAGTGATGTCTGCATTTTGTTGAACCTCTAGTTAGTGAGGCTGTCACTGCTTTAAGAGATTCAACAACAGCAAAAGCGGCAATAATAATTACTAGCTAGTATCAATCGAGCCCTTGTAATGTGTCAATCACTATACTCAGCAGATAGCATGAATTACCTCAAGTTCACACAAATCCTATGCTAGAGAACTATTAGTTCTTATATTCAGATGAGGAACCTGAGGCTTAGGGAATTTAAATAACTTGTCTAAGACTATACAACAAATGCAATGGTAGAGCGGCATCCAAATGAATGTTTCCCACCATCAGATGGCCACTACTCTACATGGGCAGGATCTGAATGGTTATCAAATGCTGGGCAGTGTCAAATGTTTTCCATTTGCTGGAAGACATGAGGTTCCCAGATGACAGCAAACTGGGACACTCAGCTCTCTCTTGGGGTGGACTTTGAACAAAGCAATTTCTTCACATTTACCTTAGTTAGGAAATAACAGATAGCAAGGATCCAGCCATCTAGCTTTGAAACTACTCTTGTAAATGAATCTTAGAGAGGTCCGAGGTCATAGGACTGTTGGCTTCTTGGGCAGAACCTTCTGATTTGGTTTTTGAGTTCATGATGGAAAATAGATTTCTGACCATCTGGATTTTTATCCCAATTGCTATGAATTTCTCATAATTTCCAGCTTTATTCCTATATCTGATTAAAATTCAGAAACAAAGAAATTTGGGGAGAAGATATAAAATCAAATTCTTGTCACTTCAAAATGATTGAAGTTGACAAAGAAGAAATTAGGGTGCAAGACTTCCTCAGGTTGAGAGGTGAGAGATGACTCATGGTAGAGGAAATGTAATTAAAAAAAGAGAGAACATAGGCAGTAACCTCTTTGCCATTGGCCACAGCAGCCTCTTTCAAGACATGTCTCCAAAGGCAGAGGAAATAAAAGCGAAAATAAACTTTTGGGACTTCATCAAGATCAAAAGCTTCTGCACAGCAAAGGAAACAGTCAACAAAACAAAGAGGCAACCCACAAGGCAAGAAGATATTCGCAAATGACACTACAGACAAAGGGCTGATATCCAAGATCTATACAGAACTGCTCAAACTCAACAAACATAAAACAGATAATCATGTCAAAAAATGGGCAGAAGATATGAACAGACAATTCTCCAAAGAAGACATACAAATGGCTGACAGACACATGAAAAAATGTTCATCATCATCAGCCATCAGGGAGATTCAAATCAAAATCACATTGAGATACCACCTTACACCAGTTAGAATGGCCAAAATTAAAAAGATGAGAAACAACAAGTGTTGGAGAGGATGTGGAGAAAAAGGAACCCTTTTATACTGTCGGTGGGAATGCAAGTTGGTGTAGCCACTTTGTAAAACAGTGTGGAGATTCCTTAAGAAATTAAAGGATGTGGTACATAAACAATGAATTCTGCGGGGCGCCTAGGTGGCTCAGTGGGTTAAGCCTCTGCCTTCAGCTCAGGTCATGATCTCAGGATCCTGGGATTGAGCCCCACATCAGACTCTCTGCACAGCAGGGTGCCTGCCTCCCCATCTCTCTCTCTGCCTGCCTCTCTGCCTACTTGTGATCTCTATCTGTTGAAAAAATAAAGAAAAATCTAATACAAAAAAAAAACAATGAATTCTGGAACACTGAAAAGAAATTAAAAAATAAATAAAAATTTTAAACATTAAAAATAGAGCTACCCTATGACCCTGCAATTGCACTACTGGGTATTTACCCCAAAGATACAGATATAGTGAAAAGAAAGGCCATCTGTACACCAATGTTCATAGCAGCAATGACCACGGTCGCCAAACTGTGGAAAGAGCCAAGATGCTGCTCTTTAACAGATGAATGGATAAAGAAGATATGGTCCATAAATATAATGGAATATTATGCCTCCATCAGAAGGGATGAATACACAACTTTTGTATCAACATGAACAAAGCTGGAGGAGATGATGCTGAGTGAAATAAGTCAAGCAGAGAGAGTCAATTATCATATGGTTTCACCTGCTTGTGGAGCATAAGGAATAACACTGAGGACATGGGGAGACGGAGAGGAGAAGGGAGTTGGGGGAAACTGGAGGAGGAGATGAAGCATGAGAGACTGTGGACTCTGAGAAAGAAACTGAGGGTTTTGGAGGGGTGGGAGGTGGAGGGTTAGGTGAGCCTGGTGGTGAGTATTAAGGAGCACACGTATTTCGCGGAGCACTGGGTGTGGTGCATAAACAATGAATCTTGGAGCACTGAAAAAGTAAAGTTAAAAAGAGAGAGAGAGAGAGAGAGTCTCAGTTTTCTACACAGGCAGAGGAACTGCTCCCCAGTAGGTCATGACTAGACTTGCCATCTCTAAGGGTTTTTTTTGTTTTGTGTTTTTGTTTTTTTTTACTTAAATTCAATAAGCCAACATATAGTACGTCATTAGCTTCAGATGTGGGGTTCAACAATTCATCAGTTGCATATACCACCCAGTGCTTACTGACTTCTCTGAGTTTGAGGACAATAATTGTGGTTTAGTTAGAACCTTCATTGGTGAAGACATTAGTGAAAGTGTAATGCCTTTTTAATGAAAGATTTTCGTACGTATTTTTAATATCCCATATTTCCTTTTTACAAGCTGAATCCAGCCAGTGCGACAAACCCAAAGCACACAGCGAAGTGCGACAAACAAAAGTTGCTGCTAACAAACATTTCTAAAGTCTAAAGAAGTCCAAGGGAAGGGCTGCTAATGAAAATGAAGTCAGGAATACCCTGAGCAAGAGGCTGCACCTAATACTTCAAGGTATTGTGGGAGCTTGGTTCATAAAGATAGATCGAAGAAGGAGAAACCAAAGTTTCAAGTAATTAAACACAAAAGATCTATGAGCTCTATTTAAAATATTAAATGTAGCAATCCAACATCGGTTGTACCTCTATTCTATGCCAGGTAAGGGATAAAGCTTTGGGAGTACAGAAACAAATCTGATCCCTGTCTATAAAGAACTTATTTTCTGGTGGGAGTGAAAGAAAGAGAGAGAGAGAACCACAAACCTGATTATTTCAACATAGCAATGTACATTAATCCCAGCTAACTTTTACTGAACATCTACTGTATTTATTACTGTGCCAGACACTGTACTATGAGCTTCACATGAATGTGTAAATTCTCATTTGATGTGCTCTGGAAAATGCTAGGATAGAAGCATGAGCAGATTTCTCTAAATGTACTGAAAAGGAAGGGTCACAGAAAAGACACTTCAGTAAAAGAAAATACCTATTGAATTTCTTGCAGCCACTACTGTCCCCTTAGCCTAACTCTTTATGTTGATCTTAAAGCTAAAGGACAGTTCCATAAAAACAGACGTTCGGGCCAAGGACTGTTGTGAATACTTATTTTCTTGCTCTTTAAGTTCTGGGGAGCAAAGTGCCTGCTTTTGCAGTCACTTCGAATTTGGTGGAAAAGAAAAGAGGTTTGGTGGGGAAACACCTGGGTGGAGTCCTGGTTCTTTCTCTTTCCACTGGTACGCCTCAGGGCAGTCAGTGAACCTTCCTAAGCCTCCGTTTCTGCATCCGTAGAGGAGTGATAACAGTAGTCATAACTTAATAGGGCTCTTAAACGAATAAGATGAGTGAATGTGCATAAGGCACTTAGCTCAGGGCTGAGGCAAAATAGACATTTAACAAATATTACTGAGTCTCATTATTAGCTTGAGAGTTGTAAGCAACTCTCAAAGTAAATCACTTTGAGATTCTTGAATAAGAATACTATGCTGTATACCTGAAAGTAATGCAACATTGTATGTCAACGATACTAAAAATATACTCTATGGCAACATTTGATCTGATTTTCATGGGGAGAAAAGAATCAGGTAACTTTTTCTCCTGCAACTTACATGACTTCTTTGTTTGGGCACCCATTCCCAGGAGGGAAGACCTGAAGCTTGTCAATGTGGTTGACCGGGACAAAGGCCGAAGTCTCTTGGATGCATTTACACTTTAAGTTTGTATTGTAGGCCTCCAGAACACCTGGAAACACAAGCAGTTATCTTAATCCCTTGGCATATAATGCATAACTTGAATTTAATTACTAATCTTTCATATGGTACATTTGAAGATTTAAAAATTTCAAGTCAACGCTTTCACCCAGATGCTTTTGGTTTGTGTATTTCTGCTTGTCTTGGCTTATTTTCAAATATTTTCTACCAAAACCTTAAACAAAAAATAAAATAAAATCAGCTTTCTAAAAACACAACACCTATTGAAATTTGCGATAGTGTTATATTGGTGCTCAGGTGATTGTCTGTATAATAAAATTTGAGAACCACCACTCTGGGGACTTACAACACTGTTATAATTAATACAGTGTTAAGTCAACTGATCTTCACTCCAAACACATAAAAACCAAAGATATGAATTCCTTACAGTGTCCCCAGAGCAATAATAAGCTGTAACAGGATGGTTCTTATCATGCTCAAATCACCTCCTCCCTTGTCTCTCCAAAGAAATACGATGGAAGAGAGCTTTTGTTTTTGTGTAATATGTAGGTCCTCTGTATCAGTTGCAAATCATTACCCACCAAAGGCCAATAATTAAAATTCAAGACTATTTTTATTCAACAACACCAGTGATTTATACTAAATACTTTTATAAGTAATCTATTTCATGTATTTTAATGAATTCTACCTTCTTTAAATCCAGTGGCTACCACCATGTTTGACAAGCATTTGAAAGAAAAGGGATCTGGCTATCAAGGCATTTATAATTTGGTGGAGGAAACCCATGAACAAAGACTAAGGTGTCACAGAATGTTGTATTTCACACCCAAGATCCAAACTGCATGATGAGAACAGAGGACCTTGGCAGGGCGATGGGAAAGCTTTATGGAGGAAGAGAGAGGTGAAGGTCTTGAAGAATAAAAATAGCACGTGAAGAAAATAACAACTGGAAAACAATTCCTTGCACTTTAAAAACAAAATTTGTTTTTTACACCTGGGCAGAGCATATCATTCTGCACATGCTTCGGCTTTCTTCAGCTGTATAAAAACTTATCACTTCAACTAGGTATTTATCTACTTATACAAACATAGTCTTCCCATTTGGACTTGGAAGTCTGCTTCTTTGCAGAAAGCATGTACTTCAGTCCCCGTGTTGTGCTTCCAATTGTTCACGTCAGAGCTAGCCGTATAAAATTATGCCAAACATTCCCTGTAGGAGACCAACCTGTTGAGATCAATTATCTTTAAACCTATAAAAGGTTTAGTCAGCAGGGGTAGAATTGAAAGGCGGAGCAAAGAAGATGTACATGGGAAGAGTTAGTTACTAGAGCTGAGTCTGAAAAGGACCAGGAATAGACAAACCAAGTAGAAGCCACATGGACGCGGGACTTCAGTATCTCCGTCTGTGGTTAAGAATCTTAACGACATACCTGCTTCTAGCCTCTAAGAGTTAAATCTCTAAGCACCTTACTTTTAGAAATTTAGGAGCAGTTGAGTAGTCCCCCCACCCCCGACCAGTCCTATCGCTCCCCATATTCTAACTGCAAAGAAAGAAACAGCTGAAGACTATTTCTGCACAAAGCACAGTAACAAAGTATGTGAAAGTTCTCACCATGGACAGGAGGGAGGCTGCAGACCAGTAGCATGAACAGCAGAGATCCCAGGGTGAACATCATTCTGCCTCAAGGTGGAGTTCAGACTTCAGCTCTGGGTCTGAACTGTGGGTTCTGAGCACAGAGACTCCTATTTATTTATGCCAGTGAGAGCCCTCCCACTGTCTTTGTCTCCAATAGGTCAGCTGTGTCATCATTTTTAAAAGTCCCCAAATACTGCTGAGCTTGCTTTTTTTGAACTCCCCTTGCAAATTTTACGAATCGGCTTCAGAGCACTATAACTATAATGAAATATTTCTTGAAAATGCAGACTGTAACTGGTAGGGATACTGCAGAAATTTGGGGTGGAGAGAAAGGGAAAAGACATCAGACTGGTGGTTCCCCAGCATTCTCTTTAGGATCGCTATCTGGGAACATGGCTTCGATTGCTTCTCTTAGTGGAGGGTCAGCAGGCTTCTCAATGACATTGAATACTGCTCCTGGAAATGAGGGACCCTGTCGAGCACACCCTTGTGCCCTGTAAGAGAGGCTATCTAGCCTTTGGCGGGTGCTCGGTAAGTATCTCCTTATATACAGATTCCCATGCTGACTAGGTTACTGTTTTCCTATCAGAATTTCACACCTTTTATTTTATTATCTGAAATCTGTAATTATGTATGTAATTCGACCATTATGGAAATCCGGGAAGGAGCAAGTGTGTGTCCCCTCACTCGTGTGCCGGTGTCTTGATGAAGAAAGGGGGCAACAGCTTTGAGGAAGAGGGTCTTTCCGTCTCTGGGATACAGGTTCTTGAGCGTGAAAGCCAGGTGTTAGTGGAGGGTGTCATGAAATTTCATCAGACGCCAAAGAGAATATCACAGTTTGCTTAACAAAGCATATGGGCAGTTTGGTTTTGATCCTGCAAAATAGACCATGAGGACAATGAGCCCATAGCCTTAGCTCCCTTGCTAGGAGCTCTCTGATTGGAAAGAAAGAAAGAAAGAAAGAAGAGGAAGGAAGGAGGAAAGGAAGGAAGGAGAGAAGGGGACGTGGGTAATGGGGGTCTGGCCTGGACTACCACTGGGCTGTCCTAGGAGTGTACAGGTGTGGATTTAGGAAACCAGACCCACTGAACCACTGAAAAATCAGAAGTTTGGGCTTCCTGGTGTGGCTTCCTAAACAATTTGATTTTTGCTACTCACTTAGCATTGTAGATGTTTAGCATCTCAGATGCTCTGTGGTGTATGGGGTGGGGGTTGTGGTGATGTCACACAGCCTTACAATAAGCAGTTCTCTTGGCCTCAATGACTGCAGTGACTGAACTCATCAGTGTTGAGGCAGTCTATCCCAATGTTTGCACCACACCAATCTAGTTAGAAGGTTCTCCGCATGCATTTGTGAAAGCTACTTCCTTAATAGTTCAGTCGGTTTCTCCTACTTTAACCCCTTTTCACCATATGAAAACAATCTAAATGCTCTTTCATATGATAGCACCCCAAATATTTGAAGACACAGTGAGTGCTAGTTGGGTCCCTCAGGAAGCAGATGCTGAAATGATGTTAGAGTAAAAGAAACTTCTTTTCGGAGTGACTCCTGTCATAGATAAAATAGGGGGGGTGCACAGGTGGGCAGGGAGAGCCTCAGCCTACAGTGCTGATCCCACAAAGTCTGTGACAACCTATTGGAGATATCCTGAGAAAAGACTATTACAAGAGCCCCAAAATGGGCAGAAATATCCAGGCCCTACCACCCCTGCCCTGCTCAGTCATTGCGACTTCTCTGGAACAGAATGGTGTCTGGTAGAATGTGCAAACAGATCCCGGGGACGTTAACAGCTGGAGGCTGTCAGCTAACTATATTTCTCAAGGCTGGCCAGCATGTTATTTCTTTAAGGGCGATCTGAGCAGTGGAACTCCGTGGTTCTCTCGTTAGAGGTTAAAAGCACGAACTATGGAGTCTCCCAGTCACTGACTTTGGACAGGTCACTTAATTTATCTGTGCCTTATATTTACCAGTTTTCACATGGGGATGATACTAACTTTAAAGAATTGTTTGGAGAATGAAATCATACAATACATGTAGAGTTCTTGGTAGAGTGCCTGACACATATAATATATTCAAGAGATAACCTGCCTGTTTGTCCATTCATCCATCTGTCCATCTAACTATCCATCTGTCCATCCATCATCAACAAGGTCTTAACTAATTTCCACTCTAAAACCCACATGTACACATCTCAAAGGTAAATATCTCTAAGTCCTTTAACTTATAATGCAGGTTGAAGTTCTCTCAACTTCTTCTTTCCATTTCTTATCTTCAAAAAGATAAACCACTATATGGTTTATCTTTTTGAAATCTGTTGGGTCTTTTTCATTGTTTCTCCTAAGTCATGACTGCTCCCTTTTTGCCCTCCCATACTTTCGCTGACTCACACACACATACACACAAACTCATGCACACACACATCTAAACACCGTAGTACCCCAAGTAAGGCTTTGCCAATGCCAACTAGAGGAAGCCCATTGCCTCTTTTGTCCTAGGGACTATTTTTCTATTGATGTATTCCTAGACTGGATAACATTATTCTGGCCAATTATATTTAGTACGTAAGCAATGAAATTTGTTTCTTTTGAAAATGGCCAATTTCTATGTTTCATTCATTGCATCGTGTGCGATTTGAACTTGGGAACCAAGTGTAGCAGTTTTACATTTGCCTCTGCTATATGTACTGTATATTTCCTTGTTAGAGCAAAATGAGTGACGCTGATGACAACAGGAAGAGCATAGTGGCAGAGGTACCCGAAAGAGGACTCCGAGTGAATATAGGAAATTCCTCCATCGGCTCTTGCTAAACATAGGACCACTGGGTCAAGGAGCTAATTCCAGAGCAATTCTAAAGTTTGCTTTTGGTCCTTTTAATGCCCTGAATTCTGGATTTGCTTATCCTGACGAAAGGAGTCTTAACCCTGCCATCCCCAAGGTAGAATTGGAGGTTGGGCAGCTCTCTGGTAGCTAGAAGTTTCAAGTATGACTCCCCATGATCTCTTTTATAGCGGGGGTAAAAACTGCAGAGTCTGATTTCAAGAAAAAAAAAAATGAATGGATGGATTTAGGGCCCAAGCTGATTTTATTTTTAAAATAACTCTTATAGATAACTTTGTTTAAAAACATAAAAACACATGGGGTGCCTGGCTGGCTTAGTTGGTTTAGCGTGTGCCTTTGGCTCAGGTTACGATCCCAGGGTCCTGGGATGAGCCCCCAGAGTGGGGCTCCTTCAGGGAGCCTGCCTCCCCCGCTCCCTGCCCCCATCTCCTTCTGCCCTTCGCCCCTCCCCCTTTCCCTCTGCTCTCTCCCTCTCCCCACCATGTGTGTTCTCTTTCTCTCAAATCAAACAATAAATAAAATCTTTAAAAAATATGAAAACACACAACTTGATTTATAACCTGATTTTTAGGATCAGATATATAAAAACAGGAAAAATGAGAAAATTATGGGGAGGGTTTTTCCCTGTGACTTTGGAAATAGACCAGGTTTTCTCCCCACATCCAAGAAAAACTATTTTTGCGCACCTCAGTACTCATGGTGTAGGGACTAGCACCATCAGTTTCATCTGAGAGGTTGTTGAAAATGCAGGATCTCAGGTCATTTTAGGAAGATTCCTAGGTGATTTAAATGCACCTTAAAGTCTGAGAACCACTGGTAGCAGAGCATGAACCACATGCATATTCAAAATTGTCTTCAGAGAAATGTTTGCCCAAGTCATCTGCATAGGGTATGATGCACAGATCCCTTAGTCAGCGTGTACAAGAGAAACGTGCCCACTGGCAGCTCGATGCAGAGGGACATCAATGGAAAGATGTTCTCTCTCAAGATATCAAAAGTGAAATGTCACTCAAACAGAGAGGTGGCGAAACTGGCCAAAGTATCTACCGATCCAGCTAGCCGATAGGTATTGAACAGAGGACCTATCATAGAGTTAAAAATGTTCAAAGGATAAGATTCTTATAATTTTAAGTAGTTTGTAATAAAACAGAAGGTAAGACAAAGGTCACTTTGACCAAATTGAGAACATTTTCTGTTATGCCATTTAAAAAGCAACTCAAGTAGAAAATAGACTTACTGCATTCCATTAACAAATGTTCCAACCTGCTGAAAATCTGTATCTACTTGCTTCCAATAGATTGCTGGCAGGTAAGAGCTCAGGTTCTGAAATCAGACCATCTAGGTTTATATCCCCCTCCAGCAATTATTTGCCCTGTTATGGTCCTCAAGAGCTCGGCTCCTCATGTATTAGTAGCATTAATTACTGTAATACCTTCTTAGAGAGTTCTATAGGGAACCCAGTGCCAGGAAAGGGCTCTGCATTCCCAGTGTTTGGGCAAATGGCAAACACTCAATAAATGTTAGATTTTTTTTTTTTTTTTTTTTTACTTTTGTGAAAACACAAAAATGTATTAGTTTTTCCTTTTTCTATTTTATTTAATTTTTATTTTATTTTATTTTATTGTGCTAAGAATACAACATGAGATCTACCCTCTTAACAAATTTTTACGTGTCCCATACAGTACTTTTGACTCTAAGTACAGTGTTGTACAGTGGGTCTCTGGATCTTACTCATTTTTTTAAAGAAGCAACTTTGGCTTAGTTTGTAAGTCAAGCTCTTGACATGAGTTAAAATGTTATTTAGGCTTGCACTGGACGTTTATGATTCCTTGAGTTCAAAGGTCCTCTGGTCAAAAAGCTGTTCCTTTTTGAGACTGATCACCCTCGCTTTATTTTTATCCACTTTCAACAAAAATGTTGATCTAACTTCCCTAAGGAGATACCCATGGAGGTTTGTATTAGTTACAAATTTACTGAAGTGTTACAAAGAGGGTGTCTTACCTTTTGCCATCAATTTAATCACAACTGAATTGCTTGAAAAAGTCTGTGGTTCGCATGGTTTTAAGACCCATATCTGCAGAAAAGGTATTTTTCCAAGGTAGTTAAATTTACATTGCAAGTTTTGTTCAAGTTCAACTCAAAAATACTGAATCCCAGATGAAGCTAAAATGTGCCCCAAACTCCTTTCCTATTTGGTAAGAAAACAAAAAACAGCGCCCCCCGCCCCCAACCCAGAACGCCTTTCCTACCTATTAGGACGGCGATTTGCCAGAAGACTGCTAGGTGGCCGCGTGATTTACAGAGACGGCCTGCAGGAAGGGGGGGGCCTGGCCTCCGGTGGAGACTGCAGTGCTCAGAGCAGGGCTGCGTCCCATGATTATTTCAACGTTCAAGTCATTTCCTTGATTTGGTTTATTGGTTTTTTACGATATATTTGGAGTTTTGAGATTTTTTGATTAGGCTTACATGTTAATCAGAGGGAAGAAAAACCCCTAAAAATCTGAAATAACCTAACAAATTCTGGGCCAAATCCAAATTCCTGGCCCCAAGGTTGCAAAATCAGATGCTTCAGTTCCCTGGCAGGCAAGCCCATCAGGCCTCCGCAGAGCTGGGTGTGAACCTTCTACCACCAGAAGGTTTTCAGAAAGCAGTGAGACTACCACATACCAATGCCGAAGCACAGTCCGATTTTCCAGCCTTTCGAAGCACAGCGCTGTGAACATTAACAAACAGTCGCCTTGTTTCTTCCACTCGAATTCCGTAATATACATATTATTTCATCACTTGCTTTTGTCACTGAGCAGATCTTTATGTTATATCCCTGCTTGGAGCCCTGCATATTAGCAATAAAAGTCAGCGCTCGAATTTTCCAGCAAGAGCACCCCTGTTTACCTTTGACAGTTTTTGGCATATCACTCCATTCTTTTTGTAACCTCTGACCCTCAGACCTTAGGTGCCCCCACGCAGTCCTCTTGGCCTCACATTGCTTTGCCGACGTCTTCCCTTTGTCCAACCAGACCTACCTTAAGCTCCTCTTCTCGTTGGATGCCCTCTCCCTCCGCAAGCACGTCTTTTCCCTGCTTCAGATTTAGAGGTAAGTCCACTCACATTGGTGTCTATCCAACAGCCTACTGGTCATTTCTTCATTGAGGCCTCTTAGGTCTCTTCAACCCATCATATTCAAAACCGAACTTAGTTTCTCCAAAATCTGCTCTACCTGCAGTATCCCCAGTCTCAGTGAAAGAGCTCATCACCCGCCCCATTGCTCAGAAGCCAGTAAGTCTTCCTTCCTTTATTTCCCTTAATCGTGTTCTCCAGGAGCTGCCACTTGTGTATGTTAAAGCGCCTTGGCTTTGTCCACTGTTCTTCGCTCTCACGGCTCCCTCCTGTGCCACGCCACCATCGCCGGTTGTCGGACCGTGGCAGGGGGGCTGCCCGCCGCTCGCTCCCGTCGCTGCTACCTCTGTTCTCACGCTGCCGCCGGTCAGTCATCTTCTCAGAGCACAAACCCGATCATCTCATTGTCTGCTCCAAAAGCTTCTCATTGTCCTTACGTGACTAAGTCCTTACTGAGATCCTGGCCTTCACTCCAGTTTTATCTTTCCTCACTCCCTTGCTCCTCACTCAACTTTTCAGGTTGATTGGAGGATGCTGCCATCACCCTGCCTTCCGTAGGGGTCTGAAGTCCGCAGGTTTAACATCTTCGGTAGAGACTCCAATTTTGTGTTCTAAATTAATATTCCCTTCCTCATTGGCAGCATCTGAATATTTGAAATGTTTTCCTCTCGTTCTACTACAATAGCTTTATTTCTATTTATTCTCAATAAATCGAAACAGATGGGCTAGAAATGGAACATAGATATTTTTGAAGCTTAGAATTGGGCACTACCCTACCTCCTTCTAAGTAGAACATGTTTTTGTGGACTCCCAACTTTTTGGTATATAATGAAGAAAAATTTCCCCAATACCCTTGACTCTACTATATTGATGATTGTTTTCCTGCCGTCTAGGACATCTTTCACTTAGCGTAATACCCTCTAGGTCCATCCATGTTGTTGCAAATTGCAAAAATCTCATTTTTAATGGCTGTGTAATATTCCATTGTGTGTGTGTGTGTGTGTGTGTGTGCATGTGTACCTTCTTTATCGATCTATGGATGGACACTTGGATTGCTTCTGTGTATTGGCTATTTAAATAACACTGCAAGAAACATAGGGATATGTCTAGCTTTGGGGATTCATAGTTTCATTTTCTTTGGGAAAATTCCTAGTAGTTGAATTACTGGATCATATATTATTTACATTTTTAATTTTTTGAGGAATGTCCCACTGTTCTCCACAGCGGCTGCTCTGGCTTGCATTCCCACCAATAGAGCTCAAGCTTTCCCTTTTCTGTACATCCCTGTCAATGCTTACTTTCTTGTCCTTTGGGTACCCAGCCATTCTGACAGGTGTGACATGATATCTCACTGTGGTTTTGATTTGCAGTTCCCTAATGATTAATGATATTTAGCGTCTTTTCAAGTGTCTGTGGCCCATCTGTATGGAAAAATGTCTATTCAGGTCTCCTCTCCATTTTTAATAAGATTATTTGTTTCTTGGTATTGAGTTTTATAAGTTCTTTACATATTTTGGATATTAGTCTCTTATCAGATATATCATTTGGAATATCTTCTCCCATTTAGTGCGTTGCCTTTTCATTTTGCTGATGGTTTTCTTCACTGAGCAAAAGCTTTCTGTTTTGGTGTAATCCCAGTAGTTTATTTTTGCTTTTGTTTCCCTTGCCACAGGAGACAGAACTAGAAAAACGCTGCTAAGGCTGGTGTCAAAGAGATTACAGCCCAGGTTTTCTTTTAGGAGTTTTATAGTTCTAGGTCTCTTATTAGATCTTTAATCCGTTTTGAGTTCATTTTTGTGTATGGTGTGAGAAAGTGGTTCGGTTTCATTCTTTTGCATGTAGCTGTTCAGTTTCCCCGGGACTATTTAATGAAGAGACTTCTTTTCTTCATTGTAAATTCTTGCTTCCTTTATGTAGCTTAGTTGACCACATAAGCATGGGTTTCTTTCTTTCTTTATTTTTTTTTTAAGATTTTGTTTATTTATTTGAAGGCAGACATTACATGTAGACAGAGAGACAGGCAGAGAGAGAGGAGGAAGCAGGCTCCCCACTGAGCAGAGAGCCCGATTCGGGGCTCGATCCCAGAACCCTGAGATCATGACCTGAGCCGAAGGCGGAGGCTTAACCCACTGAGCCACCCAGGTGCCCCAGCATGGGTTTATTTCTAACCTCTCTACCCAGTGGAATATTTTTGTTCTTTTTTTCAAGATTGCTTTGGCTATTCAGAATATTTTGTGGTTCCATACAAATTTTAAGATTATCTGTTCTAGTTCAGTGAAGGCTTTTTATTTATTTATCTTTTTAGTATGACAAAATCCATAAAGAAGTAGCATGGGATAGTCAATTCCCCATCCCCACCCAAGCTAAAAGACTATTTGGGACCATGAATAGATTGTTGGAATGCCAAATCGAGCACACACTGTGTGATAACATCTCTGGACAGAAACATGCTTATTTGGAGTCCAGAAGACTTTGTCTTAGGAAGTGGGACATAGAACCGGATAGAGGCCATTTCTGCTCACTGTGCTGAAGATAGCAGTAAAGCTCTGAGTCTCTGAAGGTTCAGGCTGGCAGAGCAGCATCCTCAGAAGGCTCTGCAGGACAGCTGTGACGGGTCCTGGCAAGAAAGCCAGAACAAAAAATCACGGACAGTATTGTTATACATCTCCCAGAAACCACTAGGGTACTTCTTGGGGGTGATGGGTGGAAGGCACATAGACTTCAGGTCAAAGTTTTAGAAGTGTAATATCAGTACATACATGGCTACATTTATAGTCAAAAGCTGTGGCTTTCACACTTTTATGCAGCATTCCTGTGAGTCATGAACAAAGAAAAGCTTATTAGACCTCCTTCTATGGTTCAGTTTTATTTAGGATCCATGTGTGAACTAAATCACTATCTTTGCTCTGTTCATGCCTTCAAATGAACAAACAATTGAGTGTCTACTATATGTCAGGCATTATGCAATGTGCAATAAAAAAAGGTATGGCCCATGCTGTGTGAAAGTCACCCTAAAATTTAACACCTTCACTGCATGCACTTGAGTTTCTAAGGGCAACCTGTGCTGGCCTACAGTTTAAAAACACAAACTAGCATTATTTTTTTTAAAGGCTTTTATTTATTTATTTGAGAGAGATTACAAAAGCAGGGCATGGGGGAGGAGGCAGAGGGAGAGGGAGAAACAGACTCCCCACTGAGCAGGGAGAACAACACAAGGCTCAAACCCTGGATTCTGAGATCATGACCTGAGCTAAAGGCAGATTCTTAACCAACTGAGCCACCAAGGTGCCCCCAAACTAGCATTACTTTTACTCAAGGTGATTGAAAAGTTCTAGTACAATTTTTCATCTTAATTATGAAGTGGAAGAGATCTCAGAAGAAAACTCAAAAGGAGCAGTTGCCCAGACTGAATTAGGTGAACAGAAATTTGAGAGTCATGTCCATGGACCAATCTTCCCCAGTGATGTGCAAAAAGGCTTCGTTTCATTGGTTAAAAAAATGTGCTGGTAAATGTTTTAAAACCAGCTTTCGGGAAATAGTCATTTCTGACTTGTGGCATTTGCTACCCATATAAGGTCAGAGAATGTGGAGTTGGCGATTCATGAACAGTCAAGAGCTCACTGGCCTTAGCACGCCATGGGCCCTGCCCAGCTGCCCGTCAACAGAGCCAGAGCCCTGTCCCTGGGATCCATGACGTGGAGTGTTTCTTTTGTGCCTTGACACTCATCTGAGCAGAAGCATGGGTGAGCTATGCTGCTCTCCATGGGTGGATGTCCAGAAGGAAGTTTCTGAGCTCTGCCACTGCTCGCTACTCTAATGACAAAATGGGTGATTTTGCTCATCAGTGCAAGTCTCGGTGGAATCCTTGAGCTGGCCCCTGTCTCAACATTTTGCCCGTTACCCCGTTTGTGGAGGAGACAAACTGGCTTTCACAATCTTGTCCTCCATAGAAGTAGTACTACCAGGTCCTTTTCCCTGAGCTTAAGGCATTGGAGTAGCTCTGCATATCAGGGTTTCTAGGCAGAAGGAGAGTCTGGGCCTCCGTGGACCTGAAGCCCATTGTCTAAGATCTTTCCTTCTTTGGCTCACTGTAGTAGGCTCCTGTGTCTGCTGCCGTGTCTGGGGCAGCCTTGGTGTTCTTTCCCCTCTACTAGGTGAAATCAGAGCTTTTTGGCTGCCATACCACTGTGGCGTGTGTTCCTTTATACAAGAACAACGTTTGCCTTCAAATGGTTTCACTGGAAATCAATGTTTTCACTGGGATCAGGAGATCTAGATTTGGAAGCTCATTGTTTTCTGGAGTTGACTACTTAAACTCTGAGTTCCAAATTTTCTCAGTTGCAGAAAGGGAATAAAGTCTGTCTACATGAGGGTGATAAGAGAAATGTATGTATGTGAAAGTGTTTCACAAACTACAACATGATTTTGAAATTGAAGGTATTTTACTAACTTCATCACTTCATTGATGTATTTACATTGATTTTAGTTCCCGAGATTGACTTCCTCAAAGCCACATGAATTTATCAGCTTGGCTTTGGAAACCTGGGTCTCAGGGGAATGTTCATTTATCCTCATGACAACACAGTGACAGATCTCCACCTCTGGTATGACTCCCAATGGGGGTACTTACGGGACATGACAAGATGACGTGAGGCAATGGTTATTGTTCCTTCTTACTGTAAATTGGAGGTGATTCTCTCTACCCTTTCAAGCTTAACTGGCTCTTAAAATGCTGAAGATGTACTTAGTTTTGTTTTATTAGCAAGTGATTCAAAACACAATCAGGGAAATGGTGCAAGCTTTCAGTTTCTGCTAATCTCTGGTCAAAAATGTATCTTGTTGGCTTGACAAAGAGTGCCTGAGACCATCCGAACCCAAGGAAATGATGAAAGAATAGTGCCTAAAGAGAGGGTCTAGAGGGAAGAAAGACCTGAGTTAAAATGACAACTTTGCCCACTTGTTTGTAGGTTATTAACCTTTCTGGGTTACTTAAAGTGGAGCCAACCATACCATAATACAAATTTAGCTGCCCAGCATTACAAATTTTTTGTTTTGGGGAAATATCCTATTGTGTGTCTTGGGGGACACGAGTTGTCAGGCACTTTGCTGGCATGAAGGACAGAGTGACAAATGACATGGGTAGAAAGCCGGTGCAGGGCTGTGTGACGTATGGCCTGGGTTCTCTGTGTGTCAGGACCATTTGGGGGACCTATACCCCTGTGGATTCGAGAGTCCAACTTACTGGACCCAAATTTACGGGGATCAGACTAGAAAAGCTGCATGGTTAATAAGCTCCCCCGGTTCTGGAGACCTAATAATGCATAACATATTAATAATAGTTAACAGTATTGTGTTTATACTTGAAAGCTGCTAAGAGACTAGATCTTAAAAAAAAAAAATGTTCGCATCACTAAAAAAAAAGAAACGATTATTACGTGATGTGTTGGAGGTATACCTAAAGCTATGGTAATCATTTTGCAATATATAAGTGGATCAAATCAACACATTGTACACTTTATTTTATTTTTTTTAAAGATTTTATTGGGGGTACCTGGATGGCTCAGTGGGTTAAGGCCTCTGCCTTCAGCTCAGGTCGTGATCCCGGGGTTCTGGGATTGAGCCCCGCATCAGGCTCTCTGCTCAGCAGGGACCCTGCTTCCTCCTCTCTCTCTGCCTGCCTCTCTGCCTACTTGTGATCTCTGTCAAGTAAATAAACAAAAATCTTTAAAAATAATAATAAAAAAATTTTTAAAAGATTTTATCTACTTATTTGAGAGAGAGCACGGACAAGGGGAAAGGCAGAAGGAGAGAGGAAGCAGGCTTCCCACTGAACAAGCAGCCCCACGCAGGCTCCATCCCAGGACGCCAAGATCACCAGCTGAGCTGAAGGCGGACACTTAACTGAGCCACCCAGGTGCCCCACATTGTATGCTCTAAGCTTATACAATGTTATATGTCAATTATATCTCAGTTGAAAATAAAAACCTCCTCAGGGACTTCTGAGTCTTGGTAAAGTTCGAGAGCCATTTTAGTATGGTGATACGAGCCATAAATAGTGTAGGCTTTCTTACAGAAAAAATTCACGTGGCATGTAAAGTTTTTAACAAGCTCTTTCAGGATGCCTGGGTGGCTCAGTGGGCCACATGCCCCACCAGGCTCCTTGCTCAGCGGGGAGCCTGCTTCTCCCTCTGCCTGCTGTTCCCCCCGCTTGTGCTCTCTCTCTCTGACAAAGGAATAACATCTTTAAAAAAACAAAACAAAACAACAAGATCTTTATAGTCACAAAACAAAAGCACCAGCCCTACACTTGAGTTTGGAGAAGAGAATTGCACTCATTCTAAACCCCCTGAATTTAGAATGCCCCGATCCTGTCCCACAGAATTAGTGTGGGACATCTTTGTAGGAGAGGGGATAACTGCTGTGCCAACAGATCTGGTCTTAGCTGTTCGGTTTTAGGCAGGAATTACAATGTGACTTGTAACCATGGACAGTGCATTCTTTAGGTCTTTTGGAGGTAAGCTCATGATTAACATTTTGGTACTGTGTTTAACTTATTAAATT
This sequence comes from Mustela erminea, assembly GCF_009829155.1. NCBI lineage: Eukaryota > Metazoa > Chordata > Mammalia > Carnivora > Mustelidae > Mustela > Mustela erminea. Next base: position 160,352,229 of record NC_045615.1, on the reverse strand, counting down.
ATTATGCCAAATACAATTCTATTTAAAGCCATTTATTTTATTTTATCTTTTTAAGAAAAAGGAGTAACACTCGTATTGGCTGAAATGAGTAAAGAGTTCAAACTTCCCGTAAATTGCCTCTGTGATTCCCCCACAACCATCAGCTTCTTTGAAGTGGGATGGCGGCTTGAATAAGCACTTTTGACCTTGGCCCACACACTGCTCTGCTGGAAGGAAAAGGCTCTGTTTTACCTTTGACTGTTCCTTTCTTCTGTGGAAACTGGATTCTAAAGACAAAGAAGACACATCCTCAAAAGGACATTTCAGACATGCATAGTAAGGGGATAGCAATCTATATATAAATTTGAAGGTTATTTTCTTCTGAATTCAAAATATATCTTACATCTCCTGGAGCCACTCAATGCAAAGGTCTCTGACTTGGAAGTTCCCTGCAACCCCCAAGGAGCTGTGATCACACGTTCGTAAAAACCATCTTCTCCGTACTTCGGTCATGGAGAAAATTTACACGGGCTGTGAACTTTTGGCGGACGGGAGATGTGAGTGTGAGGACTGTCTGTGCAGGTGTTGAGGGGACAGAAGGGTGAAGCAGAGTGGCATCAGCCTTTTGATACAGGCACACGCAGTGTGTTATGCTTTGTCTATTGTACTGAATGAACCTCCTCCAAACTTCCAAGGTTGAATTGATGGAAAAGGAACAATTAGAGAATCTGAGCCTTTCCACAGTTTCAGCTGAAAACATGAACATCTTTCAAAGTCTCTCAGTGACTCTAGTAAAGCAAACGATCTTCCTCAAACATTTGCCCAATGTCACCTCCATGCCAAGGGCTTGCTGTTCGGCCCTGGGGTCAGGAAGAAGAACTTTGATAGAACTTTCAACAATTTCCTCCACCCCTCCTACCATCAAAGCAAGGCCCCTGCGGGCACTTCTGTAAATTACAAAATGTATATGATCCATAATAATCTGTAGCCTTTCCAGCCATGGGAGCCTTAAATAGAAACTTAGGCAGACTGAAAATAGAAGTGGCTCAGAGGAAATTGCTTCAACCATGGGGGATAAGTTTCATTTCTGGTAGTCGTAAAAGGGAACTTTCTAACCTCATCTCCTTGGGTTTAACTTGCATACATTACTTCATTTAGTGGTTTTAAGGGTAGTGAGCAGTGATTTCTATGGGACTGCTCATTTTGGCTCTCACTTCTCTCTGTTTGAGACAGGTAGGTTGGCGGTGAGTAAAGCCTAGGAAAAGACCTGGAGAAAGAGAGTCAGTGGGGGCAGAGGAAGAGAACGGAGGTGAGACCTAGATCCCTTTTGGGGCCAGAGTGAACTCATAATTTAAAGGACAGAATATCCAAGTAGGTAGTTTTGGGGAGAAATTCCATTTGTGAGGTCTACACATGCCAAGGACAATAAGAGATCACTGATTTTAAATAATCCTCCTGGTGTGCTCTCTCAGGAGACATCCGTGTTGTCGGTAATGAATACAGCTGAACCGGCTCTCGGGCTGAACCAAGCTGACTGGAGCATGAAGCTTAGTTGCTGGGACAGGGATTCTCAGAGGTGGGCAGCAGGTTTGAGGCCAGAATCACTGAGGTTTGGGACCAATCTTCTTCAGCCACCCCAGTGGTAGTGATCCAGTTTTCTGAATTGTTTTCTTAGACCCCCCCTAGAGGATGGGAGTGGGTTTAAGAAACAGCAGAAGAACGTGTGTACCCAAATGCATGGTAACATATGCTTGTTCACTGGAACTTTTTCTATGAAGACTACAGTGGTGGAAATAGAGGGGAGCAGCCCTCTTGGAAAATTAATGTAGGAGTAGCAACATTTAACCAAAGAGACTGTTTCTCTTTCCTGAATCTACCGAGGGTGAAAAGAGGAAATAAACATCATACAAAGGAAGCAAGACAGAAATCCCCTTGGCCACGGATGCTAGGGCCCCGAATTGTTCCAAAGGCTTCTAGGAACGGTAAGGAGGCTGAGAAGGTGGGCACAAGCATCCTTGAAAGCAGCAGAAACGGATGTAAAAAAGAGGTAACGAATGCTGTTAAGAGTTTGTGCCAGTCGGGAGGGCTGGCTCCTCTATCTAGTGCCCTCTACAGTCAGGAGCAGAAGCTGTCCTTGGCTTAAGCCTGTCTGCACTGCCGCCCTCCCTTTCACGGCTCCATGCCACATGTACTGGACAGTTTCGTGCTCACTGTCCTTGCAATCAGTAGCTGGCCGAGGAGTATAAGAGACCTGAAACTGGAATCCTGGTTCTGCCCCTTTTTCCATTCGTAGCCTTGGGTGTGTTACTTGTTTTCTTGTAAACAAGTTAAAGATTAGAAAACATTTTTTTTTCTAGTTTTCTAATCTTTGAAGTGATGGTCATTGGAAAACAAGACGGGACTGCGGAGGGAGACAAACCGTAAGAGACTCTCAATCTCAGGAAACAAACTGAGAGTTGCTGGGGGCTGGGGCTAGTGATAGGGTGGCTGGGTTGTGGACTTGGGGGAGGGTAGGTGCTATGGGGAGTGCTGTGAATTCTGTAAGACTGATGATTCGCAGACCTGAACCCCTGAAGCAAATAACATATTATATGTTAATTAAAAAGAAGTGGTGGTCATTGGAGAATAGATGAGCTGAAGGAGTTAAAGTATTTAACCCAGTGCCCGGCACAGATAACAGCCTTTGTGAAGATTCCAACGAAGCAGATTCCTCTCTCCCTCCTCTGAGCCACTGTCGTAAGAAGTGCCCCTGCATTATTGCATTCAACCCTAAGGAATGCAACCATGTGTTTTTACACATAATTTTTATACATTATCCTTAGCTAGACTGTGAATTCCTGCAGGAGGAGGTCAAACCTTCCGGTTTTGTATTCCTCACACTGTGACTTGAAGCTGTTCAATGAAAGCTCATGGGACCTCCTGGTTCCTCTGCGGACTGAATGCATAAGTGAATGAATGGGGCGGGGGATGGAAGTAGTGGGAAATGAAACTAGAAATTTTTGTTAATAAAGGGGAATGTTCCAACACAGCATCCTTTTCTTGTTTTGACGGGTTCGGCAAGTTAAGGCAGCAGATTTACCGGATTTGTTCTGTGCACTGTTGACTAGCTTGAGAATCAGGGAAGTCTAGGCTGCATTTACTTTTAAAGAGCCAGGCAGGGAAGCCTGCTCAGACTTTCAATACTAGGCTGCTGATTGCAGTGACTCAGAAGAAGAAACCTCAAGCTGCTAGGAACCAGTGCGGTTTCCCATTATCTGTCACCTGTTGGAGACGCAGAGTCCCCCCGCCCCTTCACATATCAGCCCCACTTGCTGCCCTGGGGTCTGCAGTTCGTACGTGGGAGCTGTGGTGTCTAACCACCATCCTTCATTCTCTTTCCATCTTTAATTGGTGTCTAGATTCTCTTTTTTCTCCCCCCCAGGACCTTCCCCTGTGCCCTAACATTATCCCTTACAGTGTCCCTGACCAGCAGTAAGCTCCCGTGCAGCTAACGCCTCAGTCCTCTATTTACACTTGGAAAAAAGAATTATTTCCCTGAAACCAGAAAAATCTGGCTGCTAAGCAAAGAGTGAAAAGCGATTGCCCCACCGTCAGAGATCCTGTCCCGAACATGCAGCTCTGGTGAGCCACTTTGTGTGGGTCATTGTCAGCATTTCTTGCACAGGACACCTGGTGTTGCCTGGACACAGGGGAGTTTGAGATCACGTATGCATATCACCTGTTACCTTCTCTTAAGCTCATACTCAGCTACTGTGGCATGAGATACACAGTCAGACATGTAGGAAAACCAGGTCATGACGTTCCATATTACTGCATGGCCAGACATATCACAAACCTTAGCAAAGATGAAAAAAGAAAAGGATCCTGCCACCATCCTGGTTTAAAGAATAGCCCTCTCTTGCCAAATTTAATAATCTTATTCCTTTAAAAAATTTAAAAATATATGATTTCAATGTGTCCCTTTGAACGAGGAAAAGCAAAGTCTAGCCCGGGATGGCCATTGGTGTAGGCCCAGGCCTCATGTCAGGAAGTGTATCAGATTTAAACTTTACCCTTAACGTCAAATGAGGTTTTACATACTGTCATGGAGACCAAAGACTATAAAATTGTCTCATTATAATACTAAATGGCCAAAATTAATGTTATAAGTTGTAATAGTACAATTGTTCTAAGTTTATATATTTCACATCTTATTAAATGTAAACATTTAAAATACACTCTTTTTATAACCTCGTTTTTAAATTTTCTTTTATTAACATATAGTATTTTTCTAACCTTGTTTCGACAGGTCCTTGTTAAATAGCCTGGGGCTCAGACTCTGGGAAGCCCCGAGTGTGAGTGGCATCTAAGGCCTCAGGGAAACCAGCAGGTGTCGAATTCATTTCTCATGATAAAACTCACTGTGTGCCCTGTGCAGGTGGCAAGGTTCTCAGTCAACTGTAGATTTATTAGAGTTTTTCAAAAGTTTCATGGCATTCAAACTATACATGGCCAGTTATTTTACCCCAAAAACCTACTTCTAAAAAAGTATTCTTCAAGTGAGTATGGTTACCTAAAAATTAGGAGTCATTAGTCATGGACTAGGTTTAAAATGCGGCAGATTTGGTATTCACTGGATGGAGCAGCTCCTCTTTCCCTGACCCCATGTATAGGAATAGAAAGGAGGTAGAGTGTCAAAGGCTCTGCTCACCAGACTATGTAATTACAATTTTTGTATTAAGAGAAAAGCTCATATGATGTAGCTGAGGAAGGTTAGGAATCAGTACTCTAGCTTCCCAGCCAATGGCATCAGCACCAAACCGCTCTGCAGACCTTGAAATTTATCACAAGTTAAGTAAACATTTTTGAAAGTTAATTTGTCCTTAAATGTTCCTGATCTGCATTATCTCTGTTCCCATGCCCCTGAGTGTCCACACTTGGAGAGAAATTTTATCCCATTACTTTATTTATGTATCTAATTTATTTTTTATTGTTGAAGTATCATTGATATACACTATTATATTAGTTTCAGGTGTACAACATAGTAACTTGATAATTCTATATATAACCTAGTGCTCACCATGATAATTACAGTCACCATCACTATACAATGTTATTATAATATTGTTGACTAGATTCCCTGTACTGTACTTTTCATCTCCATGATTTATTTATTTTATAGCTGTAAGTTTGTACCTTTTAATCTTCCTCACCAATTTTCCCAAACCCCCCACCCCTCTCCCTTCTGGCAACCACGTTTATTCTCTGTAGTTAAGAGTCTGTTTTGTGGATGCCTGGGTGGTCCAGTTGGTTAAGCATTTGACCCTTGATTTTGTCCCAGGTCATGATCTCAGGGTCATGAGATTGAGCCCCATGTCAGGCTCAGAGCTGAGCATAGACTCGGCTTAAGATTCTCTCATTCCCTCTCCCTCTGCCCACGCCCCACCCCATACACTCTCCTTTTGTCTCTCTCTCTAAAAAAAAAAAAAAAAAAAAAAAAAAAAAAGTCTGTTTTGTTTCTTCATTTGATTTTTAAGGTACTCCATATAAGCAAGAGAGATTTTAAATAACCAAAATACTAAGATTGAGACTTTTATTAAATAAGAAACCACCAGCTTTGGTATATCCTCTGCTTTCAGTGGCCTGACAGGGGAGGGGTTCCGAGATGCAGTGATGCTGCAAGATGGTGGCCCGTAGGAGGGATTCCGAGCACTCCTCTAGAAGAGCGTGCAGGGAGACTTGGGCATACTGCGACACAGTGTGCTCAGCCAGCTCTGTGTCTTCACTTTGCAGTCTTTGGAGAAGGAAGAGCCTCTAGAGCATAGAGTAGGTTCTGGAAAGGTATAAGTTATAGCTGTCATTAAAGCAACTTTGGGATCTAATTGAATTTTATTATTTTTTTTAAATTTATTTATTTATTTATTTGACAGACAGCGATCACAAGTAGGCAGAGAGGCAGGCAGAGAGAGAGGAGGAAATAGGCTCCCTGCTGAGCAGAGAGCCCAATGTGGGCCTCGATTCCAGGACCCTGGGACCATGACCTGAGCCGAAGGCAGGGGCTTTAACCCACTGAGCCACCCAGGCGCCCTCTAATTGAATTTTAAATGCTCGGGTTGCAATGTCTGCTCTATCTCCTTACTCTTGCCATTAAGCAAAGCCTAGAGTAAAGCCAGTAGGTCAGGATGTCCTACTTGTCTCCTCACTTGCCGAAGGGCTGGAAGTCCTTCTCCTTTCAGCAGTTATACCCTCTCCACGAATTCTTCAGTTAGTCAGTGCGCTGGATATTGTGGGCTGGAATAATTCTCCTTCTCTCTCAGGTGATTCCTTGGCATTCTTGTGCCCCAGAAAGTCCAACTGAACCATCACTTCTCTTCAGTGAATTTTCCAACACTGTTGGAAAGAATGTATCTTCTAAAGATAATTCAGGTTTTTAGAAGGCTCTGGAAAGATCTTCTTTTCTTTCTGTCAAATTCTGAGATTATTTTGATTTCAGGTAGCAACCAAAGAAAGAATATTTTCTCTTTTCTCTACCTGTTGGAACAATGTTAACATAAAATAACAAAAGGTCTGGAATGGCCTTCTTTCTTATTCTGAACCCACACTGGTTTCATCCACCATCTACCGAGACAGGGCATGTTGGTGGAATGACAAGTAGACCAAGGTGATTTGAAAAGTATTGAATGGTCAAAAGAGCTGGATAGGTAAGTATTAGCCAGTGGTTGGGATACGAATCCTGGGTATCCATTTATTTTGGTCATCATTTATTCTGAGGAATAATGTTTAAATGCTATTGTAGGCCTTGGAACAATGCCATTCATCTGTGTGTTGGCCCTAAGCTCAAATGTAGTGTCTTCAATCAGTGACATGGGATGCACCTCCGTCATGAAACCCCCTTGCCCCTTCATTTTTGGACCTTAGCTAGAATAATTTCAGTGGCAACGTTGGCTCATTTTTCTAGTTCCTACCATGGCTGCCACTTACTTAATTTTAAAGGAGGAAAGTTGGAATGAAGGGAGAGGGTGAACCACAAACTCCTTCAGGTGGGCCTATTGAAATCTAAGACAACAGCAACAAAAACCTGCACTAATGAACAAAACAGAGCAGATAAACAGTCACAGCAAACACCAAATAAACCCACCTCGTCTTTGAAGAGTACATTTCAGACAGACAGTTATCCTCAGTGCCTTCCTTACTTCCACCAGGTTCTCCCCATACGGCCTGAGAAGAGCCTCGATGGGGATGAGCATCTAGTGCTTTCTCTGCCAGTCAGAGGCCTAGTCAGTGCAACATCATAATTTAATCTGGTGAAGTAACAACAAAGCCTTACAGCTTTTTATATCCTCACTGCAAGCGCATCTGGGATCCAGGGAAAGGACCCCTCAGTACCCCACAAGAAGTGCTGTCGAGAAAGTCCTAATTGAAATGCAAATGAAGCGAAAGGGAAGGAGTAGTTTATTCTGGAAAGCTTGAGGGGTTCATGGGGGAAACTATTTCCGCATCCGTTACTCTCCTATCTTTTCATCGCCGTCTGTAGTAATGGGCTCAGCCGTGGTCACACGGAGATGATATTTGTCAGACCATAAAGCGGGCAGGAACAAGGGAGCAAGGAGAAGAATGTGTCCGCAGGTAAAGAATGGAAAGGTGTCTCTGTGGGATTTTGCCTTTGCGTTGAGCTCTTTCCAGTTCTCAAAGGACTGAGGTTTGGGCCTAAACCTAGCCAGGTGGTCCAGATGGACCAAGAGTGAACCACAAGAGAAACTTTTGTTCTTCTAGCTCAAGGCTTCAGGTAGCTTTTCTAACAAGCTCCCCAGTCTATCTGTAGCCTTTCATGGTCTTCTGACCTCAGGAAGGAGTGCGGAGGGAGCCTGTCACAGTCAGATTATTCTGTTTAACTGAAAGAAAGTGTTTTAAGCCTTTGTTCCTTACGTAAGAACACCTCCAACCCTGACAACACCATGAGCAACAGTATCCTCAGCATGACCTAGATATGAATACTTTTGTCTTGAGTCTGGAGGGCATGGTGACAAAGTCTCGAGATTTTTCTGAAAGTTGGAGGTATCTCAAAAGTCCACATGCCTTCTTCTTCTGTTTATTGAACTCTCTGTGGATTCTGGCGACCATTAATTCTCACCTACCCTTGTCAATAGCCTACTAACTGTGACTTCTCTCTTCTATGGCTCTTGTACTAATCCTCCACACAGTGCAACAGAACCATTTAAAAAAATTGATGTGGTTATGTCCTCTCCCTTGTATGTAACTTTCAATGCCTTACTATTACTTTTAGGATAAATAACAGAACTCTTACGATGACTTAGAAGATCCTGTCCAATCTCTCTAGCCTCACCCTGTATTCTCTTTGTCCTGCCTATATGCTGGACATATTTTTCTGCCTGGAATGCCTCCTCCCTCTCTCCATCCCTCTCCCCCGCCCACTCATTTGCTATGAGGGGAGAAGCAAAGGATTCATCGAAGTTAACGGGACAAACATGACTTGCCCATGGACACCTTCCCTGATCCCACCACCCGTTCCACCTATGTCACCTTCCTTTGTCTTTGTGGTTTCTAAGAACCATGTGATTTCTTTTGGAGTTCTGCCCAGTTGAACATTATACATTCATGTAATACTCCACCGGACTATAAATTCTATGAGGAGAGTGTCTTTTTTGCCCCAGGGCTCATGTTATATATTGGGTTGTTATGATTCCAAATCCACTTGTTTGTGACTTAAGTGAAGTTGTTTTGATCTAGAGGTGAACGTGTCTACATTGAACAAGCTGTGTCGGGGTGTTGTGGTCATCTGTTCTTGATGAGCGCTCAGTAGCTGTTGTCAGTGCCTCTGGGGACTTATCAGTAAGAACATGTGGAAGAGTGGCTATGATGTAATAGTCATTTAAACTTTAAATACTGAGAATTTGTGGGGACTTACCAAGAGTGACTGGTCTGGGCCAGGCTCCCGTTTGGGTATCTCAGTAGCTCTCTGGAGACCTTAAGGCAATAGCTCCTACTGTGGCAAAGAAGCTCTTTGCTGTCAGTGGTGAAAACCATGAGGCAGCATGATGAAGGAGATCATCTCGTCTGCCAACACCAGACACTTCATTCCCTTAGCAATGGGCTCTAGCAATACGGGACTTTTGCTTTGTGCTGACTGCAGGACATCACCTCTTGGTTGGCTAAGCTGACTCTTCCAAGAACCAGCTTGTAGAAAGGTACACCTCACCTAAATTTGGACTTTGTTTCTTTTATCTCCCCCTTATCTGGAAGAACAGTGTACTTAGTCTATCATTGGTTTGGAGCATTTCATTTCTTTTTAGCTTATGAAGAAACATGATCCTGTGTCCTATTGGTTCATGAAATATTATTATTATAAATTATAATTCCTACAGTGAACCTGGGTTAAATAAAGTATTGGTAAAGACAATTTCAGTATCTAAGTATAATTTCCTCTGAACATAACAGCCTGCTTGAGTTAATTATTTGTTGAATGAGGGGGGCAGCTCGATACATACAGGGAAGGGGGTAGTCTTTGAGCGAAGATCCATGAAATGTCAGAAGAGTTCTGTCTGGGGAAAATAAAAGAAAACTCATTTTCTTGGGGTTTTAAAATTGCTGTGTTAGGGGAGTAGATGATGATTTCTTTCCTTTTCTATTTTTCTATATTTTCTGGGCAGAAGAATGGCAAATCATTGAAGAAAGTGAGAATTAAGAAAAGAGCATTAGACTCGATGATTTACTGCTCTTTTCTAATGACCTTTAATAACTGAGTTTCGGTTAGAGTAACGAAAACCAAAATCGTCAGCAAAGGAGTAGGAGGTAAAGAAATGGCAGCGAATATAAGTTAGACCTGACAAGTTTGTAGGTGAAAATAAAGGGGAAGATAAAACAGCTGACTTGAGAAAGTCGCACGATCAACCAAAGACTGTTCAGCTGCGTGAAGTCGTTTATGCTGATAGATGGCAGGAAAAGTCTCTAGGCTGAAAAGAAAGAAGGTGGTAAAAAGAGATTATAGAGGTTTGTGAGGCTTCTGTCCTGAGAGGAAAGGTCCGTGATGCCTAATAGGTGCTCAGTAAATAACGTAATGAACAAGTCAGTGGGATGAGGTGCCTCCGAGGACTGGAGTTTCCTCCCAGGGGACCTGAGCAGCTAAGAGCCAGGCACTTGTCCCCATGCGGGGATATGGAGCTGCTCATACTGGAGATCCTGATCTCAAGAAGCTGGATTTTTATGTGAGATCCCTTTATTTTTAAAGTTTTGATGACTGACTTAAGCAGAAGTAAATAAAAATACCAATATTTAATCAAGCAGCAACCATTCGAAAGCCTGTTTTAGTACCTGTTTCTCTAGACCATCGTTGCTGGCATGGTGTTTAACAGTTTTACTGAGATAAAATTCACAAATACAGCTCGCCCATTTAAAGTGCATGATTCACTAATGACCTTTAATAAAAGAGTTTTAGTAGAGTAATGAAAACATTAGTAAACGTTAGTAAAGTTTTAGTTGTTTTTAGCAAATTCACAGACACATGCAACCATTACCACAGAGAGCTCTAACGCATTTTCATCATCAAAAAGAGATCTTGGACCCTTTAGTTATGACTCCTCTATCTGCCTCCTTCCTCACCCCAAGGCAATCACTGATCTACTTTCTGTCTCTGTAGACTCGCCTATTCTGGACATTTCATTTAAACGGAATTGCATGTTATGTTGGGACACTAGGCAGTGGTATTTTTCAAGGGAAGAATTAGGAATATGAAGAATTTGGAAGGCCTTTAATCTCAGTGAAAGGAAGTCCAATACCAAGGTGAGGAGGGAAGAGCCCGTAAGATTTGAAAACCATCCTCTGGAAATGAAGGAAAGACAAAGCCAGAACAAAGTCCTGAAGGTATTCTGAGCTGCATGTGTGGACACCTCAAGGATCAGTCTGTGGGAAAGCTTTGATTTTGATCGTCTGCACCAGGGCTGAGAGGTCGCTGGTATGCATAAGCTCGGCTGTGTCAGATTGTGCCTGTGCCTGCCTATTGCTAAAAGATAAAAGTGTCATGCTGGGTTACACAGCTGTTCTTTGGTGTGTGATCCTTGAGTAAATCCTTAATTCTAGTTACTAGCATTGCCAGAATAAGCATGAAAGAGAGAGAATAATCCAAGGATCCTGGGTGCCTGGACCCAAGACCTCTATGGTTATCTGATTATAATAAAGACAATCATCCAAAGAAGAAGACCGTCATTCTCTGCAAAGAAGCAGAGCATTTTCAGGGCAGCTGAGTATACCGTTCCTGAGGGAGCTAGCAGGTCGAATTTCAAGGGGTTAGCACTCATGGGGAAAAGAAGATCATCAACAGCCTACCAGGGGACAGGACTATGGAATTTTCAAGAAAACCACAAGAGAAAAGAAGCCCGTTTAAAGTATGGGGCACGAGTTGGACACACAGCTAACAAAGATGGCAAGACTCCTGGGGGCTTCCAGCAGCACAGCACACCATGACTTTCCAGTGAGAATATAATTAGGTCTGATGATGGTCGTTTCACCAGTTTGAGCATGCACTTGGACCCAGGGATGACCTTGGATGGGCAGAGGACGCTCATCTGTGATGGGGTGACACCAGTAACACCAGCCTCATCACAGAGGCGGCCCCACTCTAGCTTTCCAAAATCCCACCCAGGCAGAGATTCGTGAAGAGCCTTCCAAACAAAAAGTATTTCGAGAGGGTACACGTAGGATCCGATGGGCATCTGAAAGCCACAATTAAGAGTGCTGATGTGCATCTTCTGCTAGGCATGGGTTTGGACGAAGGCCTTCCTATGCCGCGTGGAGATGTTCTTCAGGGTCTGCCACTCAGTGCATTCCCTTCCTGCCCCACTGTCTCCCAGAGTGTGGACCCTGCAGTGCTGCCGCTCTGGCCTCACATTCTCGGTGGAGGCAGCAGATGGAAGAAAAGATGATGAAATAAGTTCAAAAGCTGCCTCTCACTGTCCTTTAAGGAATGCCCAGAGACAGCCATCTAACACTTCTGCTTATGTTTTATGGGGCAGCCCACCTTAACTATATGCTGCTTTAGTGGTTCGATAGTTCCTGATACAGAGGAGAAAAGAGCATCCCTCCATCTTGTGAAAAGCTCTGAATGGATTATAAACCATGCCAAGAAATATTTGTGGGAGAGTGGTTACTATTCTTAATATGAAAATTTGGGACATTATCCTGGAATCCTGAATTTTCTTTAATATCATAATTTGCAACCTAACTCAAGAGGTAACAACTTGTCGAACACCTAAAACCATGCTTACAGTTGTGTTTTTGAGTTCGCAGATGACTGGTTGATAAATTTTACTCGTTGCTATTTAAGATGCTGATTTAGTATAAAAGGAGACAAGGGAACATGCTCTAAAATTAGGAGAGGGAGGGACAGGATGTTCTGAAATATTTCAGTAGTTTATGTGCTTGTAGGAAAAACAGAAGTTATAAATTGAAAAAGACCCTTCAAAGATCTCGATTTTCACATTTCACATTCTAAAAATTTATTTTTATAATTTAAAGCAAGGTGTATGGTAAATTTCCCAGTATTTATATTTTATCATAACAATAATTTTCTTAAAAAGGGGAAAAGAAAGGTATGGTTCAGTGAATAAAAACATAGCAGTAGTTTTAACTACTAGTTTCACTGTCTTAAACTCGGTCTCTTCTCTAATCCCTGTTATTTGAAGGAACAATGCCAAATAGAAAGTCAAAGTTTTCTGCAATGGTTTGTTTTTGTAACCTGTTTATCTCTTTTATTGAAGCATAATTACTGCACAAGGTTATATTAGTTTCAGAGGTAGACACAGGGATTCAACAATTGTGTACATTACTCAGTGCTCACCATAAGTGTAGTCACCATCTGTCATCGTGTTATTACACTATTATTGACTATAGAAATAGTCAGAGTCATATACTTTGCATCTCTGTGACTTGTGTATTTCATAATCGGAAGCTTATACCTCTGCATTCCCTTTCCGTATTTTGCTATTCCCTCCCACCTCCCTTCAGGCGACCACCAGTTTGTTCAAGAGGTAGGGCCATACATTTCCAGCTCTGGATATTTTAGAAAATTTTAAATATATTTATTTTATAGTAAGTACTTGGATTATCCCGAGGCCTATACACATTGGGCTGTCCACCAACACTGCTTATGGAGAACATTCTTTCAGAATTATATCAGTACGGATGGTGCACGGTCATCCTCAAACATGAGGTGAATCACACAGAAGTCTGTCGGGATCATAAACAAAGGTCTATAGAGTTTGACACAGGCCCAGATGTTGAAGAGTGTGGGATATGAGAGACCTCCCGGAAAATATTTAAAAACCAAGTTCCTGCCCTCAAAGAAGGCTTTTCAAGGTACATCATGGGGTTTGTTCCTGTTTCTATGAAGCAGTTATTTTCATCTTCTCTTGGGAAACTAATGACATATTCACTCAGTGGATTTCATTTCTTTTGTTTTGTTTTAGAGGGCGGGTGGAGGTGGGGACTGAGAGAGAGAGAGAGATCAATCTCCATATAAGGCCCTCTCAGAAGCACTTAAATGACATTCCTTTCATTCCACACCTGGAACTAACTCTTCCTTCCTCTCCTTTCCTACAATATCCAACAGTTATTTGACTATTTTATATATATACATATATTTTTAAGGACCTTGTGCAAACAATTAAGAGAAACTTTTTTTTTTTTAAGATTTTATTTATTTGAGAGAGAGACAGAGATGGCTTGGGGGGGGCGGGCAGAGGGAGAAGTAGACTCCCTGCTGAGCAGAGAGCCTGACTCCAGCTTGGTCCCAGGACCCTAAGATCATGACCTGGGCTGAAGGCAGACACTTAACTGACTGAGGCACACAGGTACCCCTCAAGTAAACTTTCTTAAGCCAGGAACAAACACACAGTGAGCTTTTGGTACAGAGAAGATCCAAATATGTTCTGCCCAGGGTTCCACAAACACCAAATACCAATATCAACTTTTGTCTGCCGACCCAGGTTGAACATGAGTTGTGTTTGGGGAGGAGGAGGGACATGCGGTCAACCTACAGCTAATCCATTTTCCCCCCAGTTGTTTTGAAGTAACAGCCAGAGCAATGGTTTTTAAACTTTAATTTCTACCTGCAGAAACTTGTTTTGTGTTGCAGATTCTTACTCATCATTCCTGTGATTTAGACTAAACTAGGTGGAAGTATAACTGTCCAAGTCTTAATCAGCAGGAACCCAAGCCCCTCCTCTCTCTCCCCAGAAGACCTTTGATTCTGCCAGCTGAACTCAGTGGAACAGTTTGAAGACCACTGACAACCCGACTAAGCCTGGTGAAAATCCATGGAAAATGTGCTTGTGAAGCAAAATGGATCCAGGAAAACCCCGCTTGGGCTCCTCAAGGTCTGTGGCTGTTTATGTTCTGCAGCCCCCACCCCATCCCCCACCCCTGGGGGAATGGGGAACTTTGCAGCACTAAGGATTGCACCACTTGGGACTTGGCCTTTCCCCTTTCACTTCTCCACTGGGGGCCCTTCAGCACTGTATCTCCTTCATTCACCTCTGCAAATACGAAGACATTTCACTGGGCATGGGGGCTCTCTGCAGTCTGTAATTAAGAATTTGGGCTCTAGAGTTTGCCAGAGTTCAAAGCCAGGCTCCAGGACTTGCGAGGTGCAAGAGCCTAGGCACTCACTTACTCTCATTTTGTCCCAAATTTCCTCACCGGTGACAGAGGGACAATAATAGCACCTGCCTCACAGGGGTCCTGTAAGGATTAAGCAAGATAATGACTGTAAGTCCCTTAAAACTGTGACAGATACGGTAATGTTTGGTAAATACAAGATGTCATTAGGAACAGTCTGTTCCCTTGTCTGATGCAGAACAGCTAGCTCAAACAGCTTTCTCCTTTTGCTCGTAATTTTCTGGGTCATCTCCATTTTCCTTGCTGACTCCAAATCTAACATCTGTCCTCTGCAATCACACATATGCATATGTCAGTTTGAGAAGTACCACGTCATTTCCGGGTACCATTGCTTTCCTTCTCTGTGCAGCAAACCATAAGCGCTACACCCAGAAGTTTCTAGAAACTTCAACTGTGTTGGTTTTAGTTTTCCCAAAGACAATTTTTTCAACTCCTATAGTTCTTTTAGTTTGATTTCTCCTTCTTGTATCTTGAAAATCTGTATTTCAAATGATTTCAAATGAGTACAAACAGGACTGGCTACATAATTTTCAGGACCCATTGCAAAATGAAGATGTAGGTGCCTTGTTCACAATTATTAAGAATTTCAAGGTAGGGACAGAAAAGCATTAAAATAAGTGCAGAATCATGAAACTGGCCCTGAGCACAAACATATTTAAAACCTTTGCTTTATTTATGTCACAATCAAGATTGGATATTCCATTTACACAGTGAGATATTTGTCACCTGCTATACCCCAAGACCTAACTTTGCTATTTAGCTGCTTGTACTCACTAATATTTGTCTTATATTTTCCTTAAGCTCTTCTTTCTGGCTTACCTCTTAACTCAGGCAAATGAAACCTGAAGCTATCCCTCAGGTCATGGCAACGGCCCACATCCTTTGCGCTAACCCCCCATCTCTTCTCAAAGGCCTGCACAAATGGACTGTGGAGTGACCCCACCCCCCATGACTGGCCATTGCCTTTACCTCATTATAATAGTTAAATTTCCATCCAAGGAGGCGTCTCAGCCTCCTACATGATATACTATGTATGTATAGGCATGTTTCCTTAAGGTGCATGTTCAGTCTTATGTCTGCCTCTACATAGGATGACAAGGCTTCCCTATCTAAAATATTCATCCTATAGATCTTGGATACCAGCCCTTTATCTGTTATGTCATTTGCAAATATCTTCTCCCATTCCATTGGTTGCCTTTTAATTTTGTTGACTGTTTCCCTTGCTATGCAGAAGCTTTTTATCTTGATGAAGTCCCAATATTTCATTTTTGCTTTTGTTTCCCTTGCCTTTGGGGACATGTCTAGCAAGAAGCTGCTGTGGCTCTTTGGTTAGAGGAGGGGAGTTGGGGGTTAGGTTGGCGTGGTGGTGGGTATTAAGGAGGGCATGTATTGCATGGAGCAATGGGTGTGGTGCATAAACAATGAATTTTGGAACACTGAAAAAAATAAAATTAAATTAAAAAAAAAAGAAGTTGCTGTGGCTGAGGTTAAAGAGGTTACAGCCTATGATCTCCTCTCCTTTCTCACAATGAGGTCTTTCATCCATTTTGAGTCTATTTTTGTGTATGGTATAAGGCAATGGTCCAATTTCATTCTTCTGCATGTGGCTGTCCAATATTCCCAGCACCATTTATTGAAGAGACCTTTTTCCATTGGATATTCTTTCCTGATTTATCAAAGATTAGTTGACCATAGAGTTGAGGGTCTACTTCTGGGTTCTCTCTTCTGTTCCATTGATTTTTGTGTATGTTTTTGTGCCAGTACCATGCTGTCTTGATGATCACAGCTTTGTTATATAGTTTGGAGTCCAGAATTGTGATGCCACCAGCTTCAGTTTTCTTTTTCAATATTCTTCTGGCTATTTGGAGTCTTTTCTAGTTCCATACAAATTTTAGGATTATTTGTTCTAGCTCTGTGAAACATGTCAATGGTATTTTGATAGGAATTGCATTGAATGTTTAGATTGCTCTGGGAAGCACAGACATTCTAAGAAATAGCAGAGAGGATCAGAGGGGAAGGGAGAGGAAACTGCATGGGAAGAAATCAGAGAAGGAGCCAAACCAGGAGAGACCCTTGACTCTAGGGGAATAAAAACTGAGGGTTGTGGAAAGGGAGGTGTGTGGGGATGGGGTCACTGGGAGATGGGCATTAAAGAGAGCACATGGTGTGATGAGCACTGAGCGTTATACACAACTACAGAATCATTGACTATTATACCAAAAACTAGTGATATACCATATGCTGGCTACTTGAATTTAAATTTAAAAAATATTCATCCTCATCATAAACAAAAGTCATCCACTCACCCTCTCTCAGGAGTCATGGCTTTGGAAAGCATCCCTGGGATCTTATTCGTTGCATATAAAGTTTTCTTTGTGTGACAACTTGGTGCAGTGTCTGACTCACCAAGGGGTGAACTCACGTTTGTTCAGTTAAAATTTCCCTTACTTTTATGTGTGAAGGTTATAGGGACAGAAAGTAAGTATGTTCCAAAGACATTTGTTTAATCTTCCCACAGATAATAGTTGTAAACAAAAGAGAGTCTGTCTAAAGATTCATGTAACAGATTCCTTTAGAAGGAAATCACATCTCTTTCTCTCTCTCTACCGGGGAAGGAGTTAATTTTTTTTCTTGGATCCCCCAATGATATTTTTATTTTAATAGAGATCACAGGGTCTCATCTTTCAGTTGTCACCAGTCTTATAAAAAATTTCACTGTAACTCATGATGTTATATTCACTATATGAAAGCAGGTTATTCACTTCTCAGTGTTGCTTTTGTTGTAGGAGGAATCTTTCCGGAAAACCAAGCTGACTTTTCTGCTATCTTTGTGCTGATTCCTTCCAGAGATGGAACCTGAAGTAAGGATTTAATGATTGGTGGTTTGTTGGGAAGCTCAGGGAAAGTAGGAAAGTTGGCCTCAAATGATGAATTATTAAGCCATCTATCACAGTGGTCAATTGGAAATTAATCCTGCAAAGAAACTCTGAGATATTAAAGCACACACCCCAGAATTATCTCACCTGGGGGCTCAAGGAGGTGGGGAACTTAGACACCAACAGCCATCAATCACTGATTGAGAACCGCTGAGAGGGGGCAGGGCTAAATCCAGCCGGTGCATTCTGGGATGGTATGGTCTTAGGGATGGGAAGATGCTCATATTGTCTGTTGTATCTGCAATAGAACGTTGGAAAGAGAGTCTTCAGAGCAAACAAGTTTAGGTCTTGAGATCTTGAAATCAGCACAACTTATTAGAAGAATGGTTTGTGGTAAGTTAACATAGAAATATCACCATTTACCTACCTTAAGTGTTGCTGGGATTATTAGAATTTTGTAAGGCAACAGACATTGCCATTTATATATACAGTGCCATTTAATTGTTTTTTTTTTTTAAATCGGTATTTCTCAAAACTAAATATTCATTGCAATCACTTGAAAATCTTGCTAGAAGAAGAGACTCTGACTCCACATAACTTATGGGGAAGGAGATTCTGCATTTCTAACAAGCTCCCAGGTGATATTGATGCTGCTGGCCCATGGACCATTCTTCACACAGCAAGATTTTAAACCATTCTAAAATTTCTCTTTCACAACTATATACAGTAAGTCATAAAACATTTTCTCTGGATCTGTTGAGTTTAATCATAGTTAAAAAAAAAAAGTTTGAACACATTCACAGGAGTGTTGTACGTTAGCCTTATTTGGAAAATAACCAGCTGTGTTAATCACTGCTAATAAACTTAACTGCCTGGGGTTCCCAGAGCAGAGTTACACAAGAGACAAAGGGCAGAATGAAAATTATATAGAATAGATAAGGATTTTGGCACTGTGGGAAACCTAAGAAAAGGCAAAAATTGCATCATTACTAGAGAATGAGGAAAAAGAAGAGATCCCAAAACCCATTTCTAAGTAATTCATGACACATGGCACTAATACAAAATTAATGTGATGTGCTTTGATATGTCTCCTATGTGCAATATATTAGGAAGGGCAGAAACGTAAAAGCAAGTTATGTGCTGTTAGTTTGTCAAGGGGAACAGATAGACCCATAAATGAAGATACTGAACAGTAAAGATGTGAATTATCCTCCTTAGTGGGAGAGATTTGTCAGGCACAGGGAGTTTATTTTGGTCTGCAATATCTGGGGAAAATACTGTTGGAAGGGGAGGATTTCAGGTGAGCTTTTAGAAGACAGGTTAAGTCTTCCTTTGACTATTGTGGGAGGGCATAGGGAAGTAGTCATAACTTTAGAGAAATGATTTTATAAAATATGCCTCAATAAGGGCACTGCTGGGATGCCTGGGTGGCTCAATTTGTTAAGCGTCTGTTTTCAGCTCAAGCCATGATCCCAGGGTCCTGGGATACAGTCCCACATCAGGTTCCTTGCTCAGCAGGAGCCTGCTTCTCCCTCTGCCTACTCTGCCTGCCACTCTGCCTGCTTGTGCTCTTTTTTTTTTTTCTCTCCCCTCTGAAAAATAATCTTTACCAAAAAAGGCACCTTCTAGGAGTATGTGTTGTCATTAATAGGGCTTGGTTAGTAACAGTGGCACACAATGTACTTACTGACTCTCAGCTGAGGGTAATGGAGGTAAAAGAGCAGGTGGCTAATAGTATAATCATTAAAATTATGAAATGTGGAGTCAGATCCGGGTTCACATACATATTTCAACCAGTGCTAGCTGTGGGACTCAGAAACACCATTCACCTTATTCACCTTAAATCTCTAGTTTCTTATACATAAAATGATGATTTCAGGATATCTAAAAAGAATTGATGATTAGCAAATTCATGAAAGGAGGGGCACCTGGGTGGCTCAGCTCATTAAGCACCAGACTCTTGATTTCAGCTCAGATCATGATCCCAGGGACCAAGCCTCATGTTGAGCTCTGTGCTCAGTGGGGAGTCTGCTTAAGATTCTCCCTTTACCTTTGCCCATACCCTCTTCCTCCCAACCCTGTTCACTCACTTGCTCTGTCCCTCTAAAATAAATGAAGAAATCTATATATCCTTTATTTTTAAAGTTTAATTATATTTTTTTCAGTGTTCCAAGATTCATTGTTTATGCACTGCACCCAGTACTCCATGCAATATGTGCCCTCCTAAATAAAGGCTCACCCATACCCCCACCCTCCCTTCCAAAATATTCAGTTTGTTTTGCAGAGTCCACAGTCTCTCATGTTTTGTCTCCCCCTTCGATTTCCCCCAATTCACGTTTCCTTTCCTTCTCCTAATATCCTCCGTGTTATTCCTTATGCTCCACAAGTAAGTGAAACCATGATAAGTGACTTTCTCTGCTTGACTTACTTCACTCAGCATAATCTCCAGTCCAGTTCATGTTGATGCAAAAGTTGGGTATTCATCCTTTCTGATGGAGGCATCATACTCCATAGTGTATATGGACCACATCTTCCTTATCCATTCGTCTGTTGAAGGGCATCTTGCCTCTTTCCATGGTTTGGCAGTTGTGGCCATTGCTTCTATGAACATTGGGGTACAGATGGCCCTTCTTTTCACTACATCTGTATCTTTGGAGTAAATACCCAGTAGTTCAATTGCAGGGTCATAGAGTAGCTCTGTTTTTAATTTCTTTTTTTAAAATTATTTTTATTAACATACCATGTATTATTTGCCCCAGGGGTACAGGTCTGTGAATCATGAGACCTACACATTTCACAGCATTCATAGCAGATACCTTCCCCAATGTTCAAAACCCAACCACCCTATCCTTACCCTCGCCCACCTCCAACAATCCTCAGTGTTTTGTAAGATTAAGAGTCTCTTATGGTTCGTCTCCATCCTGATCCCATCTTGTTTCATTTTTTCCTTCCCTACCCTCAAACCCCCCACTCTGCCTCTCAAATTCCTCATATCAGAGAGATCATATGATAAGATTTCATTTCTTTTGATGGCTGCATAGTATTCCACTGTATATGTACCATTCTTTATCCATTCATCTGCTGATGGACATCTAGGTTCTTTCTATAGTTTGGCTATTGTGGACATTGCTGCTATAAACATTCAGGTGCACGTGCCCCTTCAGATCACTACATTTGTATCTTTAGGGTAGATACCCAGGAGTGCAATTGCTGGATCGAAGGGTAGCTCTATTTTCAACTTTTTGAGGAACCTCAATGTTGTTTTCCAGAGTGGCTGCATCAGCTTGTATTCCCACCAACAGGGTAGGAGGGTTCCCCTTTCTTTGCATCCTTGCCAACATCTGGTTAATTTTAGCCACTCTGAGTGGTGTGAGGTCATATCTCATTGTGGTTTTGATTTGTATTTTCCTGATGCCAAGTGATGTGGAGCACTTTTTCATGTGTCTATTGGCCATCTGGATGTCTTCTTTGCAGAAATATCTGTTGTCTTCTGCCCATTTCTTGATTGGATTATTTGTTCTTTGGTTGTTGAGTTTGCTAAGCTCTTTATAGATTTTGGATACTAGCCCTTTATCTGATACGATGTTTGCAAATATCTTCACTCAGTCTGTCAGTTGTCTTTTGGTTTTGTTGACTGTTTCCTCTGCTGTGCGAAAGCTTTTGTTCTTGATGAAAACCCAATAGTTTATTTTTGCCCTTGCTTCCCTTGCCTTTGGTGATGTTTCTAGGAAGAAGTTGCTGCAGCTGAGGTCGAAGAGGTTGCTGCCTGTGTTCTCCTTAAGGATTTTTGATGGATTCCTCTCTCACATTGAGGTCTTTCATCCATTTTGAGTCTATTTTTGTGCATAGTTTAAGGAAATGGCCCAGTCTCATTCTTCTGCATGTGGCTGTCTAATTTTCCCAACACTATTTGTTGAAGAACATTCCATCCCAAAGCAATAGAACACACATTCTTCTCTAGGGCACATGGAACATTCTCTGGAATAGACCAAATCCTGGGTCACAAATCAGGTCTCAACCAGTATCAAAAGATTGGGATCATTCTCTCCATATTTTCAGACCACAGTGCTTTGAAAGTGGAATTCAGTCACAAGAAGAAAGTTGGAAAGAACTCAAATATATGGAGGCTAAAGAGCATCCTACTAAAGAATGAATAGGTTAGTCAGGAAATTAAAGAAGAATTTTAAAAATCCATGGGAACAAGTGAAAATGAAAACACAGCTGTTCAAAATCTCTGCACTGCTTCTTATATCCCATTTGTGAGTGAAACCATCTGATAATTGTCTTTTCTGTAGGACTTGTTTCACTCAGCATAATACCCTCCAGTTCCATCCATGTTAATGTAAAGGGTAAGATATCATCCTTTTTGATTGGTGAGTAATATTCCATTATATATATGGATGAAGAAGCTGTGTGGTGTGTGTGTATAATTTCATTCATTTATAGATATCCATTCATCTCTGTAGATTGACTTCTGGGTTCTTTCCACAGTTTGGCTATTGTGGACATTGCTGCTATAAACATTGAGATACAGGTGCCCCGTCAGATCACTACATTTGTATCCTTGGGGTAAATCTCAAGAATTTAAAAATGGAGCTATTGTACAACCCAGAAATTGCCCTACTAGTCCTCCTTATTAATATTTGCTTTTGTTGCTTATGCTTTTGATCATATAAAAAAATTATTGTCAAGACCTAGGGTATTGAACTTTTTCCCTACGTCTTCTTCTAGGAGTTTTGTGGTTTCAGGAGTTTTTGAGGTTTCTAGGAGTTTTGTGATTACATCTTTAATTACTTTGAGTTAGTTTTTGTGATTAGGTTAAGACAGGGATACATTTTCTTCCTTCTGCATGTGTTTTTCTTGCTTACCAACACTATCTATTGAAGAGACTGTATTTCCTCATTGAGTATTCTTGGCTTCCCTGTCAAATGTTAGTTGATTGTTTTGTGAGGGTTTATTTCTGGCTTCTTAATTCTGTTTCAATGGCCTATATGTCTATTTTTATGCCAATACTATACTATTTTGATTATCAAAGCTTTTTATTATAAGTTAAATATAGTATGATGCATCCAACTTTATGTTCCTTCTCAGAATTACTTTTGCTATTAATCGTCTTTTGTAGTTTCATATGAATTTTAGGATTTTTTTTCTATGAAAAAAATGTCATTGGAATTTTGGTAGGGATTATACTTAATCTGTGGATGGTTTTGGATAGTATGTAACCAGAATCTATGCTTTTAGTGATTAAGCTCTAGTACTTCTTCATGATAAATGCCAGAGCCAAAAGGGAATTAGAAACCTCTTCAAATCCCTCGTTTTATGGATTAAAAAAAAAAAATGGTTAAATTATTCCTGTTTACTATTTGTTCTATCTTGTACCAAATTTAGGCATTTTAGCTTTCATCCTGTTTACTTTATATTATCACTGAAATAAAGCAGAATATAAATGAGATTCCCAGCTCTACTGGGTATCTGCCAATTTCTCCAGATTTTACACTCCACCTGCTTCCTTCCATGGGTTGCATCAATGGACTCCTTACTCTCTGTATTCCAGTTGGTTTGGATCAGTAGGAGCACCAACAGAAGGCTAGGGAGAAGGTGAACCAGGGTATGTATTCTAACAAGCTGTATAGTTATTTATACCTGCTTAACAAACTACCCCAAATTTAGTGGTATTAAATAGCCACTTTATTAGGCTCACATATTTTGTGGGTCAGGAATTCAAAAAAAGCGTGGTTGGATGGCTTGTTTTTGCCCCCCTATGTTTAGTGTCTTATCTTGGACCCAAAGGCTAAAGCTGGCATCACAGCCTGGAGTTTATTACCTAAAAACCTGTTCATTCACATGTCTAGCAACGGGTGTTAGTTATTGGCTGGGACCTCAACTGAACATTTGGCCAAAACATCTCCATATAACCTCTACACCTGGGCGAGTCTGGGCTTCTTCACAGTATAATAGTTGGGTTCCAATAGTGATTGTCTCCCCCAAAAAACAGATGGAAATGCATAGCTTTTTAAAAAATAGTTTTAGCATTGGGAGTTGTATAGTGCCACTCTCATCATACTCTATTGGTCAAGACAGCCACAAAGCTCTGCCCAGATAAAGGGGAAGTGATATAATACAGATGCCAACACATGATGGGAGAAATGTCCAGGTCATACTAAGAAAAGCATGTAGACGGGAGAATCATCTTTGGAAAATGCGGTGGGTCACAAGATTGAGGCTTGAGAACTAAGTTTATAGAGGTGTGGCTCAATTGGAAAGGCTTGCCTAAAACAGAAAGAAATATATTGTAGAATTTATGAAAATGTGGGAAAAAAGATTATGTCATACAACTGATATTCAGAGTACCCCCAGGACTTAAAAAAATAAATAATCAGATCCAGAACAGAGTTCCTAAAATGTCCCCAGTTCCTCTTGTGTAAATGTATTTTCTTCACCAGAGTGTGTGTGTCGTCTCAAAGAACTTCTTTACTCCCTGCTCCTCACTCTTTCTATGAAAGAGGATATCATTAGATAATATGCATGGGGAGATCTCTTTAGGCAGCAGAAACATTGCTCAGTGTTTCCCCCTCTAAAACTCCATTAATCTTACTGTAGTATGCAAAACAGTTTTTAGTAGGGTAGAAAGGCAGGGTCTACTTCTGGAGTGATGCTAGAAAGGCGGCTGTGCTGTTTCCATAACATTTTCACATGGTCATTGATAAATATGGTAACACTGAAAACAAGGTTCCACAAATGTGTATACCTCACTGTCTTATGGAATTATAGAAATAAAAAAGGACCTTTGAACCTATTTATACCTGAACCCCTTACTTTGTAGGTATGGAAACTTTTGCAGGAAATGAGAAGTGATACATTTAAGGTCTACACTCCTTGGACCTTTGTCATTTATGAAAAATTTGAAATAGATCCCAACTCAAATTCCCCTTTATTCTCAGAGATATATATTTCAAATTAATTTTTAAAATTACATGCAGCTGTAAGAGTAATTTTATGGTGACCAACATAACACAATAAAAAATGTGAAAGCAGTCATAATTTTTTAAAAAGGGTAATAGAGACTTGTTCTCAGTTTCTCTCAATGGTAACGTCTTGCAAAACTATAGTGCAATATTATAACCAGGATATTGACATAGATACAGTCAATATATAGAATATTTTCTTACCAGAAGGATCCCATATATTGCCCTTTTGTAGCCACACACACTTTCTTCTATGCCACTCCTTCCTTACCTCCTGATAACCACTAATTTGTTCTTCCTTTCTATAATTTAGTCATTTCAGGAATGTTACATAAGTGGAATCATATAGTATGTAAGCTTTGGGATTGGCTTTATTCACACAGCATAATTCTCTGAATACTCATCCAGGTTATTGAGCATATCAATAATTTGTCCTTCTTATCATTGGATAGTACTCCATGGTATGGTTGTACCTCTGTTTAATCATTCACCTATTGTAGAACAACTGGGTTGTTTCCAGTTTTGTGCTATTATAAATAAAGCTTTTATAAATACAATACTCAGGTTTTTGTAAACAGTTGTCTGGGATAAATGCTTAGGAGTGTAACTGTTGGCTTGTATGCTAGTTGCATATTTCATTAAAAAAAAAAAAACTGCCAAGTTGTTTTCTCTATTGGCTGTATCATGTTATGTTCCTTCCGGCAATGCATGAGTCGTGCAGTCTTCCCAAGTCTTCACTACATTTGGAATTATTGCTTTTTTTAATTTTAGCTGAACAATAGGTATGTGGTGGCATGTCTTTGTGATTTTAATTTGCACTTCCCTATTGACTAATGATATGGGATATCTTCTTATATGCTTACCGTCTGTTTCCTTGGTGAAATGTGTTACGGGTGTATTTTTAAGTGTTTAATGTGGGTGAAGTCTATCTACTGACCCTCCCTTTCACCCTTAGGGGACTTGTTTGCCAAAGTTGCAGTCCCTGATGTTCACAAAAGGAAACCAATTTGCTCACCTTCCTGCAGCCCCACCAGCCTTCTAAATTAGCATTTCAAGAATGCCAAACTTTTCTTATGCGGCCAGAAAACACAATAGCTCTGTAATCAATCTGCTTTGTTCTCCGTGTGGCTGGCTGTTCTCAAAGCTGAATCTCTGCTTAAAGGTAACTTCTTCAGGAAAGTCTCCACTGAATTCCTTAGTATGCTCCCTCTGCCGGTCTCTCTGACGTTTGGGTTTCCTTCCTTTTATGTTTATCCCAGTTCGCAATTTTGCTTACCTGTTTGCTTGTCACTGTTTTCACTTATATGTTGTGTAACCTCCATTAGGCCAGGGGTTTTGTATCTTTTCTCACTTGAAGTCCTGGCCCCTGGGCTAAATGCCAACTGTGTAATAAATTGTGATTTGGTGAATGAATGGGAACATTTCCATGTTATTTTATCCAGATTTCCAGTTACCACAGGCTTCCCCCCTCCTGAATGTATTTTCTGTCATTTTCTTTTTAAATTCATCTATTATCATCACTATCACCATCATTAGGATTAAGCTAAGACATGCATCATAATTTACCATGTGAAATGCTCAGTAAGTACGAAGGTCCATTTTAGGGTGAGTCGGCATTCAGCTGCTAAGCATAGTAACCGTATATTTAACATAGAAAAAAATTTTATTTAGTATGTTATTATATGTTATCTGATACACAATCCAATTCATAAGTAAAAAATGTTTACGTATGATTAAGGCATATGAGAACATAGTCTAAAGTAGTGTTATGGACTGAATTGTGTCCTCCCCACCCCGCCCCAATTTATATGTTGAAGTCCTAACCCTAAGGCCGTTAGAATGTGACTGTATTTGGAGGTTAAGTTCTTTAGAGAGGTATTAAAGTTAAGTGACGTCATTAGCATGAACCCTAATCTAATCTGACTGCTATCTTTATAAGAAGAGAAAATTGAGACACAGATAAAAACAGAGGGAAAACCATGAGAAGACCCAAGCATAAGATGACTATTTACAAACCAAAGAGAGAGAGGCTCAGAAGAAACCGCAACCCTGTTAACACCTTGATCTTGGACTTCTTGCCTCTAGAACTGTGAAAAAATAAATTTCTGTTATTTCAGCCCTAGGAAACTAATACAAGTAGTAACAGCAGCAATATGTAATGATAGAATTATAGGAATTACTGTTTGATTCTTTGCGTTTTCTAATTTCTATAAAATGACCTACAAATTTTGTCACTAAAATTAATGTTACCCTACCCTGAGTTGATAGAAGGAGCTTGTTTGAGATAAAACTAATGAGAAAATAATGAAGAAACAATAGTTAGCCAACTATTCCCCTTCTCGACACTGAAGAATCTAAGCCTAAAAATAAAATTCACAGATGAAGTTGAGTCAGCTTTTAAAGTCTTGGTCAAAGAAAAGTGTACTGAATGGTTGGTTCTCTGAACACATTGTGATCACCCAGGCAAGAAGGCTTTCATGTCTTAACTGGAAGTGGACCTTCACCACATGCATTCCTTAGCCGTTAATACTTAAAAACAAATTCCAAAGCAGGGTTGCCCCGTGCTAAAAGGAATGATAGACAACAGCTCTGGATATTAAACAGGTAGTAGAGTTTGTGGGCTGACGCAATCAACCTCTCACATCATTAACAGAATCAATTTGTTCATAGTCTTTCACTCCTTTGAATAAGAGCAATAAACCCAGAATAACCAGAGATAATTAGATAAAATACTTTGGACCTGAGGAACTTAATAGACTGGGCCAATCTTCACAAGGGAGAATACTGGGACCCCAAAATGCTTAGAGTAGTGTGTATGCACATATGTGCATATAGAATATTTATAGCATTCTACCTCAGTCTGAAGTTAGAGATAAAGAATCCTTGGAGTTGAACCGAGCCTAAAATTTCTCATGCTATGAAAAGCACTTTGGATTCCCTTGATAGGCCTGTCTGTTATCTCAGAGGGAAATACATTTAAGGGATGTTCCAAAATTAATTGCTTATCTTACAATGTTGGGCTAGAAGTTAAAATCCTATCAGCACTACATCTGGAAAATATAAAGGGATTGATTAACAGTTGGAGAAAATGGTACTAAAAATGTAAAGTAACACAATCTCGCCAGTGAATATTGTTTAGTAATTACTCTTTTGATAAACTATTTCCTCTCTTCAGCATGCAGTACAGGTACTTGTTTTATAATGCTTTGGAATTGATTAAGTAGGGAACTGATTTAAGGTCTAGATGTAAAGGATTAAATATGTACTAAAGTATAACAATTTCTACTGTCCATATTTTAACTCCTAGACT
The DNA here is from genome assembly GCF_009829155.1 of Mustela erminea. Taxonomy (NCBI): domain Eukaryota; kingdom Metazoa; phylum Chordata; class Mammalia; order Carnivora; family Mustelidae; genus Mustela; species Mustela erminea. The sequence continues at coordinate 160,324,432 of NC_045615.1, read as the reverse complement.
TTTACCAATTGCCTGTACACTAAGAACTTTTTAAGAAACAAAATTGGATAGGATAGTCCTTGTCCTTAAACAGAGCTTGGTCTGAGGGAAGAACAAGTCACGTGAGACACTGAGTTGAACAGGGGGTCTCAAGGCTGTGATCAGAGGTTATTATTCTATTCTCCCCACTACCTGTTCTGTCTTGCTCTGTAGAACAAGTTCTTCCTTGCCCCTTGGAAGAAATCTGGGACATCCTCGTGACTTCTCTGGTAAATCCCAAATAGTGAAGTCCTCTGGTCACTTCCAGAGAAATAAAAGCTAGTTGCAGTATTTATACCCTGTCAAAACTCAAATTTCCTTGTCTGTGTGTATGTTGTGTGTTTGTATGTGTGTGTGTGTGTGTGTGTGTGTGTGTGTGTGTGTGTGTGAAGATGTTTCTAATTTACATTCAGGTACTTTTATTTATTTTTAAATTTAAAATTTTTCAGTGTTCTGAGATTCATTGTTTATGCACCACACCCAGTGCTCCATGCAATACATGCCCTCCTCAAAATTTACTTTAAAGTTAAATATTCCCCTTCCTCCAGCATAAGCTTGCTCCAGAGTTATGGGCAGCTTCTCCATCTCCCTCCCCAGGTCGCTGCCCCTATTTTCCCACTCACCCCGCTGCCTCAGGCTCCTATAGGGCTAGAGCCTAAGGTGAAGATGGGGACTCGGATGTGCTTAGCAGGAGGAATGGACTCAGCTGGCACTCAGGTAGTCTTACTTGGGTTTCCTCAGGCCATGGCAGATATACGTTCAATAATGTCTTTGGGGGTTATTTGGAGACCACCCCCAGGATATTGAAAAGAACCTCCTCTGACATAGGTGGTACATTTTCTTCTGGATAACTGCTTGTATATCCTCACTCAAACCCCAGAAATTGGATGTTCCATCTCTCAGTTGAAGTAACCACCCTTCTAGGGCAGTCCTTGGGGCAGAATTTGAAATAGCTCCAAGCTTTTTCTTGATCATGGACCACAAGGAACACTAAGCTATGAAAGGAAGTGCCCCTGGCTCCCAAAGCTTCATTGAGCTCTCTTGCCTCTGGCTAATTAACCACAGCTTCTTGCCTTTAGATCCTTCAGGAGTATTTCACTCTGTGCAAAAAACTACAGGGGATATAGATCAAATGCAGAGTTCATCAAAGCTTCCTGCCATTTTCACGAGATAGGGCAGCACACTAATGACCATCTCCAAAGAAATCTTTTTGTTTTAGTTTCCAATTTTCTTTTTTTTACCAAATTCTTAACTCTCACTTATATATATACAAGGCCTGCATGTTGCCAAGGGGAAAAACTTGTCTATAACCAACTCCTTTGCAAATTCTGCATAGGCAGACAGAACCTCATTTTGGATCTCATTGTTGGGTGCTTTTTTAGCTCTCAGCAAAAAGTAAGACACAGTCCCATTTTGTATTAGCAAATACATCATTTAAAAAATTTTTATTAACAATTAATGTATTATTTGCTTCAGGGGTATAGGTCTGTTAATAATCAATCTCACACAATTCACAGCACTCAACGTAGTACATACTGTCCCCAATGTCCATAACCCAGTCACCCTATCCCTTCCCCACCCCCACCCCCCAGCAACCCTCAGTTTGTTTCCTGAGATTGAGTCTCTTATGGTTTTTCTCTCTCCCTGGTCCCATCTTGTTTCATTTGTTCTCTCTCTGCCCCCCATAACCCCTCACCCTGCCTCTCAAATTCCTCATATCAGAGAGATAATATAATTGTCTTTCACTGATTGACTTATTTTGCTTAGCATAATACCCTGTAGTTCCATCCACGTCATTGAAAATGGCAATATTTCAGGGTTTTTGATGGCTACATAGTATTCTAGTGTGTGTGTGTGTGTGTGTACATTCTTCTTTATGCACTCATCTGTTGATGGACATCTAGGTTCTTTCCATAGTTTGGCTATTGCGGACATTGCTGCTCTAAACATTCAGGTGCACATGCCCCTTCGGATCACTACATTTATATCTTTAGGGTAAATACCTAGTAGTACAATTGCTGAGTCGAAGGATAGCTCTGTTTTCAACTTTTTGAGGAACCTCCATACTGTTTTCCAGCATGGCTACACCAGTTTGCATTCCCACCAACAGCACAGGAAGGTTCCCCTGTCTCTGCATCCTTGCCAAAATCTGTCATTTCCTGACTGGTTAATTTGAGCCATTCTGACTGGTGTGAGGTGGTAATCTTAAGGTGGTTTTGATTTGTATTTCCTTGATTCCGAGGGACATGGAGCAATTTTTCATCTGTCTATTGGCCCTTTGGATGTCTTCTTTGCAGAAATGTATGTTCATATTTTCTGTCCATTTCTTAATTGTATTATTTGTTCTTTGGGTGTTAAATTTGATAAGTTCTTTATAGATTTTGGATACTAACTCTTTATGTGATACATTTTTGCAAATATCTTCTCCCATTCTGTCAGTTGTCTTTTGGTTTTGTTGACTGTTTCCTTTGCTGTGCAAAAGCTTTTCATCTTGATGAAGTCCCAGTAGTTCATTTTTGCCCTGCCTTCCTTCTCTTTGTGATGTTTCTAGGAAGAAGTTGCTGTGGCTGAGATTGAAGAGGTTGCTGCCTGTGTTCTCCTCAAGAATTTTGATGTATTCCTGTCTCAAACTGAGGTCTTTCATCTACTTTGAGTCTATTTTTTTTGTGTAGTGTAAGAAAATAGTCCAGTTTCATTCTTCTGCATGTGGCTGTCCAATTTTCCCAACACCATTTGTTGAAGAGACTTCTTTCCATTGGACATTCTTTCCTGCTTTGTCAAAGATTAGTTGACCATAGAGAGTTGAGGGTGGATCTCTGGGCTCTCTATTCTGTTCCATTGATCTATGTGTTTGTCTTTGTGCCAGTACCATACTGTCTTGATGATTTGTAATAGAGCTTGAAGTCTGGAATTGTGATGCCACCAACTTTGGCTATTCAGGGTCTTTTCTGGTTCCATATAAATTTTAGGATTATTTGTTCCATCTTTTAAAAAATTAATGCCATTTTCATAGGGATTGCATTAAATGTATAGATTGCTTTAGGTAGCATCGACATTTTCACAATATTTGTTCTTCCAATCCATGAGCATGGAACGTTTTTTCCTTTTTCGTGTGTGTCTGCCTCAAATTCTTTCATGAGTACTTTATAATTTTCTGAGTACAGGTTCTTTGCCTCTTTGGTTAGGTTTATTCCAAGGTATCTTATGGTTTTGGGTGCAATTGTAAATGGGATTGACTCCTTAATTTCTCTTTCTTCTGCCTTGCTGTTGGTGTATAGTGACCCGAGTATAAAATCAATGTATGATTTCTATACATTGATTTTATACTCTGACACTTTACTGAATTCCTTTATGAGTCCTAGCAGTTTTGGGGTGGAGTCTTTGGATTGTCACAAAAAGTATCATATCATCTTCGAAGATGATTGTCACAAAAAGTATCATATCATCTTCTTCTTTGCTTATTCAGATGCATTTTATTTCATTTTATTGTCTGATTGCTGAGGCTAGGACTTCTAGTACTATGTTGAATAGCAGTGGTAATAGTAGACATCCCTGCCATGTTCCTGACTTCAGGGGGAAAGCTCTGTTTTTCCCCATTGTGAATGATATTCACTGTAGGATTTTCATAGATGGCTTTGATGATATTGAGGTATGTACTCTCTATCCCTACACTGTGAAGTGTTTTGATCAAGAAAGGATGCTGTCCTTAGTCAAATGCTTTTTCTTTGCTTTTTCTTCATCTATTGAGAGTATCAAGTGGTTCTTGTTCTTTCTTTTATGAATGTATTGTATCACATTGATTGATTTGCAGATGTTGAACCAACCTTGCAGCCCTTGAATGAATCCCACTTGGTTGTGGTGAATAATCCTTTTAATATACTGTTGGATCCTATTGGCTAGTATTTTGGAGAGAATTTTCACATCTGTGTTCGTCAAAGATATTGGTCTGTAATTCTCTTGTTTGATGGGATCCTTGTCTGGTTTTGGGATCAAGGTAATACTGGCCTCATAAAATGAGTTTGGAAGTTTTCCTTCCATTTCCAATTTTTGGAACAGTTTCAGAAGAATAGGTGTTAATTCTTCTTTAAATGTTTGGTAGAATTCCCCTGGGAAGCCGTCTGGTCCTGGGCTCTTGTTTGGAGGTTTTTGATGACAGCTTCAATCTCCTTACTGGTTATGGGTCTGTTCAGGTTTTCTATTTCTTCCTGGTTCAGTTTTGATTGCTTATATGTCTCTAGGAATGTATCAATTTCTTCCAGATTGTCAAATTTGCTGGTGTGGAGTTGCTCATAATATGTTCTTATTATTGTTTGTAATTCTTCAGCATTGGTTGTGATTTCTTCTCTTTCATCATGATTTTATCAATTTGGGTCCTTTCTATTTTCTTTTTGATAAATCTGGCCAGGAGTTTATCTATCTTATTTATTCTTTCAAAGAACCAGTTCCTAGTTTTGTTTAACTAGTGTTTTTTGGTTCCTATATCATTGATTTCTGCCCTGATCTTTATGATTTCTCTTCTCCTGCTGGGTTTAGGCTTTCTGTGCTGTTTTTTCTCCAGCTCCAATAAGGTGTAGGGTTAGGTTATGTACTTGAGGACTTTCTTATTTCTTGTTTCTTGAGAAAGGCATGTATTGCTATATACTTTCCTCTCAGGGTCCCCTTTGCTGTGTCCCAAGGATTTTGAACAGTTTTGTTTTCATTTTCATTTATTTCTATGAGATTTTAAAATTCTTCTTGAATTTCCTGGTTGTCCCATTCATTCTTTAGTAGGATGCTCTTTAGCCTGCATGTACTTGAGTTCTTTCCAACTTCCGTCCTGTGGTTGAGTTCTAGTTTTAAAGCATCGTGGTCTGAAAATATGCAGGAAGTGATCCCAGTCTTTTGGTACCAGTTGAGACCTGATTTGTGACCCAGGATGTGCTCTATTCTGGAGAATATTCCCTGTGCACAAGAGAAGAATGTGCATTTTGTTGCTTTGGGATGGAATGTTCAGAATATATCTGTGATGTCCATCTGGTCCAGTGTGTCATTTAAAGCCTTTATTTCCTTGTTGATCTTTTGCTTAGGTGATCTGTCCATTTCAGTGAGTGGGGTGTTAAACCCCCCTACTAGTATTGTATTATTGTTGTGTTTCTTTGATTTTGTTATTAATTAGTTTATATAGTTGACTGTTTCCTTCCATGTTAGGGGCATAGATATTTAAAATTGTAAGATCTTCTTGTTGGACGGACCCTTTAGGTATAATATACTGTCCTTCCTCATCTCTTATAGTCTTTAGCTTAAAATCTAATTTATCTGATAAAAGGATTGCCACCTGAGCTCTCTTTTGATGTCCATTAGCATGGTAAATTGTTTTCCACCCCCTCACTTTCAGTCTGGAGGTGTCTTTGGGTCAAAATGAGTTTCTTGCAGACAGTATATCAGTAGGTCTTTTTTTTTTTTTTTTAATCCATTCTGCTATGCTGTGACTTTTGATTGAGAAATTTAACCCATTTACAGTCAGGGTAACTATTGAAAGATACAAATTTAGTGCCATTGTATTGCCTATAAGCTGACTGTTACTCTCTATATTGTCTCTCTTCCCTTCTGGTCTATGTTAGTTTAAGTTCTCTCTTTGCTTAGAGGACCCCTTTCAATATTTCCTGCAGGGCTGGATTGGTATTTGCAAATTCTTCTAGTTTTTGTTTGTCCTTAAAGTTTTTATCTCTCCTTCTGTTTTTAGTTCCAGTCTAGCTAGATATAATATTCTTGGCTGCATATTTTTCTCATTTAGAGCTCTGAATATAACATGCTAGTCCTTTCTGGTCTGCCAGGTCTTTGTGGATAGGTCTGCTAGCAATCTAATATTTCTATTATTGTATGTTCCAGACCTCTTTTCCCAAGCTGCCTTCAGGATTTCCCCTTTGTCACTGAGATTTTGAAGTTTTACTATTAGATGACAGGATGTAGACCTATTTTTATTGATTTTTGAGGGGCATTCTCTGTGTCTCCTGGGTTTTGATGCTTGTTGCCTTCACCAAATTAGGGAAATTCCATGCTATAATTTGCTCCAATATACCTCCTGCCCCCCTCTCTCTTTCTTCTTCTTCTGGAATCCCAATTATTCTAACATTGTTTCATCTTATGGTATGACTTATCTCTCACATTATCCCCTGTGGTCCAGTAGTTGTTTGTCTCTCTTTTGCTCGGCTTCTTCAGTCTCCATCATGTGGTCTTCTATATTACTAATTCTCTCTTCTGCCTCATTTATCCTAGCAGTAAGAGCCTCCATTTTTTTTATTGCTCCTTATTAATAGCTTTTTAAATTTTGATTTGGTTAGATTTTAGTTCTTTTATTTCTCCAGAAAAGGCTTTTATTTCCCCAGTAAAGGATTCTTTAGCATCTTCCATGCTTTTTTGATAATCATCATTCTGCACTATAGTTCTGACATCTTATTAATGTCCATATTGATTAGGTCCCTAGCCATAGATACTGCCTCTTGTTTTCTTTTTTTTAAGGTTTTTCCACCTTGTGATTTTATCCAGATAAGAATAGATGAATGAGAGAACAAAATACGAAAAGTGTAGTAAGGACCCCAGAAAAATATACACTAACCAAATGAGAAGAGACCCAAAACTGGGGGAAAAGAATGGAGGAAAAAAAGAAAAGAAAAAAATATGTATATATTATTAGACTGATGAAAAAACAGAGCCACACAGTTCATTTTGGGTATATTTTTGTCTGTTAAAAGAAACTGCCTCACAAAATTTTAAAGAAAGAAAAACGTATATATAGAAAAATAAGGGTAAACATGATGAAGGGATGGAATATGACTGTAAAGATGAAAGTTCACAAAGATTCTAATAAAGGAATTCATAAGATAAGAAGTTGGTTAAAAAAAAAGTTAAAAGAGGAAAAAATGTGATCAGGTTGATCACTAGAGACTAGACCAAAGCCATGTACTTGATTTAGGGTATATTTTGGTCTGTTAGTAGAAACTGCATACCAAAATTTTAAAGAAAGGAAAAACCTATATGTATAAAAAAATTAAGTTAAATACAATGATGGGATAGAATATGACTATAACAATGACAATTTAAGAAGATTTTTAAATTTAACTTTGAAAGACTAAACAATCATGGAAAAATCCATGAATTTCATGTGCTGTATTCCCATAGCTCTGAAGTTTTGCAGATCTCATTGATAGGTGACCTTGGTCTTGGCTGGATGTTTTTTGTTATCTTCTGGGGGAGGGGTCTGTTGCAGTGATTCTCCAATGTCTTTGCCCTAGACAGAATTTCACCGCCCTTGCCAAGGGCCAGGCTAAGTAATTGGCTCGGGTTTTCTCTTTGTAGCTTTTGTTTCCTGAACATCTTCCATACAGCTTTGGAGGATGGGAATGAAGATGGCAGCCTCCCATTCTACAGCCTGGAGGAGCCTAGAACTTGGGGTCCCACTCCTTTGTGAACCCTCAGAGAAAAGCAGTGAATCCCTCCCATCTCCCTGGTCTCCGGCTGCACTCTGCTTGCGCAGCCTGTGACTGAACGTTTCTATCTCTGGCGCAGAGCCCCATTTGGAGTTTCCAAACCCAGCAGATTCCTGCAACGCACTCCTGTGCTGCTTCTCCTGGAGGAGGAAGAAGGAGGTCTCTCTGGATCTGCCACTTGTGGCAGAAAGGCAGTGGCTTGACTGTTCTTTGGATCACAGTTTAAGGTAACCCTGATTTTACAGCCCACTCCTCGGCTCCATCTTTGCAGCTGGCTTCTCCCCTCTGATACCTGGGAGCTCTGCCACACGTAGACACTCCTGATGTTTTTGTGACCCTGCAGGTCCTGAGACCACACTGTCCTCACAAGAGCCACCCCCCCATCCCCCTTGACCCCCCGCCGCTTAGCCTCTGGAGTGATGTCCCTCAGTGGAGCAGACTTCTAAAAGTTCTGATTTTGTGTCCTGCTGCTTTATTGCTTGCCAGGAGCCGACCCCTCCCCACCCAGTCTATCTCCCCACATATAGCCTCAGATTTACTTATCTGCATGTCCTACCTTCCAGAAAGTGGCCACTTTTCTGTTCCTAGAATTGCTTCTCTTTTTCTCCTCAATCTCCTGTTGAGTTTGTAGGTGTTCAGAATGGGCTGATGACTATCTAGCTGAAGTCCTGGGACCCGATGATATTTAGGTCTCCTATTCCTCTGCCATCTTGTTCCTCCCCTTTCACCTTTGCTCCACAAATATATCATTAACATAAGTGAATGCTATGATAGAAACATACAAATGCCTTTGCATCAAATAATAGTAGTCCATAGAAGGAAAGGGGGAGTGTTAGTAAGTTCCAAGATATAAGATTCCAACAAAGAGGAAAGAGAACATTCCAGTTTTTCAACTATGGGGTCCATTTGGAACACTTGGGGGATATTTGCTACAGTAGTTGGTATTATTCTAATATTCTGCATTTTTTTTTTTTTAAGATTTTATTTATTTATTTGACAGACAGAGATCACAAGTAGGCAGAGAGGCAGGCAGAGAGAGAGAGAGAGAGGGAAGCAGGCTTCCTGCGGAGCAGAGAGCCCGATGCGGGGCTCGATCCCAGGACCCTGAGATCATGACCCGAGCCGAAGGCAGCAGCCCAACCACTGAGCCACACAGGCGCCCCTAATATTCTGCATTTTTACTGAACAAAACATAGCCATTAAATACTATAAAGTATTCATTCTAGGAAAAGTTGACCCTGAATCTAGGGTCTCTAGTACAAGTTTTTATTTATAGGAAGTGTAGGAATACTTAACAAGTTAAGTGGTACCAATACAAGGAGGCAAAGAGGTGAAGATGGAATGGGGAACATTTGATGAGACCGACTCATTTTCTGGCAAAAGGCAATGATTAGGAAAACGTTGGTGGGGGGGCAAAAATGGCACATGTAAGAGACATAACAATCAAATATAATATGTGGACCTTGTAGATAATGACAAATAATTATTAACTAGGTATAATCTGGTAGCTGTTTAAGTAAGAACATCCTTTTTTAAAAGGACTACACACTGAAGTATGCAAGGGTGACATGACACAAAGCCTCATGTTTTCTTTGAAATACTTCAGTAAAGAAAAAGACAAAAGGGATGGTTAAGCTAATATAGAAAATATTGATTTTTGAATCTGGTTGATGGAAAAATGTGATCCATTATTTTTTCTAATTTAATCTTTATAATTGTGTTTTTTAATTTATTTTTTTTTAATTCCAGCATAATGTATAGCATTAATTTCAGGTGTATAATATCATGATTCAAGAATTCTATATTCAGGTGCACATGGTGGCTCAGTGGGTTGAGCCTCAGCCTTCAGCTCAGGTCATGATCTCAGGGTCCTAAGATCGAGTCCTGCATCCTGGGATTGAGCCCTGCATTGGACTCTCTGCTCAGCCAGGATCCTGCTTTATCCCCCTCTCTTCCTACTTGTGATCTCTCTCTCTCTCTCTGTCAAATAAATAAACAAAATCTTTAAAAAAAAATTAAAAAAGAATTCTCCATTCAGTGTCCAACACAAGTGTATTCTTTACCCCACCAACGATTTCACCCATCTCCTCCTTCCCACCTTCTCTCTGGTAACCAGTAGCTCTCTATATTTGAGTCTCTTTTTCTGTATCTTTTATTTCTTGTTTGCTTTGTTTCTTGAATTCCACATATGAGTGGAATCATATGGTATTTGTCTTTCTTGCACTGATTTATTTTACTTGGCATTATACCCTGTGGATCCATTCATGTTGTTACAGATGGCAGAATTTCATTCAGTTCTATGGCTATATCTATCTATCTATCTATAATATACACACATACATACACTATTCCATTGTGTATATGAGTATATATACGTGTGTGTGTATGTATATACATACATACATATATACACATATAAAATATGTATAATATGTATATGTATGCATATACATAAATATATAGGCACTTGTATATGTGTGTATATACACACACACATATATATGTATTTATATAGTACATATATATACTACTTCTTTATCCATTCATCTATCAATGGTCTCTTTGCTTTGTTCTATATTTTGGACATTAAAAATTCTGCAATAAATATAGGGGTGCATAGATATTTTTAAATTTGTGTTTTCATATTCTTTGGTAAATACCCAGTGGTGGGATTACTGGAACATATGGTAATTCTATTTTTAATTTTTTGAGGAACCTCCATACTGTTTTTCACAGTGGCTTCACCAGTTTGCATTCTCACCAACAGTGCATGACTGTTCCTTTCTCTTCACATCCTCATCAACAACTGTTTCTTATGTTTTTGATGTTAGCCATTCTGACAAGTGTAAGGTGATATTTTACTGTGGTTTTGATTTGCATTGCCCTGATGATGAGTGATGCTGAACATCTTTTCAGGTGTTTGTTGGCCATCTGTATGTCTTCTTTGGAGAAATGTCTGTTCATGTCTTCTGCCCATTTTAAAATTGGATCTTGGGAAATCAGAGGGAGAGACAAACCATGAAAGACTGCGGACTCTGAGAAACAAACTCAGGGTTTTGGATGGGAGGGGGGTGGGAGTTAGGTGAGCCTGGTGGTGGGTATTAAGGAGGGCATGTATTGCATGGAGCACTGGGTGTGGCGCACAGACAATGAATCTTGGAACACTGAAAAAAATAAATTAAATTTTAAAAATACTGCAAAAAAATTGGATTGGCAGGGTTTTCATGTTGACTTGTATAAGTTCTTTATATATTTAGGCAATTACCCCTTGTTGGATATATCATTTGCAAATATCTTATTCAGTAGGTTGTCTTTTAGTTTTGTTGATGATTTCCTTTGAACTGAGTTTATTTATCAGTTCTAATAAATTTTTTGGTGACATTTTTAGGGTTTACTATATATAGTATCATGTTATTTGCAAATAGTGAGGGTTTTACTCTTCCTTACCATTTGGAAGCCTTTTTTTTCTTTTTGTTGTCTGGCTGCCATGTCTAGGACTTCCAGTACTATGTTGAATAAAAGTGGTGAGAGTGGACATCCTTGTCTTGTTCCTGACCTTAAAGGAAAAGATCTGTTTTTCTCCATTGAGTATAGGACATTAGCTATGGGTTTGTCATATATGGTCTTTATTATGTTGAAGTATGTTCCCTCTAAGCTTACTTTGTTGAGGGTTTTTATCATGAATGGATTTTATACTTGGTCAAATTTTTTTTTTTTCTGGCTCTATTGAGATGATTTTTTTAATGATTATGTTTTAATGTTTATTTTGTTTTGTCTCTTCTTGATGTATCATGTTGCTTGATTTGTGAATACAGAACCACTCTTGCATTCCAGGAATAAATCTCAATTGATGTGGTGAATGATTTTTAAAAAAATTTTTTTGGATTTGTTTTGCTAGTATTTTGTTGAGCATATTTGCAGCTGTGTTCATCAGAGATACTGGCCTCTAGTTCTCTTTGTGTTTGTGTATATGGTATCTTTTTCTGGTTTTGTTAGAGTAATACTAGCCTCATAGAATGAATTTGGAAGCTTTTCTACCTCTTCTACTTTTTGGAATAAAAAAAAATAGATATTAACTCTTCTTTAAATGTTCGGTAGAATTTTCCTGTGAAGCCATTTGGTCATGGACTTTTGTTTTTTTGTGAATTTTTTGATTACTAATTCAATTCTTTTGTCTGGTAATCAGTCTTCAAAATTTCTGATTCAGTTTTTGTAGATTATATGTTTCTAGGAATTAATCCATTTCTTCTAGGTTGTCCAATTTATTAGTATATAATTTTTCATAATCTTTTATAATCATTTTATTTTTGTTATGTTGGTTGTTATATCTCCTCTTGCATTTTTTACTTTTTTTTTTTTGAATCTTCTTTATCCTACTATTCTGAATGATAGCTTTGCTGGATAGAATATTCTTGGTTGCAGGTTTTTACTTCCAGCCACTGAATATATCATGTCAGTCCCTTCTTGCTTGCCCAGTTACTGCTGAAAGATCAGCTGATAACCTTGTGGGGTTTCCCTTGTATGTAACTTTTTCTGTTGGTTTCTTATAAAATTCTCTATCACTACTTTTTGTTTTGAATTATTATGTGTCTTGTGGACCTCCTTGGGTTGATTTTATGGGAGACTCTGTATCTCATAGATCTAGATATCTGTTCCTTCCCCCAGATTAGGGAAGTTTTTAGCTATTATTTCCTCAAGTAGGTTTTCTGCCCTCTCTTCTCTCTTCTTCTGAGATCCTATAATATATATGTTATTATGCTTGATAGTGTCACTGAATTCCCTTAATCTATTCTCATTTTTTTAAATTATTTTTCCCTTTCTCCTGTTCAGCTTTATTGTTTTCCATTACTCTGTCCTCTAGGTCTATTCTTGTGCTTCCTCCTGTCTATTTTCTTTAGTGTATTTTTCATTTCAGTAATTGAGTTATTCATCTCTGATTCACTCTTTTTTATGTTTTCTATTTGTTAAAAGCCTCAGTGAGATCCCCCACTCTCTTTTCAAGTCCAATGAGTATCTTTATGTCCATTACTATAAATTCTCTATTAGACATATTGCTTATCTCCATTTCTTTTATCATCTTGTAATGATTTTTGTCCTGGTCTTTAATTTTCCTCTGTCTTCTCATTTTGTGTAACTCTCTGTTAATATGTATTAGGAAAGTCAGCTACATCTCCTGGTCTTGAAAGTACTGGTCCTATGAGGAAGATGTCCTACAGTGCCTTGCAGGACAATGTCCCTTGTTCATCAGAACCTGGTGTTTCAGGGGTATCTCCCTGAGTGTGCCTTATTGTGGCTCAGCCATGTTTGCCTTCAGTCCAGTTGTCTGCAATCATTCTCCTTGCCTTTTGCTGACAGACTGTCCCTGTGTTGTCATTAATGGGCCCATATGGGGAAACCCTGGACTTGAATTGGTTCAGACGAGGTGTTTGCCTGAGCTATGGTCACACTAAAGTGCATGTTCTCCCTGTGTTGTCCTTGACAGGCTTTTGTTGATGGGTGGAGCCTGCAGTCAGACTAGATGCCTGCTCCCAGTGCTGGGACCTCATGGGAAGTGGTTTGTGTGGTTCTCTTTCCCTCTCTTCAGGGAAGGAGTCACTTTGGAGTTGTGCTGGTCACTGTTGGGGCTTCTTGCACATACCATGCTTGTGGCACAGGTGTGGATAGTCTCCTGGTGAGGGTAGGTTGGATTGTGTGGGTCCACAAGAGAACATGGGCATGGGGTGTACTGTTAGCATCCAGTGAAGAGTGTGCTTGTTCTCATGGGTGTCCATATATCTAGGCAGCAGGGTAGGAGAGGGAAACTGTGCATGCCAGCTCTTTTATTCCTGGAGAAGACTCCTAAAGATCTCTGCCACTCCTGCACACATACTGAGATTAAGAAATGAGTGTCGTTCCTGTTTATTCTAGGCATTTTTCAAACTGTTGCTTATGTGCTCTATTTCCATTATGTTTGTTATGCAGTCTTGGGGGGGGTGGTTTCTTATTTCCCTCCAGCTGTCCTGGTGCCAATTCACTGATTTTGAAAGTTCTAGGTGTTAAGCTGCACTGATTGTAAAAACTCATGATGTTAAGCTCCTTTGATTTTTAAAACCAAATGTTATGAGGATTTTTCTTCTCAGCACAGGTCCCCTGTGCCTGACATTTCTAGTATGCAACCTGCTCCCTTGCTTCTCCATGCTTGTGATGTCCCTCTCACCTATGGACAGTCTCATTAGTCTATTTGCTTCTCCACTGCCTATCTATCCTTCCTACCATATTTGATGTCGCCTTTTCTTTATGATTAGTAGTGGAGAGTCTGTTCTGCTTATATTCAGGTTGTTTCTGGGTTATTTACACTGATGTGGCTATTACCTAGGTGTATCCATGAAATTGAGTTTAGAATCCACCTACTCTACCATGTTCCCCAGAAGTTCTCTAAAATGTTTTATAACTTCTTTCAAAGTTTATTTCTTGTCATTCTCTACTCAGGTGGATGTTTTCCTTCTCATGATGCTTCAGGGACCTTAACTATAAATTTTGTGGTTATATGCCATTGGCTTCTGAGTTCTCTGCATCATGATTGAAGGAAAAAGACGATAGTTAAATTCACATACTTCCACTGATATCCCAATGGCAAAAACTTGTCAAATGGCTTCATCAGGATAGAAAGTGGTCCCCAAATGCACAGCTACTTCTTGTTTTGTTTTGTTTTGTTTATTTGACAGACAGAGATCACAAGTAGACAGAGAGGCAGGCAGGCAGAGAGAGAGAGGGGGAGGCAGTCTCCCTGCCGAGCAGAGAGCCCGATGCGGGACTTGATCCCAGGACCCTGGATCATGACCTGAGCCAAAGGCAGCAGCTTAACCCACTGAGCCACCCAGGCACCCCTGAACAGCGACTTTTGACCTCTACTCTGTCCTGTTAAAATGGAACAAAGCTCAGTGGATGGCTCATTGTCTATGTTGCCTGCTGATTCCTGGACTCTAATAACAGAGCTTCTGATTAAGCATGTGCAGCAAGCCTCAACAATCTGTTTCAAATCCCACAGGTATTTATGATACATGGCACACAGATATCTGCCATTATTCTCCCATGCTCTGCCATGCCCTGCCCTGCCCTTCTCCACCCTGTGTCATGCATTGCTGACCAACATAAACTGTATCAAGGAGCTCCCTTGCCCTGTGGCTTCTGGTGGTGTTCAGCCAAGGTGAGCACTCATGGAGACTCAAGGAGAGACTCGAGGAGAGGAAGAGACTGAGGAGAGGAAATTTTGTTTTCAGCTGCCTCTGTGAAATTGCTTCCCTCCTCCAAGAGTCATAGCTCATTCAGTTAGCTCTTTACATAGCCCTTTCTTTCTGATAAGAGTTCCTTTCCCTTACCACTTCCAGCCTAGGGCCAGTACCAGTGCCCTGCCAGAAAATACCTTATACATGTGGCTTCTCTTTTTTTTTTTTTTTTAATTTTTTATTTTTAATTCAATTTTATTTTTAATTTACTTGAGTTATCTCTGTTGTCATTTTTGTTTTACATAGGTGTTTCATCTTTTTTTTTTTTCCAGCATAACAGTATTCATTATTTTTGCACCACACCCCGTGCTCCATGCAATCCGTGCCCTCTATAATACCCACCACCTGGTACCCCAACCTCCCACCCCCCGTCCCTTCAAAACCCTCAGATTGTTTTTCAGAGTCCATAGTCTCTCATGGTTCACCTCCCCTTCCAATTTCCCCCAACTGCCTTCTCCACTCTAAGTCCCCATGTCCTCCATGCTATTTGTTATGCTCCACAAATAAGTGAAACCATATGATAATTGACTCTCTCTGCTTGACTTATTTCACTCAGCATAATCTCTTCCAGTCCCATCCATGTTGCTACAAAAGTTGGGTATTCATCCTTTCTGATGGAGGCATAATACTCTATCCCCAGGGGTACAGGTCTGTGAATCACCAGGTTTACACACTTCACAGCTGGGTATGTGCTATGTGGCTTCTCTTTTACTCAGTTCTCTTCAAATTCCCATCTGTCTCTGCTGGGACCATGGCTGATACACAAGGGGCTTATGGACAACACTGAAAAACAAAACAAAACAAAACAAAACAACAACAACCACAACAACAACAACAACAACAACAAAAACAGTTTAAGGCAGGATACTCCACAGCTGCTGGGGAACCTGAATGAAACATTTGAACTACAAGATGTTTAATGAAGCTGAAGCAAAAGTGAGGCATGGGGGTTGTTGCCTTTGCCTCCTGCTGAAGCGGAACGTCCAATCTGCAGAAGCTGAGCGTGTAGACCAAGACAGCATGCTACATGTCTCCACTGAGGGAGCCCAGGGAGGCAAGCCATCCGGGCTGGGAGGGCTTGGAACCGGCCAAATGGGAAACGACCTCAGGCCCCCATCGCCCAGTGATCCTGTCCCAGCCAAAGTCCAGAATGTCCTGTGGACTTTGCCTGGCTTATTTGCCCTGGAGCCTTTCCAGTGGACACAGAATGACAGTTCCGGGGCCACAGTCAGTCTCAGAAGGCGTTCCAGAAATGAGGGGACCAATGTGGTTCTTTCCAGAACCTTTGCACTTCTTTTTTTTCCTGTCTCTGGTTGGTGTCTATCGGCATGCCTCACTACATACAATGTTCTCTCACTTCTCAGGAAGAAGGCAGATATTCCCTGTCAGCGTCTTTGTGATCTTCCTTTGGCGGGGTCACTCCTCTCCCTTGCAAAAGGGAACTTTGAGGAAATCCATCCTGGATTTTCAAGGTCCATGGGACACTCCATTGCCATAATAAACCTATCTTTGCCCCCCCCCCAAAAAAAGTGAGGCATGAGGGTTGAGAATGATGAAATGGGTAGGATCCATACCATGAAGGGCATTTCCCCCATGCCAGAATGTCTGACCACAGCAGTGAAGTTAATCAGGAGGCTTTGCAGTAGCTGAGGTAAGAAATGAGTTTCAACTCAAAGATATAAAGAGTAACATCAGAGAAGATAATAAAAGTCCAATTGTTAGAACCCATCTACATTGTTACTAAAGGTGCACTTGTGGACTAATTAACCCACAAGTACAGAAAAAAAAATGCCTCTGGAAAGAAAAACAGAAGTGGTAGCTAAAGGAAGATCCTGGATTTAGAAAAAATACAAGAAGAAATGTACTACGAGGACCATAATATCCCTTTTGCCATGTATCTACACTCTATATTAATTTGTTTATCACCAAAAAAGCTTTGCTCAAACTTTGGAGGTTCTTTTCTTCCCTCATGTGAAGAAGGTTGCCCACTGTAGGGTCATCTGTTATAGCAAAGAAAATTGATTTTTTCTTTTGTACAGTCCACTTTGCTAGGCTACATTTGCTATGTGAAATAAAAAAATACCCAAAACTAAAAAGACTAAATAAAAATTATGAGAATTAATAACTGCTAAACAGTATTAATGATTTAATATTGCTCAATGCTATAGAGATGTCTTATAATGTATTCCTAAAAATACCTAATAAATATGCAAAACTGGAAAAGATTCAAGGCAGAAATTTTATTTCTTCCTTTTCTCTCACTCTTTGTCTAAGAACTGATATTACTACCTTTTTTGATGCCTATTGTTACACATTTGCATATTATTTTTAAACCAGTTGCTTTAGGTTATTTTTGCTCTTTCCTACTTCTTTCTTCCTTGAGTATCTTATAATTTTTCAAACAGAATTCAAGGAACTAATATGTGAATTTTTGGTAAAATTTATCATCAAGGCAACCCATGGAATGGGAGAAGATATTTGCAAATGACAGTAAAGACAAAAGGTTGATATCCAGGATCCATAATGAACTCCTCAAACTCAATACGCAAAAAACATAATCATATCAAAAAATGGGCAGAAGACATGAACAGACACTTCTCCAATGAAAACATACAAATGACTATCAGACACATGAAAAAATGTTCATCATCACTAGCCATCAGGGAGATTCAAATTAAAACTACATTGAGATATCACCTTACACCAGTTAGAATGGCCAAAATTAGCAAGACAGGAAGCAACATGTGTTGGAGGGGATGTGGAGAAAGGGGAACCCTCTTACACTGTTGGTGGGAATGCAAGTTGGTGCAGCCTCTTTGGAGAACAGTGTGGAGATTCCTCAAGAAATTAAAAATAGAACTTCCCTATGACCCTGCAATTGCACTCCTGGGTATTCACCCCAAAGATACAGATGGAGTGAAAAGAAGGGCCATCTGTACCCCAATGTTTATAGCAGCAATGGCCACGGTCACCAAACTGTGGAAAGAACCAAGATGCCCTTCAACGGACGAATGGATAAGAGAGATGTGGTCCATATACACTATGGAGTATTATGTCTCCATCAGAAAGGATGAATACCCAACTTTTGTAGCAACATGGACAGGACTGAAAGAGATTCTGCTGAGTGAAATAAGTCAAGCAGAGAGAGTCAATTATCATATGGTTTCACTTATTTGTGGAGCATAACAAAAAGCATGGAGGACATGGGGAGTTAGAGAGGAGAAGGGAGTTGGGGTAAATTGGAACGGGAGGTGAACCATGAGAGACTATGGACTCTGAAAAACAATCTGAGGGGTTTGAAGTGGCGGGGGGGTGGGAGGTTGGGGTACCAGGTGGTGGGTATTATAGAGGGCACGGATTGCATGGAGCACTGGGTGTGGTGCAAAAATAATGAATACTGTTATGCTGAAAATAAACTAAAAAAAATGCAAAAAAAAAAAAAAGAAGAAATAACACGGAGGACATTGGGGGAAGGAGAAGAGAAGGGAGTTGGGGGAAATTGGAGGGGGAGACAACCATGACAGACTGTGGACTCTGAGAAACAAACTGAGGGTTTTGGAGGGGAGGAGAATAGGGGGATGGGTGAGCTGGGTGGTGGATATTAAGCTGGACATGTGTTGCATGGAGCACTGGGTGTGGTGCATAAACAATGAATCTTGGAACACTGAAAAAATAAAATTAAATTTAAAAATATTTATCATCAATTTTGGCCCTAATCATAGAGCATTAGGGACTATTCTGCTTCTTTCATTAATATACTTTGGGTTGTTTTGTGGTAGGGGAAGCAAAACCCTGTTTGCCTTCTTCCCTTTGTACTGTATCATGTATCATGAATTCAATGACATTTTCTAAGTTTCTATCACTAAACAGTAAAGAAGTTCTTGTCTCTTTTTCCTTTCTTATTTATTTTAGCACTGAACTGGGGAGAGAGGTCATGTTACCAATGTCATCTTTCACTGGAATAATGCTTAGTATATTTTAAAATATGCTACATTTCTCATTTGAAGGTATCTTCCAAATATTTAAGTTGGTCATGGTATGTAGCCAAATGGAAGTATGCTTTTAAAATTCAGGCCTTGTTCCAAGTTGAAACTTAACTTAGGATTAGAATAAAAATTCAAAGCAAGTACCATGTTGGTCCACTGCTACTGGAATGTCAGTACCTGCACTGCTTACAGCCCACAGTAAATAGGCTGCTATAGGTAATCACGCTTGATATCACAGCTGACTACAAAAGATGGTTGCCCAATGGAAGGGCCACTATTTCAAAGCACTGGGTGTGGTGCAAAAACAATGAATCTTGGAACACTGAAAAAATAAAATTAAAAAAAAAACTTGGATATTGATACAGCTCATATTTATAAGCCAGGGCATATTATAGGTCAAGTTCTCTCTTAGGAATTGGAGCTAAGAATTACTATCCAGAGAAGGGAATAAATAGAAGTAGCAGCAGCTGAAAGACCATGAGGTGGAATTTATTGTTACCTATATTACAAACCTATCACCTGAGATAACTATAGCAGCCAGAAAAGTCAAACCATTGAACACCATTATTAAAACAAAAGTCTTTATTTATTAAAGATTTTATTTGACAGACAGAGATCACAAGTAGGCAAAGAGGCAGGCAGAGGGAGAGAGAGAGAGAGAGAGAAAAGCAGGCTCACTGCCAAGCAGAGAGCTTGATGTGAAGCTGATCCCAGGATCCCAGGATTATGACCTGAGCTGAAGACAGAAGCTTTAATCCACTGAGCCACCCAGGTGCCCCAACAAAAAGCTTTATAGATGGTTTCTACAAACTATTCCAGCCTTGCCCACTTGCCACAAAAATCACAAAGTGAAATTAGCTTGAGTTAATTATATCATGTTACCTTGTCTGAAAAACTGTCACCCAAAAGTGTCCTGCAATTCAAGGTCTCCATGTATATTCATCCTACATTTGGAGTACAGATTTTGAAATATGTATATGAAACCACATTTAAACATTTAAATGGAAAATAAATTAGATAATAATTACTAAACATGGGTTCGGGTCAACTCTGGAGAATCATGGTTATCAAAGCATTCCCATCATTGAGGTAAAAGCAAAGAAATATTTTAGATTACTTAAGAAAAAATTACAAATGCTAATAAATTTATATATTCTTTTTTTTTCATTTATTTATTTTTAGCATAACAGTATCATTATTTTCTCACCACACCCAGAGCTCCATGCAATCCATGCCCTCTATAATACCCACCACCTGGTACCCCAACCTCCCACCCCCCCACCCCCCCACCACTTCAAACCCCTCAGGTTGTTTTTCAGAGTCCATAGTCTATCATGATTCACTCCCCTTCCAATTTACCCCAACCCCCTCCTCTCTAACTCCCCATGTCCTCCATGCTTTTTGTTATGCTCCACAAATAAGTGAGACCATATGATAATTGACTCTCTCTGCTTGACTTATTTCACTCAGCAGAATCTCTTCCAGTCCCGTCCATGTTGCTACAAAAGTTGGGTATTCATCCTTTCTGATGGAGGCATAATACTCCATAGTGTATACGGACCACATCTGCCTTATCCATTCATCCATTGAAGGGCATCTTGGTTCTTTCCAAAGTTTGGCAACCGTGGCTATTGCTGCTATAAACATTGGGGTACAGATGGCCCTTCTTTTCACTCCATCTGTATCTTTGGGGTAAATACCCAGGAGTGCAATTGCAGGGTCATAGGGAAGCTCTATTTTTAATTTCTTGAGGAATCTCCACACTGTTCTCCAAAGAGGCTGCACCAACTTGCATTTCTACCAACAGTGTAAGAGGGTTCCCCTTTCTCCACATCCCCTCCAACACATGTTGTTTCCTGTCTTGCTAATTTTGACCATTCTAACTGGTGTAAGGTGATATCTCAATGTAGTTTTAATTTGAATCTCCCTGATGGCTAGTGATGATGAACATTTTTTCATGTGTCTGCTAGCCATTTGTATGTCTTGATTGGAGAAGTGTCTCTCCATATCTTCTGCCCATTTTTTGATATCATTGTCTGTTTTGTGTGTGTTAAGTTTGAGGAGTTCATTATAGATCCTGGATATCAGCCTTTTGTCTGTACTGTCATTTGCAAGTATCTTCTCCCATTCCATGGGTTGCCTCTTTGTTTTCTTGACTGCTTCTTTTGCTGTGCAGAAGCTTTTGATTTTGATGAAGTCCCAAAAGTTTATTTTCGCTTTTGTTTCCTTTGCCTTTGGAGACATATCTTGAAAGAAGTTGCTGTGGCTGATATCGAAGAGATTACTGCCTATGTTCTCCTCTAGGAATCCTGATAGATCAATCTATACTTTTAATGTTATTCCGATCAAAATCCCACCGGTATTCTTCAAAGAGCTGGAGCAAAAAATCCAAAAATTTGTATGGAATCAGAAGAGACCCCGAATCGCTAAGGAAATGTTGAAAAACAAAAATAAAACTGGGGGCATCACATTACCTGATTTCAAGCTTTACTACAAATCTGTGATCACCAAGACAGCATGGTACTGGCATAAAAACAGACACATAGACCAGTGGAACAGAGTAGAGAGCCCAGATATGGACCCTCAAATCTATGGTCAATTAATTTTCGACAAAACAGGAAAAAATATACAGTGGAAAAAAGACAGTCTCTTCAATAAATGGTGCTGGGAAAACTGGGCAGCTATATGTAGAAGAATGAAACTCGACCATTCTCTTACACCGTACACAAAGATAAACTCAAAATGGGTAAATTTATATATTCTTTTGCTCAAAGCCTATGCAGTTGGATTCCTAGGAAGCAGACTCCAAGATGGAGTTTAGCTTCTAGGATGTTAAGAAGCACCTATGTGGGGCGCCTGGGTGGCTCAGTGGGTTAAGCCGCTGCCTTCGGCTCAGGTCATGATCTCAGGGTCCTGGGATGGAGCCCCGCATCAGGCTCTCTGCTCATTGGGGAGCCTGCTTCCTCCTCTCTCTCTCTCTGCCTGCCTCTCTGCCTACTTGTGATCTCTGTCTGTCAAATAAATAAATAAAATAAAATAAAATAAAAAAAAGAAGCACCTATGTGATCTAGAAGTATGGAAGTGAATGGTGGGGTGAGGAGATTGAGAGATTGAGAGGAGGGTGAGGTATGGCTGTGATATAGGCTCAGCAACAGCTTCAGCCGGGCCCACAGGGAAGCTCTGGAGCTATAATGTTCTTCAGTGATGTTCTGAGTTGGGCCCAGATGGTTAGCCCTATATCCCTCACAGATTAGTCACTGGATGTGAGCCATTTTGGGAAAGGACATAACATTCTGTTAGATGACTCTCTGCAGCTGAAATAATCAATAAACTTCCCAGTAGGTAACAACTGCCTCATGGTGACCAACTATCCCTGAGTTCCCAGGACTGTCCTGATTTTAGCACTGAAAAATTCCAGGCAACCTACAGTGGTTGGTCACATTATTGTCTGCCAACAACACTTCGGCCTTTGAGACAACAAATTTTTTATTGATCAGGTGTGTGTCCATTACAACAACTTCACCAGTTCCCTAGGAGTCTAGCCACCTCAAGTCGGAGTCCAGTACCTGTCAAAGTTCTTAAAAGATGTTAAAAGTAACTGCTTTGTTTAGATAATTGCACAAACTGGGCTTGCTTAGAACCAAGGAATGACCATAATATCCTCTTGCTTATCTCCCAGAGAATGGTGGTCACACAAATTAAGATCATTTTGGGAAGGACTTACTGAACCAAGGAGATAACACAATGTTAAAGTCTAACACTCTATCAAGTTATTATTCATATACCTTTCTCCATGATGAGGTCTCCTCTACAGTATAATTCTTGTTCTCTGCAGAGTACAGCATATCCCTCTAAAACCAGGCAACAAATAACAATTATGCCTGGAAACAATTATTTCATGTCAAAAATCTAGAATAAACAGGCTGTTTCTATGTCAAGAGAGGACAAACTTTCTAGTTAAAATTTGATACATACAACAGGATGGTGATATTTCAGCAAGTAATGATGTTCCTCACCAAATTGGGTTTATGTTATTAATGTTAAGGTTGTAACGGTGACCAGATATAGAGGTTGACAAAAGAACATGAAACAACAACTAAACATCAATTATCAATGAACCATTTGATTCATTTATATGACAAGATAACGGCACTGGTCATGGAGGTGGGAATGCAGAACAGAGTTTGACTCTACTTCCTATCCAAGCATTTTGGTCGGGCACTACCACTTTAGTCTCCATTCAGCTCTTCATACCTCAGCCACAAAAAACTCTGTTTTATTCAATGTATCCTTCTGGCTGACTGTCTACAAGTGCTAGATCTGAGAACTTCAAAGAAGCAATGTTCATTAACTAGTAATAGCTAAGTGGTAACTGTGGCGGAGTTTAAAATAAAAGTAATGCACCTCTGTATCTTTGGGGTAAATACCCAGGAGTGCAATTGCAGGGTCATAGGGAAGTTCTATTTTTAATTTCTTGAGGAATCTCCACACTGTTCTCCAAAGAGGCTGAACCAACTTGCATTCCCACCAACAGTGGAAGAGGGTTCCCCTTTCTCCACATCCCCTCCAACACATGTTGTTTCCTGTCTTGTTAATTTTGGTCATTCTAACTGGTGTAAGGTGATATCTCAATCTGGTTTTAATTTGAATCTCTCTGGTGGCTAGTGATGATGAACATTTTTTCATGTGTCTGATAGCCATTTGTATGTCCTCATTGGAGAAGTCTCTGTTCATATCTTCTGCCCATTTTTTAATATGATTGCCTGTTTAGGAGATACAGATGTAGTGAAAAGAAGGGCCATCTGTACCCCAATGTTTATAGCAGCAATGGCAACGGTCGCCAAACTGTGGAAAGAACCAAGATGCCATTCAACGGACGAATGGATAAGGCAGATGTGGTCTATATACACTATGGAGTATTATGTCTCCATCAGAAAGGATGAATACCCAACTTTTGTAGCAACATGGACGGGACTGGAAGAGATTATGCTGAGTGAAATAAGTCAAGCAGAGAGAGTCAATTATCATATGGTTTCACTTATTTGTGGAGCATAACAAATAACATGGAGGACATGGAGAGACGGAGAGGAGAAGGGGGTTGGGGTAAATTGGAAGGGGAAGTGAATCATGAGAGACGATGGACTCTGAAAAACAATCTGAGGGGTTTGAAGGGGCGGGTGGGTGGGAGGTTGGGGTACCAGGTGGTGGGTATTATAGAGGGCACGGATTGCATGGAGCACTGGGTGTGGTGCAAAAATAATGAATACTGTTATGCTGAAAATAAATAAATTTAATTAAAAAAAAGTAATGCACCTCCAGGTAAACTAGGAAACCCACTTACTCCAAGTAATGGATTCATAACTGTATGATCACCTAATCTTTGACAAGACAAGAAAGAATGTCTAGTAGAAAAAAGTCTCTTTAACAAATGGTGTTGGGAAAACTGGACAGCAACATGTGCAGGAATGAAACTGAACCACTTTCTTACATTATACACAAAAATAAATTCAAAATGGATGAAAAACCTTAATGTGAGGTAGGAAAAACATCAAAATCCTGAAGGAGAACATAGGCAGGAACCTCTTTGACTTAAGCCACAGGAACTTCTTGCTAGACAAAGGCAAGGGAAACAAAAGCAAATGAACTATTGGGACTTCGTCAAGATAAAAAGCTTCTGCACAGCAAAGGAAACAATCAACAAAACTAAAAGGCATCCTGCAGAATGGAAGAAGATATTTTCAAACAACATATATGACAAAGGGTTAGTGTCCAAAATCAACAAAGAACTTATAAAACTCAACATCCCAAAAATAAACCAATTAAGAAATTGGAAAGGGAGGTGAATCATGAGAGACTATGGACTCTGAAAAACAATCTGAGGGGTTTGAAGTGGCAGGGGGGTGGGAGGTCGGGGTACCAGGTGGTGGGTATTATAGAGGGCACGGAATGCATGGAGCACTGGGTGTGGTGAAAAAATAATGATACTGTTATGCTGAAAATAAATAAATGAAAAAAAAAAAAGAAATGGACAGAAGACATGAATAGACACTTCTCCAAAAAAATACATCCAGATGGCTAACACACATGAAAATATGCTCAGCGTCACCCATCATCAGGGAAATAGAAATCAAAACCATGATGAGATATTATCTTGAACTTACCAGGATGGCTTAAATTAGCAATACAAGAAATAACAGGTGTTGGTGAGGATGAGGAGAAAGAGGAATTCTCTTGCACTTCTGGTGGGATTGCACATTGGTGTAGTCACTCTGGAGAACAGTATGGAGGTTCCTCAAAATGTTAAAAATGGAGCTACTCTATGATCCAGCTATTTCACTACTAGGTATTTACCCAAAGGATACAAAAATATAGATTTAAGGGGTACATGCACCCTGATATTTATAGCAAAATTATCAACAATAGGCAATCTATCAAGAGAGACCAAATGTCCATCAATAGATGAATGGATAAATAAGATGTGGTATATATATACAATGCAGTTTTACTCAGCCATCAGAAAGGATGAATATTTACCACTAACATCGACATGGATGGAGCTGGAGGGTATTATGCTGAGTGAAGTAAGTCAGAAAAAGACAAATACTGTATGATCTTACTCATATCTAAGAAAGAAAATGGATGAACATATGGGAAGGGGGAAAAGAAAAAAAGGAGAGCAGGGTAACGAGCCATAAGAGATTCTTTTTTTTTTTTCATTTATTTATTTTCAGCATAAAAGTATCATCATTTTTTCACCAGACCCAGTGCTCCATGCAATCCGTGCCCTCTATAATACCCACCACCTGGTACCCCAACCTCCCACCCCCCCGCCACTTCAAACCCCTCAGATTGTTTTTCAGAGTCCATAGTCTCTCATGATTCACCTCCCCTTCCAATTTACCCCAACCCCCTTCTCTCTAACTCCCCATGTCCTCCATGCTATTTGTTATGCTCCACAAATAAGTGAAACCATATGATAATTGACTCTCTCTGCTTTACTTATTTCACTCAGCAGAATCTCTTCCAGTCCCGTCCATGTTGCTACAAAAATTGGGTATTCATCCTTTCTGATGGAGGCATAATACTCCATAGTGTATATGGACCACATCTGCCTTATCCATTCGTCCGTTGAAGGGCATCTTGGTTTTTTCCATAGTTTGGCTACTGTGGCCATTGCTGCTATAGAGCAATGTATACTTTTAATGCCATTCCGATCAAAATTCTGCCGGTATTCTTCAAAGACCTGGAGCAAATAATCCAAAAATATGTATGGAATCAGAAGAGACCCCAAATCGCTAAGGAAATGTTGAAAAACAAAAATAAAATGGGCGGCATCACGTTACCTGATTTCAAGCTTACTACAAAGCTGTGATCACCAAGACAGCATGGTACTGGCATAAAAACAGACACATAGACCAGTGGAACAGAGTAGAGAGCCCAGATATGGACCCGCAACTCTATGGTCAATTAATCTTCGACAAAACAGGAAAAAATATACAGTGGAAGAAAGACAGTCTCTTCAATAAATGGTGCTGGGAAAACTGGACAGCTATAAGTAGAAGAATGAAACTCGGCCATTCTCTTACACCGTACACAAAGATAAACTCAAAATGGATAAAAGACCTTAACATGAGACAGGAATCCATCAGAATCCTAGAGGAGAACATAGGCAGTAATTTCTTCAATGTCAGCCACAGCAACTTCTTTCAAGATATGTCTCCAAAGGCAAAGGAAACAAAGCGAAAATAAACTTTTGGGACTTCATCAAAATCAAAAGCTTCTGCACAGCAAAGGAAACAGTCAAGAAAACAAAGAGGCAACCCACGGAATGGGAGAAGATATTTGCAAATGACAGTACAGACAAAAGGTTGATATCCAGGATCTATAATGAACTCCTCAAACTCAACACACATGAAACAGGCAAACATATCAAAAAATGGGCAGAAGATATAAACAGACACTTCTCCAATCAAGACATACAAATGGCTAGCAGACACATGAAAAAATGTTCATCATCACTAGCCCTCAGGGAGATTCAAATTAAAACCACATGAGATATCACCTTACACCAGTTAGAATGGCCAAAATTAACAAGACAGAAAACAACATGTGTTGGAGGGGATGTGGAGAAAGGGGGACCCTCTTCCACTGTTAGTGGGAATGCAAGTTGGTGCAGCCTTTTTGGAGAACAGTGTGGAGATTCCTCAAGAAATTAAAAATAGAGCTTCCCTATGACCCTGCAATTGCACTCCTGGGTATTTACCCCAAAGATACAGATGTTGTGAAAAGAAGGGCCATCTGTACGCCATAAGAGAGTCTTAACATAGGGATCAAAGTGAGGATAGATGGAGGAAAATGGGTATGGGATAGGCTAGATGAGTGATGGGTATCAAGGAAGGCATTTGTTATGATGAGCACTAGGTATTGTATGTAAGTGATGAATCACTGAATTGTAGTCCAGAAACCAATATTGCACTGTATGTCAACTACCTAAAATTTAAATTTAAAAAAGTATGTTGTTTAATTTTTCCAATTTTTTAAATTTTCCAATTCTCTTTGTTATTCATTTCTAACTGTATGCTGTTCTCAAAGAAGATGTTTTGTATAGTATCTATCTCTTAAAATCTGTTGAAACTTAATTTGTGACCTAACATATGTTCTATCCTAAAAAGTGTCCCATGTACATTTAAGAAGAATGTATATGCTATTTTAGATGTAGTTGGTTTATTGTATCAAATCGTCTATTTCCTTATCTTCTGTTTAGTGATTCTACCCATTTTGTGAAAGGGATATTGAAGTCTCCAGCTGTTTTTGTAGAACTATTTCTCCAGTTCTGTTGGATTTTGCTTCATATATTTTAATGGTCCATGCCTAGGTGTGTAATGTTTGTAAATGTTACATCTTCTTGTTGTTTTGAGACTTTTACTTTGTGTAATGTTCTTCTTTTGTCATTTAAAGTCTATGTTGTCTAATATTAGTATCAACACTCCTCATCTGTTTTGGTGACTATTTGCATTGAATATCTCCTTCCATCCTTTCACTTGGGGAAAAAAAAGATTTATTTATGTATTTTAAAGAGCGAGCAAGAATGTGCATGGGGGGAGAGGCAAAGGGAGAGGGAGAGAGAGAGAATGAATCCTCATGCAGACTTGCTGTTGAACACAGAGCCTGAGGCTGGGCTGATCCCAGGACCTTGAGATCATGACTTCAGTTAGAATCAAGAGCTGGCTGCTTTACCGCTGGCTACTTTGCCGACTAAGCTATCCAGGCATCTGGTATCCTTTCACTTTGAAGCTGTCTGTGCCTTTAGATTTCAAGTGAGCCTCTAGATGACAGCATATAGTTGTATCATGTGTTTTTTATTCATTCTAACAGTCTCTATATTCTTATTGGAGAGTTTAATCCATTTACATTTAAAGTAATTACTTAGAAGGTAGACCTTTATCTGTACTTCTATGGCCAGAAGAAGCAATTAGAACTCAAAGCACAAATCCCCAATATTTGGAAGACAACAACCCCTTTCCTACCCTGGCTCCCGCAAGCTGTGTGCAAGCTGCTCCAGGAACACACAGATGCCTGCCACGTGGGTAGTGGTGGGGAATGGGCAGATGCTACTGTGCTAAGAGCTGAAATTGAACAAAATTAATCACAATTTACCTTCCAAGACTTCCCCTGAAAGTTTCAAACCTTCAAGAGACTCCAGATTCCAGAAATAGTTACATTGGAGAGATTCTGTCAGTGCAATTGTTGTCTAGGGAGGGAGACAGAGAAGTGATGCTTCCTACTCTGCAATATTCTCAGAATACTTTCTCCTGGGTATAGTTATTTTTAACTAAAATATTTTCTCTTTATATTCAGACAGAAATAATTCTTCACTCGGCACTAAGAGAAAATAGTGTGAAACTTGTTAGGCATGGAATAGAATCTAAGCAAGTTGAAAAGCCTAATGTATACACACAAAGTAAACATAGCTCACTGTAATTCTATCACCTCACAATCCATCACTTGTTACCAATGAGATTGGTGTTAAATTACAAAGAACAGAGAAAGCTTGGTGCACCTCTGATTTAAAGCAGCAGTGATATCCCAATAACTCACTTGGCTGGAATCAGCTACCAAGATTGTCATTCCAAGAAAGGACAATGGAGAAAATAAAAGTGGAAACAGTCAAACATGCAATTATTTACATTCTGCCATTTAAATTTTGTTGTCTAATAAGTATTTGATAAGGGAAGCTGAACAACTTATAGAAACAAATGTTTAGGCAATACAAGTTGTTTATACCTCCTTAATTAGCAAATAAGAACATCTGTATGTGTGATACATACTGGAGATATAGAAAGAATAAGACAGTTTCTGAACTGTCTGAACTCAAAGAACTAATGGGGAAATAAGTGCATGAGTAAAAGCCAAGAGAAGGAGCCTCTAGAAGTGAGGATGTGGTTATAGGGATGAGCTTATAGGAAAGTCTTGCTTTCTAAAAATAGTAACACTTGATTAAAGTAAAGATAATTCAAATATTCCAAAATTAAGGAACTGGAAAAGGGTTACTTTTTCGGGCAGAGAAAATGCACAATTGGGAAAAAAGAAGGCCCTTTGGTTTGGCAGGAACAAATAATAAAAATGTAGGTGTGACCAGAAGTGATGTTGAAATCATTGAACTCAGATCCTAAAGGCCTTTTAGGGCATATTATGCAGGCTGGGCATGATCCATAGACATGGGTGAGATAGGTTGTGGCTTATGTGCAACTCAAGGCATGCTAGGTATTATTTGCCTTTTCTCATCTCTTTAAGAATGTTTTTGAAAGGGGAGGGTGTGATCCTATTCCAAATTATTATTACAGTTATTAATCAAGCAAGAGTAAATGGCTGGAGATTTCAATTATTTATCGTATTAGTAAGATAGTTGCTCATAATATAGGCTATAAGTATACATTTGAGGTGAGACTTCTGCAGCTGGTGGAAAGGCACTAAAGGATTTCATGGGGTGATAAGGTCAGAATAGTTCTGTATTACTCTCTATGTTTATTCTTATAAATCCTGTTTTCCAGGACGATTCTGAGCAAGGTGGAAGGTAAAACTGGTTAGGGGTCTCTTCTCTCAACACCAAACAGTGATGACTCAGAACAGTCTCATCCTACTTACTGCTCCAACAGGGCGACTTTCCTTGCCCTTAATTTTCTTCTTCCCTGTCTCAAGAAGGAGCCCTTAGCTTTTTTATCTACTTGCACTTTGACAAAAGAATGAAAGTTTTCATTCTTAATAAATCCACTAGGCAATCATAGTGGCCTCTACTCTGCAGAAGACCTCCACTCTGTAAAAGACAACCACTCAACTCCAACAAGACATCTCTGATACTAGGATATCAGTCATCAAGACTACCTAGAAGTGGGGTTGGCCTAGCTGGGGACAAGGTGTCTTTCCTTGGGACCTCAAAAATCACTAGTGTGAGCCAATCATCACTAGTGTGAGCCCCCAGGCTTGGAGCTGTTGAGTTTCTCTTCCTCCCGCAGACTCAGAGCCTGTTGGCCATCTCTGTGTATGAGTAGTAGGCTTTGAGCCAGGAAAATGCTGAAGACTGCTATTTAGGCATTTGCACGTGCCAGAAGATGTGTTTTCATGCATGGTGAACAACTGATCTGATAAAATGTCCTCTGGAAGCATCCAGAGGAGCCATGATTGAATCAAGCAGTGGGTGGACAGGAAGTGTGGAGGCAGCTGTAGAGAATGAGATAAATGACACACACTAAAAGCTCTGATAAAAATATCCTCATGGGAAAGGGCATTTGACCATACATTTCTCTTCTTTGCTATTCAAGAATGTGGGATGGCAGATGGTAGGATTAAACTATATTTAGAATCCAGATCTTTAGAAATGATATGCACTAAAGTGAAATGGAATGGTAGATGATTGACATTCTTGAAAAACTCCTAAATTGTATGTCACTGAATTTTAAAGAATAAGCTTTTTAAAAGTTTTATACTACATCCAAAACTAGTGATGTACTGTATGGCGACTAACATAACATAAAAATATTTTATCAATTTAAGGTGAGGATAACATACACCTACCTGGAATCCCCAACCCATAAAAAGCTCACTGCTTTATGTGCCATATTTTAGACTCTATATGGAAAAAGCCTTGAAATTCTGATGTGTTATGGCATTTGGGGATTTTTGAACTCCGTTTCTAAGTTACACAATGTAACACTATTAAGAATCATTCATCAAAGTAAAGGTACCCTAGGGACCACCATCTAACAGTGAACTGTCTCTTGACCATTAGTTGTGATTTTTAGTATCTGCTTCATTTCAAATTTTTTAACCCCACAGTGTTCCAAATAGTACCAGTTATCATAAGACTCAAAAAGAAAGAAACTAAAAGAAACTGATTACAAGCTTTCTTCTTGTTTGGCAATGAATAAGCTTCAATTTATAAATGAGGTTGTCTTTTAATGCACTGAGTAGGGTAGCTTTTGGAGGATACAAAGATGGGTATATTGGTTAGCTTACTGGTTCATCCTAGTCTGCCTGTCCCAACATAGTTTTAATAACTAATCTAATGAAATCTTTTTTTTTTTTTTTTTTGGTACCAGACTCAGTTTATGCGACTTTTCAGATCTGCTCAGCTCCAGTCCAACCTTTCTCAATGGCCACTGCCACAATAGCCTCAACTGCAAATACCACTACTTGTCTCATTCTCTCCCAGAACATCCTCTTCTATGGTGCTATCATAGCCACAGCTATGGCAGCTCCACTGCAAGGTTTGATTTAAGCAGGTGCATGGAAGCTCTGGGTTACCCAGTAAGTTCCTGAAGTGGCCAAATAATATAATCCATATGTGGGTGAATTATTGTTCCAATTATTTTACCAAAAAAAAAAAAAAAAACCCAAAAGGAAAACGAAGAAACAGACTCTTATCTATAGAGATCATTACTGGGGGGTTTTGAGTGGGAGTATGATGGATAGATGATGAGTATTAAAGAGTGCTCTTGCTCTTGTGATGAGTACCATGTGTTATAGGTAAGTGTTGAGTCACTAAATTCCACACCTGAAATTAATATCATACTATATGTTAACTAAGTGGAATTTAAATTAAAACTTTATTTTTAAAAAAGAGACGGAAGATGGAAGGGAGCTAACAAATTGAATATCCTTCCTCCTGATCCGCTACCAGAAGTTGCCAAGACCTAGTGGCACACTTCATATGGACTTTTCAGAGACGTCCCTTTTGTCCAGGCAACCTGCTGTGTTTTTATGAAGTTACAGTTTGCTTTGTAATGTATCACCTTGAGCTTCTTCCCTTACTTCCCTGCTTCACTTCCCTTTCTCTCTTCCTGCCTTGATCTTGCAAACTCTAACCCCAAATTTGTATGTAAGCTTTCCCTCAGACTCTGTTTTCTAGGGCTAAGGCATTTATACTTTCTGTGTTCACCTTAAGTTTAAACTAAATACAATGTATTAATTAATTTACTTTGGTTATCAACTTTTTAAAATTAATTTATTTATTTTAAGAAAAACAGTATTCATTATTTTTTCACCACACCCAGTGCTCCATGCAATCCGTGCCCTCTATAATACCCACCACCTGGTACCCCAACCTCCCACCCCCCCGCCACTTCAAACCCCTCAGATTGTTTTTCAGAGTCCATAGTCTCTCATGATTCACCTCCCCTTCCAATTTACCCCAACTGCCTTCTCCTCTCTAACACTCCTTGTCCTCCATGATATTTGTTATGCTCCACAAATAAGTGAAACCATATGATAATGGACTCTCTCTGCTTGACTTATTTCACTCAGCAGAATCTCTTCCAGTCCCATCCATGTTGCTACAAAAGTTGGGTATTCATCCTTTCTGATGGAGGCATAATACTCCATAGTGTATATGGACCACATCTGCCTTATCCATTTGTCTGTTGAAGGGCATCTTGGTTCTTTCCATACTTTGGCGACCGTGGCCATTGCTTCTATAAACATTGGGGTACAGATGGCCCTTCTTTTCACAACATCTGTATCTTTGGGGTGAATACCCAGGAGTGCAATGGCAGGGTCATAGGGAAGCTCTATTTTTAATTTCTTGAGGAATCTCCACACTGTTCTCCAAAGAGTCTGCACCAACTTGCATTCCCACTAACAGTGTAAGAGGGTTCCCCTTTCTCCACATCCTCTCTAACACATGTTGTTTCCTGTCTTGTTAATTTTGGCCATTCTAACTGGTGTAAGGTGGTTTTAATTTGAATCTCCCTGAGGGCTAGTGATGATGAACATTTTTTCATGTGTCTGATAAGCATTTGTATGTCTTGATTGGAGAAGTGTCTGTTCATATCTTCTGCCCATTGTTTGATATGTTTGCCTGTTTCATGTGTGTTGAGTTTGAGGAGTTCGTTATAGATCCTGGATATCAACCTTTTGTCTGTACTGTCATTTGCAAATATCTTCTCCCATTCCGTGGGTTGCCTCTTTGTTTTCTTGACTGTTTCCTTTGCTGTGCAGAAGCTTTTGATTTTGATGAAGTCCCAAAAGTTTATTTTCGCTTTTGTTTCCTTTGCCTTTGGAGACATATCTTGAAAGAAGTTGCTGTGGTTGATATCGAAGAAATTACTATGTTCTCCTCTAGGATTCTGATGGATTCCTGTCTCACGTTGAGGTCTTTTATCCATTTTGAGTTTATCTCTGTGTACGGTGTAAGAGAATGGTTGAGTTTCATTCTTCTACTTATAGCTGTCCAGTTTTCCCAGCACCATTAATTGAAGAGACTATCTTTTTTTCCACTGTATATTTTTTCCTGTTTTGTCGAAGATTAATTGACCATCGAGTTGAGGGTCCATATCTGGGCTTTCTACTCTGTTCCACTGGTCTATGTGTCTGTTTTTATGTCAGTACCATGCTGTCTTGGTGATCACAGCTTTGTAATAAAGCTTGAAATCAGGTAACGTGATGCCGCCCGTTTTATTTTTGTTTTTCAACATTTCCTTAGCGATTCGGGGTCTCTTCTGATTCCATACAAATTTTTGGATTATTTGCTCCAGGTCTTTGAAGAATACCGGTGGAATTTTGATCAGAATGGCATTAAAAGTATAGCTTGCTCTAGGCAGTATAGACATTTTAACAATGTTTATTTTTCCCAGCACCATTTGTTGAAGAGACTGTCTTTTTTTCTGTAGATATTCTTTCCTGATTAGTCAAAGATTAGTTGACCAATAGAGTTGAAAGTCCACTTCTGGGTTCTTTATTCTTTTCCATTGATCTTTGTGTCTGTTTTTGTGCCAGTACCATGCTATCTTGATGATCACGGCTTTGTAATATAGCTTGAAGTCAGGCATTACACTGTCTTCTTTGGCTTTGGTTTTCACTTAACTCAAATTTTTGTGTTAAAAATACTCATGTTTGTTAACACACAAAATCATAATGGGTTTACAATTTGGCCTGATTATCAACTAGAAAATTATATCACACCTGGAAAAGCAGTTTCATTTGGTGGAAATTGGTTATTGGGTTGGTCTCTCTGTCTCTTCTGTCTGTCTGTCTCTCTCTCTTTCTCTTATACACACACACACACACACACACACACACACACACACACACTCTGACTTATACACATGCCTTCCTTAAAGATGTCTAATCTCAAAAGCTGCTTCTTCCTACTTGAACACAATTTTATACTTTCCCCAACCCAAAACAAACCATAAATCAATGCATGCTTTACACACAGACACCTAAGTTGAATCTTCATTTCCTGCCACCTTTCTTCAGTTTTATTAAATATCTATCATATTCTTGTTGCCACAATAAGCTTATGGATACAACAGGAAAAACAGACACGCAGTCTGTCATGTTAGAACATTTAGCAAATATAAAGTACCTTTAGTTTGCATGACTACTCCTTCACTAAAGTAAACTTCTCCAGGGCAAGGACTCATACTTTTCCTATATCTCTCCATAAGATTCCTGGTTTCCCAGTAGTGTGTCGAGTTGCTTTCAACTATTAGTATCAGAGATACTGATCTAAAGGTGACAAATATTTGGAGTGTACTATTCTCAAGTAACAAGAAATACAGAAGTAGTTTGTCGCAATGCTGGTTTGGAAGCTCAAGAATGTTATTGAGAACTACAGAGTTGTCTGTCTTTTCTACCATCCTCAAATGTCCATCAGAGCGATTAGAGTTATGCGATGACTGCAGTTATCTTCATATCACCAAGTCCAAAAGCAGAAAAGGAGTTTCAAATTCCCTCTACTGGCCTCTTTCCTTTTCTCAGGAAATCATTTCCCAAAATCTTCCTTACATCTCTTTGGTCATAACAGGGTCCCCTAGCCATCTATAGCTAGTTGCCAAGAAGGCTGGATAATTGAGTATCTGCTATAATCAAGCTCAATTGAGGGAAGAAACAATAAGGAAGGTGAGTGACCACTGGGCAGGCAAACAGAAGTGTGTGCCACAACAGATTGTTAAATAAAGGCCTTGGGAATAGATGGTCAAAATCAGACTTGAACAGAGGTTGGGACGGGGACATGGATGATACATATGCTTAAGATGATGGAGTCAAGTCAAAGAATATGACCATATCTTGGTTCCCAAATCCTCAGTGAATCTGTGTACATTTATTATTATCATTTTTTATTACATTATGTTAGTCACTATACAGCATGTCATTGGTTTTTGGCATAGTGAATCTGTACACTTGAAATTTTAGGTTAAGTTTCATAAGATGATAGCAATAATGACAGGCATTATTATTTTGTTGACCCAATCAACAAGTACCTGAGGAAGTCTATAGGAATGGCTGAAGATCTTGTTTTTGAACAGAGTAGAACCAGGACATTGACACTGAGTAAATTTGAAGGTCTTCTGGGAGAATAGACAGATTCTTCTCAAGTGGATGACCAAGAAATTAGTATCTCCAGATTTTAATTAGAAGAAGAAACTATAGAGGTGTAGTCTATTTTGTTGTGAAGTTGATAGGAAAGTTTATAGAAAAACAGAAGTTACAGTTGGCACTGGGAGTGATTGAAAGAACAATCTCAAAAAGAAGATGTGGCTTGGAGGGCGGGGGAAAGAAGTATGCAGGAAGGAAACGGGGATAAACACATAGGCAAAATAAATTTCCTGTAAGGTTCCTATTCCAGATCCTGGCAGAAATTCAAGAGAATGAAAAATTAAGATAAAGAGGAAGCTTATGGCTAAATGTAACTAGCTCTATAGTGTAAGTAAACCAACTTTAAGGTTTTGTTTTTTTAAAGAGGGAATATTGAATAGACTCTGAGGTTAAGAAGTTAGCTGGGCCTCAGAAAGTGACAAGAATCTAAGTCTGGTAAACTGCCAGAACCGTCCCATCTCTGTTT